>NC_080846.1:50142437-50445743 GCF_030435755.1 Ochotona princeps | reverse complement strand
CCGCAGGCCCTGGCTTCTCAACCCATGGCAGAGGAGGAAAGGCAGTCTGAGGCCTGAATTCCCCAGCCCTGTAGGCTCCCCTCCCCTCAGGGACCCGCCATGGGAACCAGTGGTGGCTTCTTGGGCCCGGCTACAGGGACACAGGACCCCAGTCTCCTCTCTGTCCCCAGTCCTGCGGGGGTCATGGTCACCTCCCTTCCTCCCCTGAGAAGCCTGGGTACCTACCTGGTGGCTGGGGAGGGGGAAGGGGCAGGAGAGAGGGGATGCAGGGCAATTTGGGCTCCACGGAAGATGGTGCTAGAACAACATAGGAGCAAGTTCAAGGCTGGGCCTCTGAGTGAATGGAGTAGGTGGGGGTGGACTGAGCCGAGGCCCTGGCACTGGGAGAGGTGTATCACCTTCTGTGCCCACCCCTCCTGGATCCAGGAGGCAACTGCAGGCAGAGCCCAGTGGCTGGGCCCTCTGCCGCCCCCTTCCGCTGCCTCGCCCTCTCACCTGGCCATGTCGTAGAAAGCACTGCCCAGTTCAGGAAGCAGCAGGTTGGCCTCTTCGCCCCCACTCTGCACAGCTGCCATCAGGACTGACTTCTCATCTTCAGCCTCCTGGGGACCAAAGACACAGGCTAGGGGTCATGTGGGAGGCAGGGGCGTGCCCCAAGGTTGGGGAGCAGCACCCTGGGATAGAGAGGGCCGAGCTGCTAAGCATGGGGCTGTGAACAGAGGCAGGGGCAGTGTTTTGCTGGTGGTGCTAGCTGGGTTTGGGGGCTGTGTCCACCACTGGCTCTGAAGAGAGGTCTGGCCCGACTTCTCCCCAGGAGACTTCCTGCCTGGGGGTATGTGGAGGGCCACAGAACTGGGATGCTGGTGCTTGGACCCCACTCCCTCCTGGCTCACCGAATCTGAACTACTGTCCTCAGCAGGCGCTGAGAGGTGGGGAGTGATAGGGGCCGGCTGGCTGATGACAACTAGGGGCGATGCTTCTCCCGGCCCGGCAGGAGAGCCTGGGTCTCCACGCTCACACAGGCGGTAGGCAGGGAGGCGCATGTCTTCTGGTGACTCGTCTTCTTCGGAGTCTGTCAGTGCAGTCGGGCAGCCTGGTAGAGGGGAAGCAGGTGGGCAGGAGAGAGCAGGCGGAGTGAGAGGGCTGCCTGCTTGGGGTAGGGGGTGGAAGGGAGGAGCAGTTAAATCCACAGGGGTCAAGGCTAAGGGGCAGGAAAAGGCCCAACACAGTTGGGAGCTGTCCTTGTTGGGTGGGGGTCGGGTGGGGGTAAGGGAGACTAGGGGAGCCTAGGGGAGGAGACTAGGGAAGACTAGGGGAGAGGGGCTGTAAGACTGGGGTGTACGGACTCAGCCCCGCAGTGGCCTCCTCGTCCTCAGTAGCTGCATCTTCGCTCCACTTCTCATCAGCCACCTTCTCTAGGCGGGCCTCCAGCTTCCTCATGTACTCCAGCAGCTCCTGGGATGGCGGAGGGGAGAGGCTGGGCCTAGGGAGCCTTGTGTTTGCTTCTGAGGATCCAGTGCCTCCCTCCCCTGAACGCAGGGCCGCCCTGGCTGTGGGAATGCTTCCTTCTGCAAGTGACCCTCTCCAGCCCGCTGGGTCAGCACTGTGGGCAGCTTGTGGACCCTCCCAGCCAGCCCATTTCCAAGCCAGGAGATGACAAAAAGATGCCAGACATCTGGGTCTCACCTGCTTCTCCTCCTGCAGCTGCTCCTTCTCCTTCTGCAGCACACGCAGGGCTGAGCGCAGCTCTGTCAGCTCCCGCTTGCTCTCTGACAGTTGCACCTGAGGGGAAGGCCACCCAGAATCCGGAGCTGAAAAGGCCATTCTGAGAATCTGGGCTCTGGAACCCGCAACAGCAAGCCCAGGTCTCTGCTCCTCACCCCAGGGAAACCCCAATAGGAGCCTTGGGCCTGGTGTGCATGTGGGAGAGTGCCTCCCAGCAGCGTGCAGAGGCTTTGGCCATGCCAAGGGGCTGAGCTCCCCCTATGTCACCCTGACCAGGTCCCCCAGACGCACATCCTGAGAGTGTAATGGGACCTGGTGCATTTCCCACCAGCAGGGCTGGGAGGTGTACACTGAGATGCTGTCCCCCTGTCCCCAAGCTGAGCACTGAGCTCCTCTGAGTCTATTCCCAAGACAGAAAGAAGAGGGTCTTTCTGTCTGAAGACTGAGTCCCGGGGTGGGGTGGGGCTGGCAGCTGCTGCCTCACCAGGCTGGAATCTTTCTCCCGGGCCAGTTCTGTCTTGCACACTTGGTTCTGGGCCCTCTCCTCCTGCAGCGCCTTCTCCAGGCGAAGGACCTCTGCGCTCAGCTTCAGGATCTTGTCCTTCTCGGCCTGGGGCGTGGGAGAGAGGGTGGCAGTGAAGGAGAATGGGAGGGTCAGGGTGAAGGAGAAAGGCTGCCATGGCAGGTGACAGTGTCACCCCTCCCTGTGTCCCCTGCTACATTTAATTCAATTACTTTACAGGCAACTTTCCTGTCTGCCTTCCTCACTTGTTAGACCCCATGAAGGAAGGATGGGGGATAACAGTGTGGGTGATGTGGGTCAGGAACTGGGCTGGGTGCCTAGGGTATAAATGTCCTTTCCACCAAGGATGGTAACCCTGGAGGGTGTCACGGTGTGACTGAGACCCCCTGATTTGGGAAGGGGCAGGCCTTCCTCAAAGTCCTCCCCAGGGCCCAGAATTATGGCCCAGTGTGTGAAGCCACTGCTTCCACCACAAACACTGGCATCCCATACTGGAGTGCTAGTTCGAGTCTCAGCTGCTCTGCTTCCAACCTAGTTCCTTGCTAACACACTTGGGAAAGCAGAGGAGGGCGGCCCAAATACTTGGGTCTCTGTTGTCCACATGGGAGATGAGCATGGAGTTCGTTCTGCCTCCTGGCCTCAGTCTGGCCATCTGGGGAATAAGCCAGAAGATGGAAAGATTTCTGTCTCTCCTTCTCTGCGTCATTTTGCCTTTCAAGTAAGTACATAATTATTTAAAAACAAAAATGAAACAAAACAGAGCAAACAATTCCTCTCTATCCCATATCCTCTAAGGCTCCTGACCCCTGCTCCCAGAGGGCCTGACCAGATACAAGAGCTCTTCCCTGGGTCTGGCACAACAGCCTAGCAGCTAAAGTCCTCGTCTTGCAGGTGCTGGGATCCCATATGGATGCCGGTTCTAATCCTGGCAGCCTCACTTCCCACCCAGCTCCCTTCTAGTAGCCCGGGAAAGCAGTCGAGGATGGCCCAGAGCCTTGGGACTCTGCACCTGCGTGGGAGACCTGAAGGAGACTCAGGGCTCCTGGCTTCTGATCGGCATAGCTCTGGCTGTTGTGGCTGCCTGGGGAGTGAATCAATGGTCGGAAGATCTTCCTCTGTCTCTCTTCATCTCTGTATATCTGACTTTCCAATTAAAAAAAAAAAAAGAGCCCTTTCCTGTAGGAGTGGGGCGGTGGCCCTGGGGACTGCCAGACACCCCCTGTGCCTCTACCTCCACACTCTGCAGCAGCCCTGCCCGCTCCGTGCTCCACTGGCACTTCTCCTCCTTCAGGTGCAGGCTGAGCTCTGCCAGCCGCCCGTTGACTTCAGCCACCTCCAGGCGGCTGCGGTGCAGCTCGGAGATGGTGCGGTCCCGGGCTCCCGCAGCGCTGGCCAGCTCCTCCCCGAGAAGTGCAGCCTTCTGCTGACTCGAGGCTGCCAGCTCCTGGGCCCCTCGAAGCTGCTCTTTCAGAGGCTCCAGCTCAGCCTTGGGACAAAGAAGGGGACAGAGATCAGAGGTGTCGGAATCACTTGTGAGCCCTGGGGGACTTGGGGCTGCCCTCTGCCCATCCTGTATCAGGACCCAGGACTGTGTGTGCCCAGTGCTCAGGCCCCAGTCACGCAGACATTTCTATCTACACCTAGCCCTGAGGACGGCCACTTCACAGGGCCTTTACTTACCACACGCTGCTGGGCCTGGCTGAGGGCATCCTTCATCTGCACCACCTTGTCCTTCAGGCGCTGTACCTGTGCACCCAGCTCCTCCTGCCGGCCCTTGGCTTCCTGCAGCTCCAAGCCGAGGCGCCGGCTCTCCTCTTGTGTTACTTGGAGCTCAGCCTGGTGAAAGCAGAACGTGGATAAAGAAGAGGGGTATGGATTGCCTGCTGGAGTGGTCGTGGAGGTGGGTGAATGTGACCCAAGAGGTCAGGACTTCTCTTCCTGGATCTAACATGAAGGCAGGCAGTTGGCCCTTGTCACGCAGCCTTTCCTGGGACTCAGGTCAGAGGGACTCACTCCTGAATATCTAGCTTCCAGTTCCTCAAAAGAGGCACAATACAGATTGAGCGCCCTTAACCGGAAATTCAAAATACCCCATAATCTGAAGCTATTTTTGTGCACTGACATGTCTCCACAAGGGAGAAATCCCATACCTTACCTCAAGTGACAAGCTACAGTCATGCTAAAAGAGCATATAAAATCATCCACAGGCTCTGTGTGTATATAAGGGGCGAAAGAAGCCCAAACAGATCTTGTGCTTAAACTTGGGTCCCGACTTTAATATATGTCATCATGCATATGCAAATATTTCAAAATTTAAAAAAAAATCTGAAATTCCAAATACACATTTTGGGATAAGGGCCACTCCATCTGCATCCAGGGTCGCAGCCTGGGATCTCACGTATAGGTATCCCGGGTTTCATTTCTGCTTGTCTACTCTTCCACTTAAATTCAAACTCACAGGCCCGGCGGCGTGGCCTAGCGGCTAAAGTCCTCGCCTTGAACACCCCGGGATCCCATATGGGCGCCGGTTCTAATCCCGGCAGCTCCACTTCCCATCCAGCTCCCTGCTTGTGGCCTGGGAAAGCAGCTGAGGATGGCCCAAAGCCTTGGGACCCTGCACCCGAGTGGGAGACCTGGAAGAGGTTCCTCGTTCCCGGCTCCGGATCGGCGCGCACCGGCCGTTGCGGCTCGCTTGGGGAGTGAATCATCGGACGGAAGATCTTCCTCTCTGTCTCTCCTCCTCTCTGTATATCTGACTTTGTAATAAAAATAAATAAAATCTTTAAAAAAAAAATTCAAACTCACTCCTGCTTAACACATTCACCTCCCAGCCCACCCCACGTCAGTCATTCACACTCTCATTTCTGTCCATGGTGCTCACTACTTTTCAGGTCACCTAGACTGGACGCCTCAGTACCACGTTTGCCTCTGTTCTCAGGTAGTCCCCAGAAAGGCCTCTCGCTTCTCCAGTCTTTGTTCCATCCACCAGCACTTTTCTTCTGTTCTCTACTATCGCCGTGATGATCCTAGTTCAAGCCCTACTGAAGAATCTCATAACTGCTTGCGAAGCAATCCAATGGACTCCTCTTTAAGTACAGGACAGTCCCTGTTTGAAAGCTTACCAGTGCTACCCACTGCTCACAGCAAATATAAACTCAAGAGCCCTACCACTGACTCAGGCCTCACCTCCATAGTCAATGGCGAGTATTCTGGCCTCGGAACCTTTGCTCATGTCTTGCTTCATTCCCATGATGGCCACCCTCTATCTTCTGTCTATTCAAATACTACCTGTTGTTCACCGTTAAGCCAAAGCTGTTCAAAGCATCTCCCATGGAAACCCTGGGTCCTCAGAAACTGATTCCTGTACATATCTGACTTGAACTTGAGTTATGGTGAAACACACACACACACACGGCGGGGCAGGCGTTTGGCACAGGGGTTAAGTTCCTGCTTAAGACACCTCATCCTGTATCAGAGACCTGGGCTTGAGTCCTAGTTTGGCTTCCAATTCTTGTTTCCTGCTACTATGTACCCTGGGAGACCGAAGGGAGCTGGATTGGAGTGGAGTAGCTGGGATCAGAACTGGCACCCATACAGAATGTTAGTGCTAAAGGCAGGAGATTAGCTACCATGCTGGCCCTGATCTCCTAATTTTGAAAGTTTTATTTATTTACTTGAAAGGTAAAGTGATGGGGAAGGGGGGAGGGAGAAGGGTGGGAGAGAGAGAGAGATTTTCCACTGATTCACTGATTTACTTCCCAAATGGCTATAATGTCTGGGGCTGGTCCAGGCTGAAGCTAGAAGCTCTGAACTTCGAGTCTGCCCACGTGGGTGGTAAGGGCCCAGGTTCTTGGGCTGTTATCCACTGCCATCCCAGGACCATCAGTAGGAAGCTGGATTGGAAGCGGAGCAGCCGGGACTCCAAGCAATGCTTTGATATGGGAAGCTGGCATTGCAAGCAAGAACTCAAGCCACTGTGCACAACACCAGGCCCTGTTTTTCTGTCGTTACTTGTGTATGTCTGTATAGAGTCAGACAGGGAGGGAGCAGGAGGCGTGTGTACACACAGAGTGGCCTTCATCCACTGGTCATTCCACATGGAACAGCAGCAGGGCTGGGCCAGGCTAAGGCCAAGAGCCAGGTCTTTCATGGGGTGGCAGGGACCCAAGACCTTGAGTTATCTTTGCTGCCTTCTAGGGCACACTTACCAGGGAGCGGGAATCCGAATTGAGGCTAGGCACGTAACAGCTCTTCAAAACATTCATGCACAAGTGTGGATTATTAAAAATCCTATGCATGGATTCCAAAAGTTTATCTCCCATTATAATAAATTTATCTTGTAGTTCCGTTTCCCATTATTTAATTTTAAAAACAATTTTATTTGAGAGGGGAGAGACAGAGAGAGTGTGCTCCTATTTTCTCATTTACTCCCCAAATGCTTGCAATGGCCAGGGCTGGGTTTTGGTCAGGCCCAAAGCCTGAAATTCAATCCATGAATCCAGTTATCTGAGCCATGAGCACCAGCTCCCAGGGTCTCCCTTAGCAGGAAGTTGCAGTCAGGAGTTGAAGCCTGGCACCTTGCTGTAGGATGCTGGTGTCTTAACTGTTGGATTAATACTTGCCTCCCTGTAGTTGACCTTGACTAGTCCCTGTTGGGTATATGTAATGTGTCCCATAGTAGAATCCACATTGGGGCTTCACATTTCTATCCCCTTTGTTGCCCAGCACTCAGGAAGGTCTCCGTAAACTCTGGCTGAGCAGCACAGGCCAACCAACCCATTCCCTTACCTCGCTTTGTTCCTTGTCTGCTTGCACTTCCTTCAGTTGCCCAAGCAGCTTCTCTTGGTCTCGAGTCAGGGCCTTCGCGGCATCTCTCACCCTGGGAGTCAGGGGACAACATGCATGACAGTCTGGTCACCAGATGAGGAACAAAGGACTGGGCTGTGCTCCTGGCGGACTTCCAGATCTAACCCTTCGCTTCGCATTGGGACACTCCCTTCCCCACCTCAAGACGAACCTGTTCTAAGCTGCCAAAACCAAGATTCCTGGTTCCGCAACATAATCTACAACACAATCTAGAAATAGCTTTTCTGTTTTCTTTAAGTATCATTTGAGAGACGCTGGTACTGATGGCTCTCTGCTTTCACTAAGGAGATTCAAACCCAGCCTTTTCTAGACAAGGAGCAGTTTTTACTGGTTATAAACTTTGGCCCAGACCAGAAGTTGGCAGACTTCTCCTGAGGAGGACCTGACAGTACGTATTTTAGGCTTTGCAGGCCCTGTGGTCTCCATGGCAACTACTCAACTCTGTAATGTGGAAGCAGCCATAGATGGCATGTAAATGGCCAAGCCCAGTCTTCCAACACAATTCCTTTAGCAGCATGCAAATTTAAACCTTACAATTGTTCATGTGTCACAAAGTATGATGCTTTTAAAAATCTATTCCTTATTAATCAAAACATGTAAAATGCACTCATACGTGTGGGCTGCAGAGCAACAGATGCCAGGCCAGATGTTAGCACATGGGCTGCATCTCACTGACTCCTGGTCTGGGCAGCCTCTGATGTTTCCTCAACCTAGTCCCTGCATCTCTATGACATGTCTTAGCACATAAACATCTAGACTGACACACCCTGTAAAGGCCTCTAAGGTCAACTTGTTTATTACTCTGGGCCTTGAATAGAAGGCCTTTTTCCTCTAGGGAGTTAAAAACAAATATTAAACCTCCCAATACTGAATGAAAGAGAGGTAACTGTACCATATGGGGCCAGTGTTGTGAGTTGTGGCTCACTGGGTTAAGGTGCCACCTACGACAGCAGTGTTCCAGCTCAGTGAGCACAAGTTCAAGTCCCAAATCCCAGCTGCTCTACTTCCCAGCCAGCTGCTTGCCAGTATGCATGGGAAGGAAATGGAACAGGGCCCACATGCTTGGACTCTCGCTACCAGGGCAGGGCTTGTGGCTCCTGGCTTTAGTCTGACTCAACCTCGGTTGTTGTGGCATTGGGGAGTGGAAACAGTCTCTGTCTCTCCCTCTAACTCTTACAAATTAATAAAGAAATCTTTAAAAATAATATGTCGGGCCCGGTGGCGTGGCCTAGCAGCTAAAGTCCTCACCTTGAACACCCCAGGATCCCATATGGGCGCCGGTTCTAATCCCGGCAGCTCCACTTCCCATCCAGCTCCCTGCTTGTGGCCTGGGAAAGCAGCTGAGGACGGCCTGATGCTTTGGGACACTGCACCCGCGTGGGAGACCTGGAAGAGGTTCCTGGTTCCTGGCTCCGGATCGGCGCGCACCGGTCGTTGCGGCTCACTTGGGGAGTGAATCATTGGATGGAAGATCTTCCTCTCTGTCTCTCCTCCTCTCTATATATCTGACTTTGTAACAAAATAAATAAATCTTTAAAAAAAAAAAAAATGTCATTTGATGAATGTGAAAATCAGGAATGTTTATTCTGTGAAAACTTGAAGAACAGGCACGGCAGGTTGTCAATATGGTAGAAATAACCGTTTACTGGTGAAGAGAGGAATTTATTCTATGTGGCCCTTGAGGTCTAGACTGGGACCCGCTGTTACTGGCAGGAGAACGGAGTTTGGCTCTACCTGAGAGCTACAAAAGGCAGAGCTGTGTAGCATGGAAAGAGAATCTCACTCTGCTTTTAAAATGCTTCTTTTATTTTATTTGAAAGGCAGATTTTTACAGAGAGGAGAGACACAAAGACAGGTCCTCACCTGCTGGTTCACTCCCTAGATGGCCACAATGGCCAGAGCTGAGCCAATCTAAAGCTAGGAGCCAGGAGCTTCTTCCCAGCATCCCACATGGGTGTAGGGTCCCAAGGACTTGAGCCATCCTCTGCTGCATTCCCAGGCCATATGCAGGGAGCTGGATTGGAAGCTGCCAGCACACAAACCAGCACCCATATGAGATGCCTATGTTTGCAGGTATAGGATTAGCCTGATATGCCATTGTACCAGCCTCCAAAAGCTATATCTTAAGGGTGATCTCTTATATTTCCTCTTACACACCTTACATCAATCCAAATGTGAGATTTCATGATTTACACCTTATTTTAAGAGAGTGATTCCAGAACATTCCTGGGTACCCAGTTCTAACATTCCTTAGTAGGGGGATCAAAGTCTCATTATATTTTTCCTGTGGTAAAACCTGAAACCCATCCTCCTCCATCCGAGTGGGTTGTCCTATTTGTTCTCTTCCTCCCATTCCTCCACCCCCAGGTCCTGCTCAGCTTCAGTTGCATAATAAACAGTAACTGTGGTTACTTCTGACAGTAAGGAGCACAAGGTGGCATAAGGAAAGATGGAGCAGAGCTGGCCAGATAAAGACAGCCCCAGAACCTCGGGACCCTGAGTAAGGGACAGACAATGGGAGGCAGCGTGGGCGGGGGGGGGACTTGGGAGTGGTGTCTGCTTGCCACAGGAAGCTGGAACAAGGAGGTCATAAGAAAGGAAGAGAAGGAGCGGGTGGGGAGGTCCCCTCACCTGTCCAGCTCCACCTCCTTGGTCAGCACTTTCTCACTGATGGTCTGGATGTCGTCCTCCAGCTCCAGGATGCGCGCCACGTGGTCTCCCTGCTGCCGGCTGAGCACGTCCCTCTCCTCTGTGAGCTCCCCATGGGACCGCGAAAGGCCCTGGGATGAGTGCAGGGAGGGTGTAGCTCATGTCTCAGATGGAACAAAGGCTGAGAAGGGCAAACTCACGTTTCATCACTCCAGCCCCCTCCCTCCCAACTCCGTTCCTGTAGACACACACTGTGTCTACATCTTTGAGACCAGAAACACGTGACAGGCCCAGTGCCATCTCCTTTCCCCCTTTTGTTGGGCTCCAAGGTTGTACCCTGGGTGTGCAGCCAGCTGCACCTACCCTCTAGCCCTGTCCCCACCTTGTACTGCTCCAGCAGCTCCGCATGCTCCTGTCTGGCTGTCGCCAACGCCGACTCGAGCTCCTGCACGCGGCTCCTCAGCTCCGTCACCTGCCCCTCCAGGTGCAGCTTCCGCTGCATCAGGTCATTCCGTTCTTGTTGGCTCTCATCCAGCTGGTTCTATGGACCGGGGAGGAGGAGCAGGGGAGAAGGGGCATGCTTAGGAGGCACCCGATGCTGATTTTCCAACCCTGTGGTTCTACAGGAAGTTCTCTCAGCCTGGGCAAGAGTGGGGAGCAGGGGGAGGCCTAGTACGAAGGTTGTCTGCAACATATCCAGACATGTCAGCTCATGCTTCACACAGAGCCTGGCCCTTTCCTCACCCAGAAGCCACAAGGGCCCTTGTCTTTGCATTAGTCTTTCTCCATGGCTAGGCAGGAGCAATGGCTCCCCAAGTTCCACCCTGTTTTTTTTCTTACAGATACACCTGGGTCAACTCTCTAGCCAGGAGACTTGGACAAGTTACTTGCTCTCTGTGCTCTTACCTGTAAAGTGACCTCTTGGTCTTAGCTGTAAGCTTTCTGATTTTTAAAATATTACTGATTTGAGAGATACAGAATTCCTACCCGCTGGTTCACTTCGCAAAGGTCTGTAATGGCCAGGACAGGAAGCAGGAATGGAACTCCATTCAGATCTCCCACATGCGAGGCAAAAACCCAGCTCCGGGCCCGGCAGCGTGGCTTAGCAGCTAAAGTCCTCGCCTTGAACGCCCCGGGATCCCATATGGGTGCCAGTTCTAATCCCAGCAGCTCCACTTCCCATCCTGCTCCCTTCTTGCGGCCTGGGAAAGCAGTCGAGGACGGCCCAATGCTTTGGGATCCTGCACCCGCGTGGGAGACCTGGAGGAAGTTCCTAGTTTCTGGCTTCTGGCTCCGGATCGGCACAGCACCGGCCGTTGCACTCACTTGGGGAGTGAATCGTTGGACGGAAGATCTTCCTCTCTGTCTCTCCTCCTCTCTATATATCTGACTTTGTAATAAAAATAAATAAATCTTTGAAAAAACACAACAGCTCCTGGAGTCACATTCACTGCCTTCCAGCGTCTGCATGAGCAGGAAGCTGGGGTTGGGACTGGCGCTGGGTACAGAACCCAGGTATCGTGAAGTGGGATTTAGGGTTTACTGCTAGGCAAAATGCCTGTCCCAATTATAAGGTTTAATTGAGAAAAACTGGGCCTGGTGCAATGACTTAATTGGTTAATCCTCTCCCTGCAAATGCTGGGATCCCATATGGACACTGGTTCCAATTCCAGGTGCTGGCCTGGGAAAGCAGTGGAGGATGGCACAAAGCTTTGGGATCCTGTACTCATGCAGGAAGAACCTCCTGGCTCCTGACTGGCTCAGCTTTGGTTGCTGTGGCTGGGGAGTGAACCAGTAGATGAAAGATCTTTCTGTCTTTACTGTAAATCTGCCTTTTCAATTATATACAATACAATATATATCATATACAATACATAATATATACATATATATTACAATGAGCAATATATACATATTATGTATCTATATGTAATATACAATATATGTGTATATAATACATACTATATACACATATATTATATACACAATATATGTGCATATATTCTATATAACAAGTGAGAAAAACTATTGTGAATACAGAATACAATGTGGAGGCCCCACCTCTGATTTATGTGATATGAAAACATTTTCCTATACTCATGTTAGCTCCATCTACTTTTTAGACTTGGGATTTCAGAGCGCAGTTTTTGGGGGTTAGAGAAAAATTCCTTATTCTCGCCTTCTTTTCCTTCCTCAGGCCTATTTTCCTGCCCGGGCAATGAACTTCCTCCTCACATGGCCCTGTCCTGGCCCCGAACTCCCTTTAGGATGTCTTCCTTGATAGTATGTGCCACCATTCCCTAATTCTTCTTTACATGGTCCAATACAAAGATAATAAAAACCACATGTACAATTTTACACTTTCTAGTTCTGACTTCAAAAATAAACAAGGTGTAGAACTGATGTTAATATTTCCTCAAATCCACTCTACCCGACAGAGTATCTCTCTCTCTAACATGTAAGCAATATCAAAACTACTGAGATCTTTCACATTATTTCTAAAAAAGTGCCAAGTTGTCAAGCCCCATATAGCTCCCCTTAATTTGGACTAATCACGTCTGGAGTCTCATGAGCCTCTGGTGGCGTTGGCACTGTTGGGGGCCTGGCCTATCTGCCCACTGTCACTCCTCACTTGTCTTACAGGCAGTTTTCATCCTGTCCTCCCCAGATTGTCCCCTAGCAGCCTAGGGCAGGAGGTAGTGCTTGGAGAAGGCAGGCCAGAAAGTTCTGGAACCTTCAGTTACACCCAGCCTGTGAGTGGTGTGCTTTCCTACCCTCATATGCAGTCTGGGAGGTCTTCTGTTGAGGCTGAGCTGAGGAAAGGGGCAAGCAGAGAGGAGGAAGTCCTCCCAGCCCCTCTCTCTCCCAGGGGCAACCTGGCTGCTTTTGTCTCACCTGCAGGACAGTGGCCTTGGGCACAACCAGCAGGATGTCAGAGCCTCCGTCAGCCTCCTCCAGGGTCACCAGCTCATCCATGGGCCTTGGCTCTCGGAACTGGAAAGGGGGGCTCTGCCCGCACACTCGGCCCTGGCGGTTCACGTAGCGGAACTGGTAGAGCTGGGCTCCCGGTTTGGGCAGGTAGCTGGCTGTGGGGAACAAGATGGACCCAGGAGCCCAGGGTGATCCCAGACCCTTGAGTGCTCAGCAGGTCCTTCCTGTCCCTGGCCACAGCTCCTTGCTCCCTGCTCTCCATTTTGTTTCTTTCCTTTCTACTTCCTGTGAACTATTTTTATTTCTGTTCCTTGGGGGCAGTCTTCTCCCTCCTCTAGTTAGTACTTTTCCTCCTCTCTTTCCTCCCAATCCTAACAACGTCCCAGACACTTGCTAACAGCTTTTGAAAATGTCATACTGAACCCAGAAGCCATCCCTCTTTTCCTGTTGACAGACACAGAGGTTAAGTTACAGCCTAAGGCCAGACAGCTTGGACAGAACTGTAGGTCTTGGGCCTGGTGCGATAGCTCAATTGGCTAATCCTCCCCTTGCAAGAGCCAGGATCCCATATGGATGCTAGTTCATGCCTAGCTGCTCCACTTCCCATCCAGCTTCCTGCCTGGGAAAGCAGTGGAGGATGGCCCAAAGTCTTGGGATCCTGCAATGGCATGGCAGACCTGGAAGAAGCTCCTGGCTTCAGAGCAGCTCAGCTCCAGCCATTGCAACCATCTGGGGAGTGAATCAGTGGATGGAAGATCTTTCTGTCTGTCTCTGCTTCTCTTTGGAAATCTACCTTTCCAGTAAAAATAAATAAATAAAAAAGAAAAGTAAGTCTTACTTACATCCATCCTCTTTTCAATACATGATACTACCCTCTTTTTTCCCTACCTTCTAGTTACACAATAGGTAAGAGGCAGGACCAGGCATCCTCTAAAGTTCCTTCTACTTTAAGTCCACAATAATCCCATGATTCCACATCTGTTGGCCGTATTCTCACAGTGGTCATCTGTATTGATTTTGCCTTATCCTCTGTGCTGCCTATGTTTCTGTGACAATGCATTACCCTCATTCAAACTTTTATTTCCTTAGCTCCCCTTCCACTTGTCCATCTCCCCTGTACCTTGGAACTGGACACTGGCATGGATGGGAGAACCACTAGCTGGATTCTCAGGCACCGATGACCATACGAATGTGTGGTAATCCCGGACGCACGCAGCCTCCACCTGTTAAAGCATGGGAGAGATGCACAGTGCAGCCATGGGTGGTAGAAGGGACAGAGGGACTGAATGAGGGGAACAGGATGCTGTTACAATGGCAAGGATGATGACAGCCAGACACCGATGAGTCATGTAACAGCAGGTTAAAATGGGGAGACAGGAGCTCTGCTTCTCCAGATGGCATCTTTCTTTTCCTGTCTCAAT
This sequence comes from Ochotona princeps, assembly GCF_030435755.1. Lineage (NCBI taxonomy): Eukaryota > Metazoa > Chordata > Mammalia > Lagomorpha > Ochotonidae > Ochotona > Ochotona princeps. The sequence goes on along the minus strand of NC_080846.1, from coordinate 50,431,628 downwards.
CAAGAAACCAGGCATTCCCCATATTTGAACCAACCCATGACCCACAATCCGGAGACAGAGGGGCTCCAGGGATACCTTGAAGATGCCAATCCAGTCACTGGCACTGGGTATGGTGCCTGGAGGAAGGGTGTAGTGACATTCCACCTTGGTGTTGGGGATGTAGGTCCGGGCGACATTCAGGAAGTTGACACCACCCCGGGAAGGAGCCCGGCTGAGGGAGGACTCCTGCATCCTGCCCTGGAGACCTCTGCCCTGCTAGAAGAGAAGCGAGTGATTTCACATCTCTGCCCGCCCACTCACAGTTCCTGCCACTCGCCTGCCTGGAGATGAACACGTGCCACGTTCCCAGCTCTGGAGGGGTGTAAGATCTTTGAAAAGCTTCACTCTTAGTCTCCAGGACACAGGGCTGGCCTTCTGGGACAATCCCCACTCTCTCCATGCTGTTCCCTCTCGGGCTCACAGATTTCCCCCTATGGTTCAGTTGTGCTCGACACTCCCACTGTACCCTTCACCATGTCTCTGGGCTCTGCCCCTTTGCAGTTCCTCCCAACCACCTTGGACATTCCAGCCTCTGCTCCCCTTCCCACCGCCTGCTCTACCTGGCTCTTGAATTCAAGGTAAGAGGGGTGGTTCTTTGGTGCTAGGCAGGCTCTTTGCCAACTCCTGACTTGTTGCCCCAGTGACAATTAGGAATGAACTGGTACACCTCAGAGCTGTGAACAAAATCTGAAAGCACTGGTTGAGTCCTCAAAGCTGGAATACTCCTGGGGTGGGGTGGGGTGGGGGATGGGGGACGGTGGTACTATAAATCTCAGGCCCCTGGGCTCTCAGGCTGACATGTCTACTGCCTTGCAATCTAGCCAGGCAGAAAGCTTCTGCTCTCTTCTACAAGCCAAATGGAAGGGGAGGGTGCAAGGAAAGACAGGTTTTGTTCCTCAACTTCATTATTCCAGGGTGACAAGAATTCTGGAGGCGGTAGCTTCAAGGGTGGGGTGGAAGACTCGGCAGGAACGTGGCGGTGTGGAGAAAAGGAATGTGGGGGCCGGAACACCCCACCCCTGGCTGGGGACACACAGGCACATGGGGCCTGAGAGGCCCCATGAAGGGGAAATGCATATTTAACGTGCTAAGGAAAGGAGACAGCATTAAAGAAGCAGCTAACATGGTTCTCTCCAGAGGCTGCTTGGTGTAGAGCTAGGAACCCAGTGGTTCAACTGCATGTTGGCCCAGCTCTAGCATTTCCCCTCCAAGCAACCCATGGGACTTGACTCCTTCCATCTGCTGGGACTGATAGGATGTCGGGAGAGGAAGGGTTGTTCTAAGTTAGCTGGGGAGAGTTCACTGGAAAATATGGCCTGGACCAAAGACTTAAATAGAAAAGCCAGCAAGAGAAGTCTTCAGCCCCGGGGGCCATGGGATTGCCTGGTTCTCATTTCTCCTGTCCACCAGCCCGCTTCTTGGGTCAGCCGGGCTGAGGTGTCCAATCAGCCAGTGCCACTCGTCAGATGCACACCCCCAAACACCACCAACCCACACCAGGCTCAAGTCAGCAACTTGAAAAGAACACAAAGGGAGCAAACTCTCCCTCCAAAACACACACTGACTCGAAAATCAGTGAGTTTTTTCAATTTTCATCTCTGGGGGAACCTCCACATTTTAAAAAGTGGTGTTTTTTTTTTTTTTTTCCAAATACCATCCCGGCTTTCTAAGGCAGAGGGCGGATTGCCCCCAAAGATCTAAGCCTGAGGAACCCCCAAATTCTCTTCCCAAAGAAAATCCCCTAATAGCTGCAAGAATATCCATGCCGGAACCAACCACAACTGTAGACGCAACAGCCCGATCCAGACGCTCCTGTGGTGGGGGCCAGGGGTTCCCCGCTCCCCAAGTTTCTGTGAGGCTCTAGAGTTCCTTGACATTCTAAAATTGGTAAGTTACTCCTCCCTAGGGGGCATTCAGCCAAGCACAGGCCTTCGGATTTCCGGGGTGGGGGAGAAGGACCAAGTGGTGCCGGTGAGAGGAAAAGCAGATTTCAGCTCCCCCAAATTCCCACAGGAGGCTTTTATGGAGTAGGACTGAGGACTCTGAGGGGCACTCACCCCCCACCCCAACCCACCCCGCCTGGCTCTCGGCCCTCTTCAACCAAGAGCTCCCCTCAAACAGTGCGTGTGGGGGGGGTCGCTACCCCAGCACGGAAAGTGTTAAAGCCGAACCACTCCTGCACCCCTCAACCCCCGCCCGCCTTCCACAGTTCTCTCAGATTGTCGTGTCAACAGTCTCTAAAGTGGGGCGACTCCTCGTTCCCCGGAAGATCGGCCCCGTCAGTTTAGGCCAAGTTTCTTACCCCACAGACGGAATCAGCTGTTCCCCTCACCTTTCACCAACAACAAAAACAGCACTCGCACTGCAAGAGGGGAGGGAGCGGGCCAACGCGAGGACTTCTGGGTTTGTGGTTCCTTCACGCGCTCCGCCGCGGAGCAGGATGTGGGCTAGCACTACATGTCCCAGGAAGCTTCGCGTTCGGGGGCGTGGCCGAGGGCGGTCGCGGCCGCGGCCTCCCCGTGGCTTCCTGGGAAACGTAGTTCCCGGTTCCCTGCCAGCAGGCGGGAGTGGCCACCAAAAGACTTCAGGGCCCAGGATCCCTCAGGAGGGAGCCGGCTGCCTGGGTGGTGGGGGGGCTGCGGGTTTGTAACGTGCGTTGTTGTTGGGGGGCGGAGGTGGTTGGCGGCCCTAACTCCTTCTGCGTAACGATTGGCAAGGAGGCCGGACACTTGCGTGCACACTGTCGCCTTCACTTTTCACCACCTGTGACCTGGTTCTTCCAGCTCTGTCCATAACTTTACAGACCCAGACACCAAAGTCTGGGACGGTTAAGCAACCGGTTAAAAGTGTCATAAACCAGGAAAAGGGTAGAATATCACCCGACCCCGCTGTTCTGTGCTGTTGACACCGCAGCTAAACCACCGTGGGCAAGTGGGAGACATCCCCGCTGGGGAAGCCGTTCATAACTTGAGGGTTTCAGTGCCAAGGGGCCTGACAACACACACCCATGCACAGGGGATTGAGGACGAGGATTAGCCGCCTGAGGGGTGGGAGCGATGGAGGAGCAGGGCCTTGAGAAGGAAGCCTGTCTCACTGACAAACAAGCCACTTACCCAGGGCCTGTTGGCCCAAGCCTTTTAAATGGCTTCAATTAATTAGGATAACAATGCACGATGTTGCTCCGGGTTTTATTTAGCAGAGGCGGAAGATTCACGCTCCTCCCACATGGCAAGTCATGTTAAAGATTTGCCAGTCGGCTGCCTCCTCCCACCCCTCCATCCTTCCAGCCTGCGACCTTGCTTTCGAAGCCTCCGTGTGTCTCAAGTGTGACACCCATGTCTTAGCATCGCGTCCCTGTTTTAATTCTCTGCTGCTCTAGGTTAGGGGCCTCTGCCGTTCGCTCCAAGGTTTTCTCTTTTGTTTTTCTTTTCTTACTTGTTACTTTGCTTTTGCGACTGAATGGGGTGTCTGCTGCCTGCCTGGGGCAGCCTTTTTATCTAAAGATCTCCAAGCACATAGTAAGTTACTGGGCTGCTGCATAAACCTGAGGGTGACATGTCTGTATCATTAGTCAGGATTTATGAGTTAGAGAACCAGCTGCCGCATGAGGAGCTGGCTCAAGGTCCTGGGGTAGGTCGAGTGAGGCTCATTCAAGGACCCGGATGCTGAGTGTTTTTTGTGTTTTGTCTTCCACCCGGAATAAAGGCTCATAAAACCCAGCTCAGTCTCGGAGCTAAAAATGACAGCTTCTATTTTCTGACTGCTGACGGTGTGTTTAGATCATGCTGAGAATTTTTCCATGTAACACAAAGCCTTCTGCAACTGGCCCTATTGTTACTAAACCCATTTTCCAATGTGATGAGCCGGAGGTACAGACAGGTAGGTGACTTGCCTGGGCCTCGCCAGCTAGTAAGTGGTGGAATCAGGACTCAAACACAGGGAGTCAGTTCACCCTTTCTCACCCAGGGAAAGTCTGGTAGCAAGTTCGACTCTCACAATTCTAAGGTGAAATGCTGCTGTGTTCATCAGCTAGTTGGGACAAATGCTCACTGGGAACCTGTGTGTTCAGTGCAAGGTGAAAGGTAACATGGAACATATTTGTTGAATAATTAGGTGTCAAGGACACCTAGGAATTCTTTTTTTTTTTTTAAAGATTTATTCAGTTTATTACAAAGTCAGATATACAGAGGAGAAGAGACAGAGAGGAAGATCTTCCGTCCGATGATTCACTCCCCAAGTGAGTGCAACGGCCAGTGCGCGCCAATCCGGAGCCGGGAAACTGGAACGTCTTCCGGGTCTCCCACACGGGTGCAGGGTCCCAAAGCTTTGGGCCATCCTCGACTGCTTTCCCAGGCCACAAGCAGGGAACTGGATGGGAAGTGGAGCTGCCGGGATTAGAACCGGCGCCCATATGGGATCCCGGGGCGTTCAAGGCGAGGACTTTAGCCACTAGGCCACGCCGCTGGGCCCCAAGACACCTAGGAATTCAATAACTTAAATTGCAAGAATGATGGGGTGTGGTAGGTGAAGCCTTCACCTGCCATGGTGGCATCCCATATGGGCACTGGTTTGAGTCCCAGCTGTTCCACTTCTGATCCAGCTCGCTACTGATGTGCCGGAGAAAGCAGTGGAAGAGAGCCCAGGGAGTTGGGTCCCTGCATCCACGTGGGAGACCTGAAAGAAGCTCGTGGTTCCTAGCTTTCAACCAGCCCAGCTTCAGCCAATGTGGCCATTTAGGGCGTGACCCAGCAGACAGAAGATCTCTCTGTCTCTGCTTCTCTCTGTAAATCTACCTTTCAAATAAAAATAAATTTAAAAATAGAAGAAAGAGGGGCACAACGCGATAGTGTAGTAGTTAAAGTCCTTGCCTTGCACACGCCTGGATCCCATATGGGTGCTGTTTCCAATCCCGGTAACCCTACTTCCCATCCTGCGCCCTGTTTGTGGCCTGGGAAAGCAGTGGAGGACGGCCCAGAGCTTTGGGACCCTGCACCCGTGTGGGAGACCCGGAAGAGCTCCTGACTCCTGGCTTCAGATTGGCTCAGCTCCGGCCATTGTGACTGCTTGGGGAGTGAACCATTGGACGGAAGATCTTCTCTGTCTCTCCTCCTCTCTGTATATCTGCCTTTCCATTAAAAATAAATAAATCTTTTTTAAAAACAGAAGAAAGAATGTAGGGACAGGCACCATGGTATAGCAGGTTAAGTGCCACTTCTAGTCCCGACTGCTGTACTTCTTATCCAGCTCCCTGTTAATGGCCTAGGAAAGCAACAGGAGATGATTCCAGTGCTTGGGCCCCTGCACCCATATAAGAGACCCAGAAGAGGTTTCTGGCTCCCTGGCCCAACTCTGACTGTTGTAGTCATTTGGGGAGTAAACAAGCAGATGGAAGACTCTCTCTCTCCCACACCCCTTCTCCTTGTCTATGTATAATTCTTCATTCCAAATAAAAATATATACCTAAGTCTTTAAAAAACAGTATGAGTATAAAATATAGATACTTGAAGGATGTGTTGAACTTGGAGGGTCTGGCAGGATGGGGACGGAGAAGAGCAAGCTTATTCTAAGGGGAAAGCAAAGAGTTCATAGGTTGGAGATGAGTAATATTAGGAGCCTAGAGTCACCTAGAATTAGCTCATCAATTTCAACTTGTTTGCTTCAATCAGATGATTAGTCATGGTGGCCTGAAATGTGTTGGAAAGGACTCCAAAGAGTGTGCTGCAATCAATTAGTAATGTCTGCCAAGGACACTTGGTGCAAGATGGCATAGTGGTAGCCTGACTCCTTGTTTGAAGCCATTTCCCTGTTGCCACGCAACTTGCGGAGCATGTGACTCCTTGACATTACGCTCAGTCAGAGTGTGCATTTGGGCTCATGGGATAGGAGCAGAGGTATGCATATTGCGTCTGAGCGTGTACGTTTCCACATTCATCTTTGCTCCTTGGATATACGCATGCCACGTGACGGTCGGTGCTTCACCCAGGTCCTAAACTGAGAAGACACCTAGAACAGAACTGTAAATTGATGATCAGTCTGCACACGCACAAACCAGAAAGGAGCCCTTGTCCTAAGTCATTAAGATTTGGGGGCATGTTGTTATGGTAGCAAAGCTAATAGCCATGGCTGCATAATTTATTTTTAAAATATTTATTTGAAAGGTAGAGCTACAAAGAGAGGGACAGGGAGAGACACAGAGAGAGGTTTGCTTATCCACTGGTTCACTCCCCGAATGGCCACAATGGCCAGAGCTGAGCCAATCCCAAGCCAGGAACCAGGACCTTCTTCCAGGTTTCCTACACGGGTGCAGGAGCCCAAGCACTTGGGCCCCATCTTCCACTGCTTCCCCAGGCACAGTAGCAGGGAGCAGGATTGGACATGGAGTAGCTAGGACTTTAGTTGGTGCCCATATGAGATATTGGCAACACAGGCCCCCTATGCCCTAGCACTGGCCCCTGGATATTTTTAAAAAGATTTATTTTATTTTTTATTGCAAAATCAGATATACAGAGAGGAGAAGAGACAGAGAGGAAGATCTTCCGTCTAATGATTCACTCCCCAAGTGACTGCAAAGGCTGGCTCTGCACCGATCCAAAGCTGGGAGCCTGGAACCTCCTCCAGGTCTCCCACTCGGGTGCAAGATCCCAAAGCTTTGGGCTGTCTTCAACTGCTTTCCCAGGCCACAAGCAGGGAGCTGGATGGGAAGTGGGGTTACCGGGATTAGAACTGGCACCCATATATGATCCTGGCGCGTTCAAGGTTAGGACTTTAGCTGCTAGGCCACTGTGATGGCCCCTGGATAATTTTTAAATGATTTATTTATTTGGGGACTGGCATTCTGACATAGTAGGTTAAGTGGCCAACGATGTTGGCATCGCATATGGGCGTTGGTTTATATCCTGGCTGTGCCACTTCTGATTTTACTTCCTGTTAATGTACCTGGGAAAGCAGCAGAAGATGGTTCAAGTGCTTGGATTTTTACATCCACATGGGAGACCCAGACAAAGCTCTTGGCTCCTGGTTCAACCTGGCTCAACCCTGGCCCTTGTGTTCATTTAGTAGGTGAACCAGAAAATGAAAACACACACTCTCTTCCCGTCTCTGTTACTCTTTCAAATAAATAATTTTATTTATTTTTTAAAAGATTCATTTATTTGAATGACAGATTTTACAAAGAGAGAAGGAGAGACAGACGAAGGACTTCCATCCACTAGTTCACTCCCTAAATGGACACAAGCTGAGCTGATTTGTACCTGGGAGTGAGTAGTTTTCTCCTGGTCTCCCATGCAGAGTATAAAGAACGGACCGTCCTCCTTTGCTTTCTCAGGCCATAAGCAGGGAGACAGATCAGAAGTGGAGCAACCAGGACATGAACCAATGCCTATATGGGGTGCTGGCGCCACAAGGCAGGGGATTAGCCTACTGCAAAACTGCACCAGCCCCTAACATTGATTTTTTTTTTTTTAAATCTCAGCACTTGCAGGATAAGGATTGAGCCACTGAGCTATTGTGTCAGATTCTGAAATGATTTATATATTTGAAAGGCACAGTGATAGAGGCAGAGGGGGAAGGATGGAGAAAGAGAGAGAGAAAGAACTCTTACTGGCTGCTCCACTTCTCAAATGCCCAGAGCTGGGGCTGCAGCCGAGAGCAGGCAATGTAATCTAGTTTTTTGCAGTGGGGTGTAGGAACCCAATTAATATTCAGTTATCACCACTGCCTTACCTGCAATAACAGGAAGGTGGGGTCAGGAGCTGGAGTAGGGGATTGAACTCCAGGATTTTGACTGGGACATGGGTGTCTTCAATGCTTGCTAGGTTAAATACTTATTCCGTAAACAGAGTTTCTTCTTTTTTTTTTTTTTGGTCAGACAGAGGAAACAGCGAGAGAGAAGACAGAGAGAGATCTTTCATCTGCCGGTTCATCCCCTAATACCCACAATAACTTGGGATGAGCTAGGCTGATGCTAGGATGTATCCAAACTCCATCTGGGACTCATTGTGGGTGACAGTGACCCAAGTACTTTAATAAGCACTGTGTGTGTGTGGGTGGGTGGGGGCGTGTCAACTGCTGTCCCAGTAACCAGTGACATTTGGAGTTCTCTAGTTTTCAAACCCTTTCATAAACTTGGACTCATTTGATTCACACTTCTAGTAACACGCAGCAAGTTATATCATTACGATGATAATAATGTTCATCACCGGGGAAACCCAAGTTCAGACACACTGAACAACTTGGCCAAAGTCGCGCAGCTGGGATGAGTTCTTGCTCTCGAGTGCTCTCCCGGGCCCTCTACATCTCTTACATCCAAAGTCAACAGGGCCTCATGACTGGTTTCTTGCCATGTCGTGCCTCCTTGTTTTGATTTGTGTATACAACAAGTACAAGAGAAAAAAAAAAACGTCTGGGGAGTTCAGTGTGTTTCACACGATAACGATCATACATCACCCAATTCCCTGGTGACTATTTGTAATTGCACTGCTCTGGAATCCAGCCAGGCCAGTTGGTGCTGTGGATCTGCCGTCTCCCGCATCCTGCTGCCCTGGTGCTGGAGCACATGCAGAGGAGAGTCGCCCTGGCCATCCAGAGCTTGGCAGCACCACGTTGCTTCCGCTCCTTTTCAATGGGTGAGAACCGGCTGTGTAACCTCACCCACTGCAAAGTGATGAGACCATGAGAGTTCAGCTGAGCGCCCCCGCCACTTTCTAGCAACCTGAGCCGGGTCACCATTAAAGACCTTCCTTGTTGGTTGGGGCCGAAAGGCTGCTTCTGGGGAGATCTCTTGATGACTGACTCTGACCAGGCCACAAGCTCATCCCCATGTCCCAAGCATTCATTCCCCAAGTGGGACTGACAGAACATCACATTTGTGAACCTGGCAGGGACAGAGATCCACTCTCCCTCCCCTCCCCTGATGAGGAGCAAGACTGGAACGAGCCCAGGAAGCTAACCTGAGGGCTGGGTGCCGAGCTCTGACCCTTAACGTGAGTATTATGCACATCGTTGTATGTTATCTTCATTCTACTGATGAAAAGTTGGACATTTTTCACCCTGTTACAAAATAAACAGCCTGGTTGAGGTCACCGTGTAGGTAGCTAATTTTCTTTGCCTTTTAGTTCTATCATGTTTCTGGTGCAAATCAGAACACTTCCTTCTGGGGGTGGTGGGTGTTTGGCACAGAGTCCCTGAGTTCGAGTCCTGACCCGGCTCCTATTTCTAGCGGCTCTGAGAGGCAGCAGGTGATGGTTCAAGCATTGGGGTCCCTGCCACCCATGTGGGAGATCTGGGTTGAGTCTCAGGCTCCTGGCTTTGGTTTGGCCCAACCCTGGATATTATGGCCACATGGACAGGAATATGAGGGCATGAAGGAGAAAGAAATAGGACATTGTGATTTAAAATGTATTTTTAATCTAATTTTATTTTTTGAAAGATTGCTTTTTTAAAAAAAATTATTTATTTTTATTGGAAAGGTAGAAACAGAGACAGAAAGTTCTCATATCTACTGGGTCACTCCCTAAATGGCCACAGTAACTGGAGCTTAGCCAATCTGATCTGAAGCCAGGAGCCAGGAACTTCTTTGGATCTCCCATGTGGGTGCAGGGGCACAAGTGTTTGGGTCATCCTCTGCTTTCCCAGACCATAAGTGGAGCAGCTGGGACACAAATCAGTGCTCATATGGGATCCTTGCACTTCCTGGTGGAGGATTAGTATACTGAGCCACTGTGCCAGCCCTCCTGGCCATCTTTCCGTGGTCCCAATCTTGCTTATAAAGGACAAGATGGAGCATGGATTAGGGATTCAGTGCTGGGAGAAATGGAGGAGGAGACACCTATAAAGACACAACACCTATGTTTATATGCACACAGATGTATACCCACATGTATATAGCATATGCATTTTATATAAAAAAAGTTTGAGAGAAAAAGGAATGAAAAGGTACACTGGGGGGGCAGGTGCTTGACTGAGTGGTTACATTGCTGTCTGGAATGCCCACATCCTACATTAGAGTGCCTTCTTTGGGTCCTGGCTTGGAAAGCAGTCAGCCGGTGATGGCTCAAGTAGTCAAGAGTCCCTGGACTAAATTCTGCCCTCCCACTGGCCTAAAACCCATTGGCATGTATGAGAACTGGGTCTGGGAGTGGATCAAGTGGAGGAATTTGGGAAACTCCCCTGGCGAGTCATAGCTCCCGCTGGTGAATGTGTGGTCCAGACCTGGGGGTCGGACGAGCTGGGCAAAGTAGCTCCAAAATGTGTAAATTGGTAATGGAACGGGATGTACTGGGCAGGACTGAGCAAACCTTAGCCTACAAGCGAAACTAGAAGCCAGGATGGAGCACAGGTCATGCCGAGCTAGGCTCTTGCACCTACTGGTCTACTTGAGTCAAGGACGCTAAGCCACAGTGTCTAAGGCAGAGGCCAGGACAAGTGAGGGACTGAGACAAGCTGAGTGAGAGCAACCACTGGCATGCGCGTGATCTATGGCTATGAACAGGCCCAGTTGGGGAGCTAAGGGGACACCCTAACTGGGTTGAGGTTCCCACCAAGGGCGGGTGTGCTGGAATGGGGGCTGCGTTCTAACTAGGAAACAGTTATAGTCTCCTGTGGCACTAGTGTGAGCTGGGATTGGATGCACCAGGCCAGGCCAGATCCCAACACCATCTGGTGTCCTGGAGGACCAGGGTAGATGTGGGACTGAGTAGGCTAGATCTCGACCCCCTACAGAGCCATGTGTGAGCTGCACGTGGGTATGGACGAGCCATGGCTGGGCTGAAACATCCAACAGCAAGAACCAGAATGGGGTGAAAGCCAGCCAGGAAAAGCCACTGTTCCTGCTAGGACAGGAGGTGAACTGAGTTGGGTTGGCTCAAGGACCCCCTGGTATGCGCAAAATCTGGCATTGGGAGGGGTTCTGATGGAGGAGCCTGGGCAACTCCTCTGGCAGGACACAGTCCCTGCAGGTAAGCGCAAGAAGCATGATAGGAAACAGCCCAGAATGGGCCATGGAAAGTTTCCCACTGGCATACATTTGGCATGGGTCAGGGGCAGACCAGGCTGAATCAGTTCATGTCATCCACTGGCAAATCCGAACACCAGAATAGAGTGTGGGTTGAGCCGGGTTTGGTCGCAACAAAACCAGTGCACAATATGGAATGCCAGGGTGAGGTTGCCTGTACTGGATTTGACTGCAGCACCCAACCAGCACACGTGAGAACCAGGAAGGGAGGGGGCAGAGCCAGCAGGGGGTTTAAGGGGCTGGTCCCCTCGCCGGACAGCTACTCCCACTGGAGAGCGTGGGCTGGGATGGGGACAGACCAGACTAAGCAGGGTTACAACACCTGTGCGCTGCATGTGGACTAGATCAGGGAAAGCCAGGCTGGGCGGATTATTCCTGCTGGTGCAAGCATAAATTAGAGTGGGTGAGGGTTGTTTGGGCTTAGCCACAGCATCAGCTGGCAGAAGCTGGCACTGGGGGCTAATTCTGTCAGGTCAAATCACAGAACCACCCGAAGAGTGCATAAACCGGGACTGAGAGAGACCCGGGAGGGAAATAGTGGGTTCCCTCCTCTTGGGTCACTACTCCCGCGGGAGGGCATGAAAACTAGGACAGGGGCTGGGGTGGCTAGACAGAGAGACACTCAACAACATCCGTGAGGGCTGGATAGTTGAGTTGGTTTTATGGAACTAAGCTTTAATACCCATTGACAAGTACAAGAGCCAAATGGGATGTGGGACAGACTGGACTAGTCTGCTATACATACTAGCAAACCAGGGTAGGGGGCGGGCCTGGTGGGGGTTATTGTGGGTTGCTCAGACTAGGCTGCAGCTCCCACTGGTTGATGTAAGGGCCGAGTATGTGCTGGGCAGAACCAGGCTGAGCTGCAAGTCGGGACTGAAAACAGAACCAACCCAGCAATTGCAACCACCAGCTGATCGGGGTGATGGACTGTGTTGGGCCCTGTGATTGCTAGAGCATACAAGAATCTGGTCTGGGAATACCTCAGAGTTTCTTTGGAGATCTCCCCAATCGAACTGCTGGACTCAGAACCCTAGCCAAGAAAAGACAGAGGATAGAACAAGTCAATCAACCACCTCAGCTATATGTAGGTAGCGAAACACTGGGCAAATGAAGATTCTATGATGGACTGTGTCAATCAGTGGATTCTTCAACGACCTCATCGAGCTGGGAGTGGCGAAACTAGCAGCGATTCATAACCGGTGAACTATCAAAACCACTTGAGCAAGTATCTCAGAGCATGCCCCACATCCGGGACTTGGGGTGGTTGGGAAACTGGGTGGGGCTTCTCCCTCAATATCCCCCTTTACCTCAGATACATGAAGGAAACAATATGGACATAATAGTCTTACCCACTTCCCTATAGCCCCTGAACCTTTTTTTTTTTTTACCATAATTAACTATGTAAAGATTGTCAACAATATAATAAAAGAATTTAAAAAAAAAAAGAAAAAAAATTCTGCCCTCTCAGCTTTTTTTTTTTTTTTTTTAATTTGGATGCATGTCCATGTGGGTCTCTGATTAGGGTGGGGAGAGTCGAGGTATGGACAAATGCTTCCTTTTTCTTTTTCTCCTGTGCTGGCAGGGAGGGAAGGGATGGGTGTCACTCCTTGTTGTCAACTACCTCAGCACCCAGGGATGGGGGACGGTCATGTGATGATGCCTTAGAGACCCCCATGTGGGGAAGAGCCTTCCCCTAGCCCTGGTTTTTGGGTGTGCTGGCATGTGCTGCAGCCTAACGTGGTCCATCCTGCATCGCATCTGGCTCTCATCACACCAAGGATGCTGCAGCTTAGCTCGTACAGGCCTGCCCCCAGGCTTGGCCCACACACATGCTGAGTGCTGTGGCCTTGCCTGCAGCCTAGCAGCAAAGTCCTCCTACCAGGCTCAGGGTCCACACTTACCACTTGGCATGGTCTGCCCTCAGTCTTGGACTTTGTATGTGCTGGCTGACAGGTAACTATATGCTGGCCCAGCCCAACCTCTTCTAGGCCTCTTCTAGGCCACGTGTTAGGTGGGTTCTTGTCAGGTGAGTTCCTTGGTCCAGCCTGGCTTGGTCCAAAACTTTCCCCAGCTCCCGTGCAAACCAGCAGGTTCTGCAGTCCCCACATGTGAGTCCACAATTTCCCTGCAGAATCTGCCCCCAGTTCTGATTCTCTCACGTTCTGGTGGTGTTGTGGCTCATCCTGATGTGGGCCACCTCCTGCTCCTGCAGCATAGCCCAGCCAGGTATGCCCCCAACCCCAAATTTTGCGTGCGCCAGGGGTGGTGGGTGATGCTATTTAGCCCAGCCCAGGTCTCACATGGGGAGGGTGCCTTGGCCTGCCCTAAACGTGTCCTCTGGTTTCCTCCTTCTAAACCAGTGTGTCTCAGCTCCCTTGCCTACCTGCAAGTCCAGCGGCTGGGTCTGTGGAAGCCCTCAGAAGTCAGTCCTCACCTGTCAAACATGCCCTCAGCTACTTCTACTCCACTATGCCCACAGACCCTTTCCCTGGACAATCTGCAGCCCGCTTGACCTGGAGACTGAGGTGATGTGTTCTGGCCCAGTGAGCCCCATCATGCTCATCCTTTTTTTTTTTAAATAGGCAACTATGCAGGCACACTGGTATAATTAACACATAGTTGGCATGAATCAGGCCCAGAATGCCTGTCAGCCCTGGTTGCCTCTCTCCCAGCAGTGTAATATTTGCCTAGTACTAGGTGACCTAGGCAGTCGCCTACAGCTGACCTCTCAGCTTTGACTTTGTCCAGTCCTGGTTGGTGTGGGCATCTGGGGGAGTGAACCAGCAGATGGTAGATATATCTCTTTGCTTTTAAAGCAAATACAGAATTTTAAAGGAAAAAAGATGGGTTAAGATTTTTGTCACGTCAATAAATCCGTGAGAGAAGTTGCTTATGGAGGGAGAAGGCTTACTTTGGTCCATGGCTTTGGAGGTTCGCAGTCTACGATTAAATGGCTCCACAGGTCTGGCACCTGTGAGGGGCTTGGAAGAGGCAACAGATGAAAGCCTGGAAGTGGGGATACAGCTAGGCCCCTTTCAGCTTTTCTTTATTGGAAGAGTCGAGAGACACCCACAGAAATTCTATCAAAGGAAGGCCTAGAAAGATCTTCCATCCTCTAGTTTAATCCTCAAATGCCCAACAGCTGGGGTTGACCAGAAATCAATCTGGCTCTTCCACAAAGATAGCAGGGGCCAAACACCCGAGCCTCCCAGGCTGTGGAGGACTGGAACCCAGGCACTGTGACGGGGCACGCGGGGATACAAGATCGTAACTGCCCTGCCAAGGGCGCACTCCAACTCAGGTTTTCCAACCATCTCTGTAAGAATACCTTCTGAGAGCACTCCAAAGCCCCTCTCCATCCCCCAGATCTAAAGAGCTCCCACTGGACTACTCCTACCTCCGTGGACACCATAATTGAATCCAATCGCCTCCTTGAATCTATTAGCATTAATGTACTAACCACTAATGTAAGACTTGGGGGACCAAACTTCCCACACACAGGCCTTTGGGGTGTGTTGAGGTGGTGGCTCAAGTCAGGGGTTCCCTGACAGACATGTGGCAGACCTGGATTGAATTTGAGCCTCCCAGCTGTGGCCTGGCCCAGCCATGGCTATAGTAGGCATTTGGAACCAGTGAATATGTATTACATAGAGAACGAATATCCTATGAACATATATGTATGCATATGTATGTATAAATATGCGTGTGTATTTATCTGTGGTAGCTCCTCTGTGACTCCCAGCACCTCAATTTCTGACCCAGGCTCTGTGTCATCCTTTATCATAAATTCACCCACAGATGATAGTGAAGCCCCTCACATATGCATAGAAATGAGTCCCAAGAGGGGTGGGGCTGGGAAGTCAAAGACGGGGGTGTGCACCTGTCCCTCCTGCAGCGTTTGCAGACCCCTAAGTCCCAGCCCTGAGACCTGAATCATCAGTAGCCCTTTGGTCATCAGGGGTTGTTCCAGTCTGTCTCCTTCTGGGTCCCTCTTTCCATCTATTCCTGCTCACAGACGGTGTGGCATTTTGGAAGGTGGAGTGCCCGGGCACTTAGCCCACCACTTTCCGCCCCAGTCTGGCCCTGGGCCCCAGCCACATGGCCATCAGCCTGGCCTCTTGCCCATGTCTACTACAGCCTCAGCTGCCACGCTGGCACAGGAGCCAAAAGAACCATCCTGTGCCCTTTCCAGATCCTGTTCCTCTCCCCAAATCAGGTGGGGGAGAACAGAGTGTGGGATGAAGAACCAAGGCCCGGCGGCGTGGCCTAGCGGCTACAGTTCTCACTTTGAACACATCGGGATCCCGTATGGCTGCTGTTCTAATCCCAGCAGCTCCACTTCCCATCCAGCTCCCTATTTGTGACCTGGGAAAGTAGTTGAGGACCGCCCAAAGCCTTGGGACCCTGCACCCACCTGGGAGACCTGGAGGAGGCTCCGGGCTCCTGGCTTCGAATCAGTGCAGCTCCGGCTATTGCGGTCACTTGGGGAGTGAATCATCGGACGGAAGATCTTCCTCTCTGTCTCTTCTCCTCTCTGTATATCTGACTTTACAATGAAAATAAATAAATCTTTCAAAAAAAAATAGCCAGCCACCCCTTGGTGGGGGTGTGTCCTGGAGGTAAGGGCCATGTCCGAGGAGGTGTGGGCATCCCTGCAGGAGCACACGTGGACAGGGCAGCATTAGAGGGAGATGGAAATGTTACCATGCAGTGCTGGGGAAGTCACCCCCAGAGGTCCCAGGAGACTTTTCCTCTCTCCCTCCCTGTCTGTGCTTTTCTTGTGAGGATTTCCAGGGTCTCGCACTGTGGACCTATCCCCAGCCTGAATGTGTGCAAGGATTCTGGGACTGTGGGGAGGGGCCTTTAGGTATTCTGCTGGGTGGGCACTGTGTAGCAGCAGGCTAAATCACTGTTTGGGATGTAGGCCTCCCACATTGGCACTCTGGTCTGGTATCCAGGCTGCTCTGCTTTCTGTCCCAGTTTCCTGGGAAATAAATCTCAAGAGGTAATAAATGATGGTCCACGAACTGGGCTCTTGCTCCCCACCCACGTGGGAGACCCAGATGGAGTTCTGGGCTCCTGGTTTGGGTCTGGATCAGCCCTGGCTGCTACAGGCATTTAGGGAGTGAACCAGCAGATGGAAAATCTCTCTGTGTCTCTCTTACTCTATTTCTCTCTCTCTCTCTTTTTAAAGATTTATTTATTTTTATTGCAAAGTCAGATATACAGAGAGGAGGAGAGACAGAGAGGAAGATCTTCCATCCATTGGTTCCCTCCCCAAGTGACCGCAACGGCTGGTGCTGCGCTGATCCGAAGCCAGGAGCCCTGAGCTTCTTTCAGGTCTCCCACGCAGGTGCAGGGTTCCAAGGCTTTGGGCCGTCCTCGACTGCCTTCCTAGGCCACAAGCTGGGAGCTGGATGGGAAGTGGAGCTGCCAGGATTAGAACTGGCACCCATATGGGATCCCAGCATGTTCAAGGCAAGGACTTTAGCTGCTAGGCCAGTGCACTGGGCCCTACTCTGTTTCTCAGCCTTTCACGCAAATGGGAATCAACAAAGCATCTACCAAGGAATCTATCCCATGTGTGAGTGACAGCTGTGAGGGTGCTGTGAGGGGGTAAGCTGAGGCATGGCACCGTCTGGTCCCTGGGTTGGGCCTATTGTAGCTGCTGCCTGGGGCACGCAAGGACTGCACGCAAAGGCCACCCTGGGTCTGAGAAGCCACCCAGCATGACTACTGCTGGCAGTGCCCTCCCTGGGGAGTCAGGCTTGGGTTGGCTCTGCGCATGGATGGTGAGAAATGCGGGTGGTACTGGATCCCCCGGGGCATGGTGTGTGTGTGTGTGTGTGTGTGTGGCTGGGCCTGGCTTTTTCACCCATGTGAATTGTATGTTCAAACATGTGAATCGCCCCGAAGAAATGCTGGGTGGGAAAGAGGGTGGGTGGGGAGCCCGAAAAAGATGGGGAATTTATGAGCTGCTTTTGTGTGGAGACAGTCGTAATGAAGAAAATTCAATTTTCTGCAGCTCGGAGAGTCAATATGTTAAATCTTGGAGAAGCTGCGGAGTGACAGGACAATGGCAAAGTCAATGGGACGTGTGTGGGAGGGATGCGGCTATCTGTGTCTGCCACGGGGCCTCCTCCTCTCTGTACCCTTGAACTGAAAGCTGGGGGACAGGATCGCGTCAGGGACCAGGGTTCCTGAACTTTCTCTCTCTCTTCCTCCCCCACCTCAGTAGCCATCATCTCTTGCCTGCTTCTTCCGGGGTTAAAGGCTGCCCTTTCTCAAATCCAGATCCACCCTCGCATCCCTTTAACTTGGAAGTCCTTCTTGTCGTCTAACCAGCACTCCCTCTTGTTGCTGTTCCTCATTTCATTGTGGCTGCTTAGAACGTGAACTAATGAGTAGGACAGTTCTCTTCCTTTTCCTCCACACGCTCCCCTTATCCCCTCCATGGCTGCTCTCCTCTTTTCAGCAAGTTTCAACTTTCTGCAGCCCAGACTTCACCTTCTGCTTTCCGGGTCTCCTGTGGTTTCCACAGGGGCAGGGAATTAGGGGATTCCTCTGTGCACCCCAGTGTCACCAAGAGCACAATTAACAGAGCTGCTGATTGTGTAATTGGCGTGTGCCTGGGTTCCCCGGGGTGTGTGGAGAAGGGGTTGGTGTGTTAACAGCCTGTCCCAGGGGAGAGCCGGCTGATGGTGCCCATGGCTGGTTGCACAGGTTAATTAATTAGTACTCCTCTGGTGTGGAGGAATGAGGGGCCAGCGCTGTCTGTGATGGAGGTGGAGGTGGTGGGAGTCTCCAGAACTGAGAGCTCAGGGGTCTCCCAAGGTACTGTTGGAAAGGGGGCTTTAAGCTAGGGTGCAGGGTTAGGGGTCAGACGGCCAAGGTCAAAGATGTAAGGGGTACCTGGGTGGGGCTGGGTGGAGGTAAAGCTAGAGAAGCTATCCCACCCTCTCCTTAGGTGGGCTCTCTGGGATCCCCGAGGGCAGAGAATGAGTGGGGTTTAGACCCGGCCTGCCTCACCCCTGCCCTCTACACGCCTACAGTCAGGCCAGTCTCAGCCCCTCACCCATTCATCACACACAGCTACAGAACGCTTTGGGGTTTCTTTTGCTGCCCATGCAGGCATCCAGAATCCTCAGCCTTTTGGTGTGACCTTCAAGCTTCTAGGGGAATCCTGGGGTCTGAAACCTAAATCTTGTGGAGAAACACCAGGGAACACTTGCAGGGTGGAGAGGGCAAAGGTTGGAAGGGGTGATTCCTCCCCCCACACTCCACCCCAACACACATAACTTCCCAGAACAGCGGGAACAGCGAGGTGCTTTGCAGCAGCCCAAAAGATCAAGGCGAGAGAGGGTGAACAGGAAGCGAGCAGAAATGGAGGCCCTATTACACCTGCAGCTAGGAAGGGCGTGGGGACTCTGCTGGGTGTGGCCAGGGGGTGGCCTGGGGGACCACAGGGCGGCCAACGAGGCGAGACTGCGGTGGTGGGGACGGTCGGGCTTCCATGTGGAGGCGTGAGTCCGTTCCCGCACACGGTAATTGCTAAATTACCCGCCATCTGCTCTGCGCGCAGGCATCAATTACCCGCGAGCAGAAAAAGACGCGGAGGCGGCGCCCTCTCCTTCCTCCCGCCCCAAGCCGCTCTGGCACCGGGGCGGGGGTGGTGCGGTGACCCGCTGCGGGACAACCAGCCTTGGCCTCGGCCCTTCCCGCACCCCTCCAACTCTCCCGAGGGACAGGGCCTTGCTTGGGGGTGGGTGAGCCCGAGACGCTGGGCTCTTCCGAGCTCCTCCTCGGCGCCCTGCTCACGAGGGCCCTGGAAAGAGCTGGACGTGCGGCAGGAGTGGGGCTGGCCTCAGGTGCTCCCGCCGCGCGCAGGTGGACAGGTGTTCTCCTGGTCTCTGCCTCTTGATTCCCAGTGTGCCAGAGAAGCCAAAAGGGCCGAGGTCAGGCCGACAGCGTGATGGGTGGAACTTCACCCTTTCCCTTCCTAGGTTCTGGAGGGCAGGTGATGCGGGTGGGCGCAAGCACCGCTCTGCAGACCAAGCAGAGTGACAAGGCGCAGCAGATAGATGGGAGGGCCGGAGGTCAAGGGGAGCTGGGTGGCGAACAGGTTGCCCCTACAGGTGGGCCCGCTAGGGAGGGGAGGGGTCAGAGGGAGGCGGGAGAATGAGCAGGTGTGGTGTGAGGTGGGTGGGGGGACACCCAGAGGTGTTCAGGGACATCTGGGAAGGACGCTTCCGCATTTCAGCATCCCTGCCCACCTCCCCGTAGGAGGAGGAATGAGGATAGCAGGGCTGTAACTGAGATGTACTTTGCAGGGGGAGGGGGTTTGCCTTTGGAGCAAGTGAGAACCCCAGAGCCAGTTCCAGGGTGAGGCCTGCGTCTTGGGGGCTGCAGGGAAGGGGGTACCGATCCCCTCCGGCCCCGCCCTGGGCTCAGGCACCTGCAGGCAGGGCGAGGGTGGGCAGGCCCGTCCCAGCGGCTAGGAGGAGCGGGGAGCCGGCGGGGCTTGTGCGGAGTGATCGTTTAGTATTCATGGGGCAACGCAATCTCTCCCACATCTGCTTAGCGCAGCAACTCCTGTCATATAACTGTCTTCCGCACTGTCTGTCCATAAAGAATGTCTCGGAATTGGTGTAATTCAGAGAAATTAATGACGACTTTCCGCGGGACGGCTCCCTGGGGGATGATTAACACTTCATCGTCCATCTGATGCGTGGGGGCCCCCTCGCTCCAGCGCGAACATTTGGGCCGTGGCCAGCCGCGTTAAAGGTTATTACGGAAAACGCGACCTGCAAACGGCCTGTGGTCCGCGGGGCGGGGGCCGAGCTGGTGGCGGGCGGGAGGGAAGGAGGGAACCGGCCCCTTCTGAGGTGGCCTTCTCTCCTGTCCCCCCACCCAAGGTGTGGCGCACACCTGCGGGGGCCCTGAAGCCTGGGAGGGCGCTGGCCAGTGGTAGGGGCCAGGGAGCTGGCTGGGTGGGTGCACCCAGGGAGGTCGGCCTGGTGGAGTCCTCAGCACCAGCGCATGGCCCAGCTTGGCAGGTGCATGGAGGCTGAGCTAGGCGCCCGGGAGGCAGGATTTGAATTCAAGGCCGCTGGGCTAATGACCTTTAACTTGGGTACCTGTATCTCCCCCACCGGACAAAGACTTCCTGGCAGGTTTACAGCTTGCCCCAGGCATTCCAAATCTCTGAACTTCAGGGGACTGGGGCTCCTGAACTGTAGTCTGCAGAAAGGCATAGGTGTGTGTGTGTGTGTGTGTGTGTGTGTGATGTGTGTGATGTGAGCTTGTGTGTGTTTGCCTGCCAGCGTAGGAGAGTGTGTGAGTGGGTGTCTGTTTCGCATGTGTGTCTGAGCACGCCCAGCTGAGTATTTTTTTAAAAAAAGATTTATTTATTTGTATTGGGAAGGCAGATTTACAGAGAGGAGAGACTGAAAAATCTTCCCTTTGCTGACTCACTCTCTGAACAGCTGCAGTGGCCAGAGCTGAGCTGAGCTGAAGTCAGTTCCCTTGAGTGAGGGTCCCAAGGCTTTGGGCTGTCCTCCACTGCTTTCCCTGGCCATAAACAGGGAGCTGGATGGGAAGTGGAGCAGCCAGGACACCAACTGGCACACATATGGGATGCTGGTGCTTGCAGGTGGAGGATTAGCCAGTTGAGCCACCATGCCGATTTCCTTCCGCCCCCATGCTTGTATTTTGAGGGTGTGTGTCTGTGCATGTGTGGGGCTGTCCCAGGAGGCCTGAAAGCATGCTAAACATGTCTGCTTTGCTACCAATCTTCTAGCATGTTCTGGGATGTGCACTGTAGCAGAGCTGAGGCGGGTGGGAGGTGAGGAGAAGGTGGCTGTTGCTGCTGGGGCGCCTCTGTCCCTTCTGATTACAGGAATACAGCCTCAGGGCCCCAGGTCCCAGGCTAAGGGGGGACGGGGTTCTGAGGCCATCACTCAGGGCTGTGCCCAATGAGAGGTGGGCCTGAACACTGGAGGGTTTAGGTCTGGCTCTTTCCTGTTCAGTTTTGGGGTTTAGCTCACCATGCTGCAGGCCCACCCCACTCTGGCCTGGGGCTGGCAGAGTCCCTGGAAGTCATTGGTGTGGGTTGCAACTCTCTTCTGACCCTAGAGGATGACATGCCCACCCCCAGCTCTGCCCAGCGCCACGCAGCTCTGCGCTGTGTTTCTGGAGGTTGACGCTGCGGTGGGCACCTCAGAAAGCTCACGGATGCGTGGGACAGGAAGATGAGCTCATTTGGCTGCTGGCACTTTCGAAGTCCCAGCATGCATCTCTCCCCACCCCCACAACATGCAGGTTCCAGCAACATTGAAGACCCCCCGAAATTCTTAGTGAGCAGAAGGTGAGTTTTTTTGGGGGGTGGGTAGGTGGGAAGTCCTTCCTCAAGTCTAACCCCCCAGTCCTCTTGGTACCCTTGAGGCCATGTGGTGCAGACTGTGCTGATGTAAATGGAACGTGCACTGTGCTCCCCCAGCTCAGCAGGGAGCCGGTGGGTGGGTGGGCCTGGCGTGTAAGGATCCAGCGCACATTTGGGAATCCAACCCTTCTTTAGGAGAGCTGCCACTGAAGGGCCTGCTCAGTGCAAAGGGCCAGGCATCTGCGTCACCCTCTTACCCCCACTCCTCCTCCTTACAGACGGGAGACAGACCTGCCCAGGGTCGCTTGGCCCCTGACCCCTGGCCTGGGAGTCCCCCCCACCTGTGCCCATTCTGAGCACCCCTGAGCCAGTCGCTGTTCTTTGGGCTCTGCATGTGTGTGAGGAAGTGGGGGGAGGATTTCAGCGAAGGCTGGGGGCTGCCCCTTTCCTCCTATTGAAGCTTGTACTGCCCCTCCTCAGCCCCCTGCTGGGCCTGCCCATCTTCTTCCTGCTCCCCTTCTATCTCTCCAGGACCCCTCTATGTGGTCTCTTAGCTCTGCCGGATCAGACACTCCAGTGTTCACTTCCTACCCCAGCCCCAGCCGGGACTCCCTTCTCTTCTGCTTCCCACACCAGCTTTTTGACCCCTTCACAATTTTGCCTCAGACTCTCCGCCTCTGAGAAGCCCTCCTTGATTACTCTCCCCAGCTTTAGATCCCAGCATTTCTTCCTCTCAATCCCCAGCCACAGTGCCTACAGGCCTCTTTCAGTTCTTCTTTTTGCTCCCCACGCACCTTGTCCTGGCCTCTGACACAATGAACTGGTCCTCCCCACGGGCAGGGCTGTTCTCTTCCCTCTGGATCTGCCTCTTCTGTCCCTGCCTGGCTCCAGGACTTAGCTCTTCATCCAAGGAGACACAAACAATTTCATAGGAATGTCCAGGGTGATGATGATGGTGGTGGTGGTGCCGGACCCTAGTGTTTTATTCTGGCCGAGGTTTCACCTGCAGCTCACGATGCAGCCCCTGCACCCTCTAGGCTGCCCCTTTGGAGCCCAAGGAACAGGGCCTGCTGTGGGAGTGGCCTTTCCCAGCCTGGCCCTCCGCCTGGCACCTGCCCATGGGCGCTCTCCACCGGCTCTGGGCAGGCCCTGGCCTGGCTCTGCACCAATTGATGCACTTGCCGCCACCTTGTGGCAGGTACTGGGAACTGCAGGGCTGGGGTCCGCGTGGGGCGTGAGACCACCCTGATCTATCTGGTGAGGAGACCCCTCACTGTGGATGGCTCCACAGCGCCGTGGAACTAGAAACTTCGGAGGAAAGCCAAGTAGTGAGGACAGTCCTGGGTGGAGAGAGATCCTTGGAATGTGAGCAAACCAAAGCAAACCAGCCCAGAACCCTACAAGGTCAAATCCAAAGCTGAAGCCAGAGGACCCGAGATCTGACCTTCAGAACGGCTTCCCGAGAGGCCCCAAGGTGTATTTGGATGTGACTGCTTCTGATGGTTTTTTAAAAAAAGTTATTTGAAAGATGTGAGCGTGTGTATATGTGCGTGCCTGCACACACACACACACACACACACGCGCGCGCGCGCAGGTCTCTATGCACCAATTTGCTTTCCAAATGCCCACCAGAGCCAGAGCTGCAACAGGTCAAAGTTGGGAGCCAAGAACTCCATCCGGGCCTCCCACCTGGGACCCAAGCACTTGATCCTGTCTGCCGCTTCCCTCTCCCAGGGTGCCCCTTAGCAGGAAAACTGGACTCAGAGGCAAGAGGAGGGGCTGGAACCCCAGGGGCGCTCTAACACGGAACGGGTTACCAGGTTGATGTCTTTCTTAGCAGCTGTGCCAAATACCCTGCCCTACCCACCTCCCGCCCTTCACAGCATGGTCCTAGCCACCCCGTCCCCCCTCAGCGAGTGCCTGCCCCTCTGCCAGGTTCCTGAACCTGCTGCTCCGGTTACTGGTCCCATGCAACAAGTCTGGGATGCTGGGTTTTCCTCCCCCAGCCTGGGTCATGCCTCCTCCCTGGGCCACTGTGTGAATGCCAATGGGTCTTGTGGCAATGGAGGTAGAATACAGTAGCATCATTTTCTTCAAGAAGGTTCTTGATGTTCTTTTTCATTTCTTCTGTGACACATTAGTCATTAAGTAGCATGTTAGTGAACTTCATGGTGTCTTTTAATTTCTTTTTTTCTTCCTATTGTTGATTGTGTTTTGTGGTTTTTTCATTTAAGGGGATGTATAGTAACTGTAATGGAGACTAACATATCCAGATGTGAGGATACAATGCAGTAGGCATCTCTACTTCCAGACCAAAGATGGACTCCCAGTGAAATTGTTCAGCATATCTTGACAATAGGATGCTGGACTTTCTGCCATTGCCCATGCCCGCAATGATGGACATATGACTGTTTATGAAGAAATATACTATAGTAATGATATAGGGGAACTCGGGGGGAGGGGCTTGGAGAAGGGTTAAGGGAAATCCCAAGACCTATGGAACTGTCTCATAAAACGATAATAATAATAAAAAAGGAAAAATAAAATTAGTAAGATCTAAAAAAAGGATGCCTGTGCAGCCGATAGAGCTGGCTACACAGATAGGCGGGGAGAGCGGGCAGCCAGGCACAGGCCTTGGGGCGCTTTTCTGTACAGTGAGTAAGCAGTGAAGGCTGAGTCCTTCTTCCTGCCACCTGAACCCCAAGCTCCCGGAAACCCTCGCCACAATTCTCCAAGCTGGAACAGCCCCTCTGCTGCCACCCCCCCCATCTCCAGGGGAGCCTAAAGCCCCCCACTGCCTCCTGCAGCTTCCCTCTGCGCACCCCTGCTCGCTCCCTCCCCCAGTTCTTCTGCAGGGATGTGTGTGAGTGTGGGGAGGGGTGATTCTGGCAGGGAGTCCTCCCTCTGCCATTTCTCCCCTGCCTCATTTGCTGTCGCTGACCTTACTGAGTTAAATTAAAAAGCAGTGTTCTGTGTGCGGCTCCAGCCCCGTGGAGCTTGACTCAGGAAAAGCGAAGACAATTACCGGCCCCTCCGTCTCCCTCTCATCTGGCTGCCTTATAATTTTTTCCCCCACTGCCTGGTATGCAACATTTATGTTTTTAATAACACCAGAATGGCTTTGACCTTGGGAATTCGCCGAGAGAAGCTGCGGTGTGATCGGTGTCTTGGAGGGAGGAGGCCTTGGCATGTCCTGGATGCTGGGGAAGGTGGGAGGAGGTGGACCTGATGTGAGTTGTGGGTGTCCAGGAGGAGGGAAGAAAGCACAGAGGTTTGTTTCTTTGCAGGGTCCTGTGAGGGGGGAGGGAGCGTTCGGATGAGGGTGTGAGAGGAAGCATGCTGGGTGGGGGAAGGCCCGGGGAGGGGGGCTGTGTGTGGTGCAAGGGAGTGCACACGCTCAGCCTGAAGCCATTGGGTGCACATGTGTACCCCCGGCCACGGCCACTCGGAGTCTCCTCTTCAGCTCCAAGGGGGAGTGATAGAGGTGAGAAGTGGCCAACAGTCCAGCAGGTGCCAGGTACGGGTGGACCCGTGGGAAAGGAAGCAGCTCCAGCACTAATATTTCAAAAGTTTTTCAATAAAAAAGATTCATTTATTATTTGTCTGAAAGAGTAACACACACACACACGCACGCGCGCACGCGTCTTCCACCTGCTGGTTCACACACCCCAAATGGTCACTCCAGCGAGTCTGCAGCGAGATGAACAGGAGCTGGGCCTGTGGCAAACCAGGAGCCAGGATCTTCCTCCACGCGGATGCAGGGACCCAAGCACTTGAGTCATCCTCTGCTGCTTTTCCAGGCAAATTAGCAGGGAGCTGGATGGGAAGTGGAGTAGCCAGAACACTCATAGATGTTGGTGCCACAGGCAGTGGCTTTACTGGCAAGGCCACAGTGCTGGCCGTTCGCTTTTCTTTTTTTAATTTGATAGAATGAGATCGACCTTCCATTCCCTGGTTCACCCCCCTAAATGCTCTCGACAGCTGGGGCTGAGGCCAGGTTAAAGCCAGGAGCCAGAGACTCCTTCCAGGCCTCCCATGGAGTGTGGCAGGGACCCATCATGACCTGGTGCCTCCCAGGGTAGGCATGAGCAGGAAGTTAAGAGTCAGGAGCCAGCTCTGGGTATGCCCACATGGGGCATCCTAACTGCCACATAGGGCAACAGCAGTTGGCCCAATGAGAATCAAGAAAACCTCGGTTCCAGTTCTCTGCTGGGACCCACCCCCACTGGGACGTTTGCCTTGTTGGGCTTTGGCGTCACCTGCTGTGGCTACGGGCCCTTCTGTGTTTCAGGGGTCCGAAAGCCAGAGCACGCGTGCTGCAGGGTGCGGAGGGCTGCAAGTTTTCCTGAACAACTCGGGCCTGAGTTCCTGCTGGCTCCTCCAGGCCTGCGGGCTCTGCAGGGCGCGCTGTTCTCTGTCGCCCTCTGGTGGCCGCCAGGCCCTGCGCAAGTAGCGGCGGAGAAGCTGGCAGAGCCGCGGCCTTCGCCCCCTGGTGGACATGGAGTGCATTACCAGAAGCGAGGCGGTCTTTCTCCCCCTCATCCTTGCAGGCCTTACCTGTACAGACCGCAGGGCTGAGGAGCTGGGCCCGCGACTTAGCTAAGACCTCTTGCCCCGCCCCAAGTTGTCAGTTCTAGATTTTGGGGGAGAAAAGTGTTTGGGAGGCCAGGGGCAGAGTTGAGTGGGGGAGGGCAATTTCCCTCGGATCCCACTCTTCCTTCATACCTTGGGTTCACCCACAACCCAGGCTTCTTGGGGTGGCGGCGAATTTCTGCCCAATAGCTGGGGTTTGAGGACATAAAAGGGAGCTACTGGGCCTGTCAGAGCCGAGGCTGTCCCTCCCTGCGAGTCCACGGCTAGATGAACGGCATGCGCAGGGGGGCAGAGACAGGCGTGATGGAGAGAGATGGAGCGTGTGACAGATGCCTCCTTCTGTGCTGGCTCCGGAATCCCTCCTTCCACCTGCAAGGCTGCCCTTGGGCGACCCTGTGCTTCTTAGCGGTGGTCTGCCTTGGAGGTGGGGCGTGGGGAGAGGTCCTGTTGGAAGGAGGGACAGAGGACCGGGCAGCCACGGTGGGAAAGCAGCCCCCGGGTCTGGAGTAGGAATGAAGGGCTAGGGGCGAGCAGGCATAGGGACAGGAGCTGAGCCCCCCACCCACCCAGTCCAAGAGGGTTGGGAACCTCCCCGGGCCTATCGCATTATCAGAGATGCCTGCGTTCCAGAGGCGCACAGGTGTCGCGGAGGGGGTGCACTATGCCCTGTCCAACTCCCCCACGCTGCCTTTCCAACCTTGGCCCGGACCTTGGCCTCCGTGTGTGTCTGCTGGATGTACCTGCTGGGCCAGGACACCTTCCAGGGATCCCACTACCCCCCTTTTTCATGCAAGACAAATGGGCAGCCCAGGCCGGGGAGAGGGGCGCCCTCCCAGGGTTCGCAGGTGCAGGAGCTGGGCGGGGTGCGGTGGGGGCAGGCGCCGCACGAGCCGGAGCGGCCCAGCCTTGGCGGCGGGCAGCGCGGGCCCGAGCGAGCAGCGAATGCCGCAGTCGGCGCCCGCGCTGCATCCTAATGAGCGCTGCGGAGGCTGGGCCACCGCGGTCCATCTTCCACACACAAAGGCGCCCGCCCCTCCCCCTCGGCTCCGTCCCCGGTACCTGCGGGGCAGGACCACTGCGGGTCGGGGGTGGGGGCAGCTGCGGGGGAGGGACAGGACAGGGGGGCACCCGGACAGGGGGATGGGTGGGGAGGTGGGCGCAAAGAGCCACCCACCGCGCGTGACGAATGGCGATGGAGACAGAATGACCAGGACAGACACCCGCCGTGGACAGGACAGATGGATAACGCAGACGCTGCTGCGGGGGCTGGTTGCGGGTGGGGAGCCAGGACCTGTGTGTGTGTGTGTGTGTGTGTGTTTGGGGGCGAGTCACAAGCCACAAGCCCCAGCCCACATGCCGGAGCCAGAGAGAGAGAGAAGGGTGCTCGTGTGTCTTGTGCGTGTGGCAGGTGGTGGATGCCAGTACGGACGGCAGGCTCCCCACACCTGAGGCACAAGTGGGCAGAGGGGTTCTTAGGCGTGCCCTCTTCTCGGTGGGCAGTAACTCGCCCCAGGCGTCGGCCACACGCTGTGGCCTACAGCGTCGCTTCCAGCAATTGGGAAGGGGAGGGCTTCAGGCAGAAAACAGAAAAGAGAGAGGTTAGAGACGTGGGGAAAAAGGTGGAGTCCATTCCCTTCCCACCCCACAAACACCAAAGAGATAGGGGCGTGAGAGAGAAATGGATGCTGGGAAATTAAGTGGAGATGGACACGGACAGAGGAGGCATAGGTAGAGAAAGCTATGGGTGTGTGTGTGTGTGTGTGTGTGTGTGCGTGCACGCGCGCATACGCGTGCACCTGCCCAACAGGGTTCACCAGGGACACAGGGCCTGGGGAGGTGGGAAATTAGATCTGTGTTTTTAGGGAGGCCCTGCCCCTTCTTTTAGTGTAGCATAAGCCTCTTCCAAGCCTGCCAACTCCCTCGAAGCAGCACGTGGCTGCCATGGTCCTTGTCCATTTCTCCTTGGGGACCGTCTCCGGAGCCTGCTGCCCTGAGCCGGCTTAGCAGACAGAGGCAAATTCTTATCCCTCGAGGGTGGATCTAATTTGTGGATGAAGCTAAGTGTGGTTAGGAAACTGGGATGGGAGAAGGAGGAAGAAGCAAGTGAGGACCTGGCATTTCTGGTTAGCAAGGAGGAGGCTGCCTGGAGAGGGGGTGAGGGGTGCCTTCCCCACAGTAGGGCTCTGAAAGGCCATTCGGAAGGAGTTCCGCTTGCCCCCCCCGGGGGGGGGGCAGAAGAGAAGCAACCTCTGGCGCTGGAGGCCCGGTTAACCCTCCTGTTAAGCAGGTGGAGGGCTTCCAACAGCCTGGGCCTGCAGGGGTGAGGTCTGGCACTTCCCCAAACTCTGTGGTCACTCCTGGGGCGCTCCCGCTCACTCTCCTCTTCCCACGGACAGCTTCTGGGTGCAGAGTGTCTCCCTGCAGAGTAAATGGGGGTGGGGTGCAGGTGCATAACAGAGCCGGTTCATTCCTCAAGGGAAGCTTCCTGGAGGAGAGGGCGCTATGAGTGCGGCTTGAAAAGGAGAAGAGGAAGGATGCTTAGTTGTCGGGCAGTTCATGACTGAAGCGGCAGGTGCCTTGGGACACCTGCAAAGAATTGGATGCAGGACCAGCATGAAAAGGAATGGGGAGGGGGACAGGCATTTGATTTAAACATGGGCTCCTCCACTGATGTGTCTGAGGCGTAGTTATATGGATCTGTGTGTGTGTGTGTGTGTGTGTGTGTGTGTACACGGATCCAAGTGGCTTTGTACCCCAGATCTGGTCCCTCCATCTGCGTGTGTGTCAGACTGGTATGTGGCTGTATCTGAGCGTGTTTATCTGTGTGTTTCCATGTGGTTCTATGTTGCACAGCACCTCGGTTCCTTGTTGTTTTAGTTGACTGCTCGCGGAGTGTGTGTGTGTGTGTGTGTGTGTGTGTGCGCGCGCGGTTGCGCTCATGTCTGCAGCAGGCGTGGGACCGGCGGGGAGCCGCGGCTGCCCAAGCAGCGCCGTCTGTCTCTTCCCCTCCACTGGCTCCATCTGCCCTGGCTGAGGTCGTGACAAGGAGGCAGACAGAAAACAACCATAAACAGCTACCGCAGGAGCGCCCGGGAACATTGCAAGCCCCAC
Organism: Ochotona princeps; assembly: GCF_030435755.1. Taxonomy (NCBI): domain Eukaryota; kingdom Metazoa; phylum Chordata; class Mammalia; order Lagomorpha; family Ochotonidae; genus Ochotona; species Ochotona princeps. Next base: position 50,402,490 of record NC_080846.1, on the reverse strand, counting down.
GCAGCCTCCCCCTGCTGTAGACACAGGCATCAACAGCCAGAGGGCCAGACGGCCAGACTGACCCAAAGCCCTGCGCATGGGGGCGCGCTCCACGGAGCAGGTGCATGGCCTCCCGGGCACACCGGTCACGCACACTCTCCCCCAGCCCTGTTTCGCATCACCTCCAAATGCCTGCTGTGACCTCCGCGCTGCGTGCGCGGGGAAGGGGGGTGTCCCCCTCTTTCACTGTTTCTCCCCTGCCTCCCACTCCCCTCCTTCCTTCCTGCCCGCGGCAGTTTCCGAAATCGCCCGGCGGCCGAGAATTCATTAGCGGGGGGCGGATGTAAACGCAGCGCGGTGGAACGTTTTAATTAGGCCTGAACAATAAACAAGCTAAACGAGGCGAGCACGGCTCCCCGGCGGGCTCTCAGCCTTCTCTGCACCGCGCGCTCTCATTACGGCCGCAGCCAATTTCATGCCCGCGCCGAGGTGGGGGCTGGCCGAGCCGGGGCTTCGGGTGCTCCCTGGGTATGCGGGGCGACGAGTGGGAGAGGCTTGGTAGGGCCGGTGCGCGCCCCGCGGGGACCTTCGCGCCCCCGCTCCTACACCAACCAGCTCCGTCTTTCTTGGTGTCCTTGGAACGCGCACGGCTCTGCCGCGCCCAAGAGGCAGGCCGGCTACTCCAGCAGCTCACCACCTCAATCCCTAACCGCCACTCCCTCTGGTGCCGCATTGGCCCGGGTTTCCTCCCCGTGCCTAGGGCGCGCCGCCCGCGGGGTAGCCGCTTCTTGCGCGCAGCCCCCCGCAGCTTCCCCAGGCTCACTCCACGACCCTGTGCTCCCTATCTGCTTCTGCCGCTGGCTCCCAGCGAGCTACCTTCAGGAATCGGGCGCCCCTACAGACGGGGGATTTTCTGGACTCACCGAGCCTGCGAATATGATTTCCCCCACTTTCTGCTTTCTTTATTTGTGTATATAGATTTTCTCTCTTATGAAGCTGCAGGTATCGTTGGCTGGATCGTGTCTGCCACGGTTTGCTTGATTGCGAGACCCATCATCTGTCAGGTGTGGGAAATGGGTTTTGTTCCTTCCTGAAACTGGTGTGAGAATTGAGGGACCAGAGTAGGAGAATAAACCTGCTTGATACTTAGTATGCACCCAGTGAGTACACAGGACATCTTACTAGGCCCTCTCCCTTCTGTCAGCCCTTGATCGCCCCTGTCCTCCTCGCCTGGGGTGTTGAGGACAGAACCAATGTTACTTATTCGATAGCTCCCAAAGGATCAGGCATTTATCTGACTTAACCTAACACGCCAATGAGGCCGGACCCGGGGCGTTGCTGGCGAGCGCTCATGGGAAGGTAACACCAGAGTGCACTGAATGAGCCCCAGGACAGAGGGCGTGGTGGGCTGAGCCAGCTCTCCACCTGGCGCCAGGCTTTAGCTTGGCCTCCTGGGTTAAGACCTCCAGCTAGGAGGTCTGCACCCTCTATCAGACTCCCACACCCAGTATGGGAGTGCCTGGGCTTCAGTCCCAGCTTCCTGCCGTGTGTGTGTGTGTGTGTGTGTGTGTGTGTGTGTGTGTGGTGGGGGGGGGCTGGGGTGGGAGAGGTGGGAAGGGTACTCTGGGAAGTAATGGTGCTGTCACCCCAGGGGAGACCTGAATTGCCTGAGCATTTGGGGGGAGCTTGCTCAAATAAACAAAGGAAAAGATATGTATCAAAAGCTGGAGGAGGGGGTGCTGTGGCCTGCCTACAGTGCGGTGGGTGCATCCCATAGAGGTGCCACTTTGAGTCCCAGCTGCTCCACTTCCTGTCCAGCTCCCTGCTAATGCACCTGAGAAAGCAGCAGAAGATAACCAAGTGCTTGGGCTCCTTTGCCCATGTGGGAGCCTGGCTCCATTGTGTTCATTTGGGGAGTGAACCAGCAAATGGAAGAGCTCTCCAAATCTGCTTTTCAAAAAATTAAAATTCAAAAATCTTTAAATAAATAGGAAAGTTGGATGGGGGATTTCAAAATCAAACCAAACTCCCAGGGTCCATGGGACCATGGCCAGGTGGAGCAGACAAGGGCTGCGTCCAACACTCAGCGTCAGGGCAGAGATGCAGTTAGATGGAACCTGCTGGAGGCTGCTGTGGGTCTGGGATGCCCCCTATCCGAGAGCCACCACCCTGGAGAGCGGTTCCCCTAGCTGCCTGTTTCCTCACATGGTACAGGGAGTGAAGGGTTGGCCTAGAATTCCCTCCCTGCCTCTGGTCCCCTCCTCGCTCCTCAGGAATGGTCACTTACCACCCCCTTGGTGGTCAGAGGCAAGAGGATGGGAATTCTTGAGCTGGGGATGGGATGAGGCTGGTCCAAGACCCACCACTCGGCACAGGACCCTGGGCAACTCCTTTGGCAAAGTCTGTGTGTGTTGGATTTTGCCAGGAGCCATAGGATGAGCTTTGGGGACTATGACATCAGGGAAACTGGGAATGGCTAAGTGAGGACAGGTGGAAGAGCAGACTGGGGTGGCCTCAAGGACCTCCTGTGATGGGGGGACGATGGTGGGCAGTTTGGGCATCAGACAGGAGGGTGGGGGAGCTGATGGGTGGCTTGTGTCCTGGTCCCTTCCCCTTGATGCTTGCATGGGTTTGATTATTCTGTACTAAGCTAAACCAAAATAAACCCAAACAGTTCAACCAATGGTCTAGCCTTCCACCTTCAGAGGGTTAGCTGTGACTTCCTCATGTCACAGATAAGGCCTGGATAGAGTCCCTTAACTTGAGGTTGGTCTTTCTTTCCCTCAACCCTGAGGCTCTCCACTGGGGGATGGGGGGAAAGGTGTTCCCTAGGACAGAACCTGCAGGTGTTGGCACCTAACTGTTTGCCACTTGTTTGCAAGCCCTGTGCCCTGAGGCAAGTGACTGTAATCCTGCTGTTTGTGGCTTGTTAGGATCAAGTGAGATTTATGCTAGAGAAGGGGTAGCGTTGTAACATTGTTACGATCCATGCCTCTACATGGCTTAGGCTCTGCCAACCACCCTCACCTGCAGCTTTGCTCTCTGTCCAACCAGTTCTCTCCACCCCTGCTGCCTGGCAACTTCAGCCTCCCTCCACCTGAGGCCTTGCCAGCTCCGGGTGTTTGCTGCATTCTGGTCTCACTTCCTACTTTCAGTCTGCTTCCACTCTCTTTGCACGCAATGGTCCTGGCACGGGGCAGATGCATTCACATCCTGTTCACTTGCAGTCCTCTTTTTCCACTTCGTTTGACTCTCCTGTTCCATGCAACCTCTTCTTGCATTCTAGAGAGCAGGGCTCTTTCCTTGCTTGCCTTTGAATTGAGCCCTTCCCTGCACACTGGGTTCCCGGAGTGAGTCCAGCGCATGGACACAGGAAGGGGGTGCATGGGAGAGGGGGCAGCATGTTGGGGGCTGGGTTGGCCGTGACCTAGGAGAGAAGTAGCGGGTGTGGAAGTCATTTCTTCAGGGTACCGTGATGTGGGATGCAATGCCTAGAGTCCATTCCCTTCTCAGAAAGTGAGACGTGGCTTGTTTTTTCCTGTTTGGGGCCTGGGAGTGTGTGTATGAGGAAGATGAAGCTGTGAAGATTCCACCACATTCCTCATTCTGTCTGGCAGTTCCTAGAGACATCCCTTTCTTACAGGATTGTTCTGGCTGAAATTAAGCCCATCTCCTTAGTGGAGGTATTAGCTAAAGCTCCTGGTCTGGTGCAATGTCCTTGGTAAAAGATGTGTGTGTATGTGTGTGTAGGGGGGAAGGGACTGGGGAGAGGCTGGAACATGCAGAACTGTAATGACCCAGCTCCTGGATTTAATTACATGAATTTTATTAACCGCCTGAGTGTCCAGGGGGCGGGATGGGTCTGGTGGGCTTTGCCTGCCCAGCCAGCAGCAGCACCTGTACTTCTCTGGCTGTGGGTCCCTGTCTCCCAGCTACAGGTGTCCCGGGCCACTTCTCACCTGCAGGCTGGGGAGGCGGGGGTCTCACCGGCTCCTGTTCCCCACCCCCAGTAGGCTCTCCACCCTCAGGACCCTGCTTTTGGAGAACTTATCTTAGTAGGGGTTCCTCCTAAGCATGTTACTAATTGCAAACAGAGAAAACCTCTGTTCTGGAGGGTTCTGCTGGCCCCCAGCTCCTGGAGGGTGGGTGGGTTGCTGGAGGGAGCCAGGAGCTGAGGGATTTAAAATGCAATTTCCTGTCCCCTTTTCATTTCCTGCTGGGGACTGGGGTGGGGGGAGAGCGCAATAAGCAAGGTGGGTGGCAAGGGCCAGAAGGGGGCAGGTGGGGGAGGGGCCGCAGGAGGCTTCTTTGCCTCCATTCTGCTCCACTTTGCCACATCTCCACAGGAGTTCCTTGGAGACGGGGCACTTGGTTGAGCTTCTTCCAGTCCACCTGTATTGGAAGCCAGCAGTGGGCAATGGTCCAGGTCCAGTCCTTGACAAGGATCCTAAAAAGGGGACGTAGCCTTCAGCACCTGGATGCTCCCAGGTTTCCCAGGATGCCCATGCGGGGTTGCTGAGCGTCCTCAGGGTCTGTTATCTAGGGGTGGGCTGGGGTGTCTGGAATTTGCTTGATTCCTGTGACTCACTATCACAGTGGGCTGTAGGTCTGTGAGTTAGTGTGTGAGCTGGGGACAGGCTCAGGACCAGATGGATGGGCAGAGGGGCCATGGGTAAGGATCTGGGCAGCCAGAGCACCCTGGCCGCCTTGAGCTGGAGGAAGTAACAGGGCGGCCCTAACTGAGGGAAGAAAGCTTTTGGGAGTTGGTTCAGATAACCGACAGGCAGGGTTCAAAAAGAAGGGAGGTTGGGCAGCTTGCGAAACCAGCAGCCCCACGTCTTTTAGCCTCTCCAGCGTCAGAGGTGGGGGAGGGGTCCCAGCAGAGAACAAAGCAGCCAATTATTGAGTGGATTAATTGATGAATCGTCTGGAAGCTTCCAGTGCCACTCCCCCCCCCAAATCATGACATCTCCTGCCCACCCACCCCCTCCTCCCCACCACCCCGACCCCAGTCAGGCACGGCCTCGGTTGGCCTGGATTATTAATTAGGGCTTGGAGTCATTTAACGATGATTTCATTATCGACGTGCTGTCTGTCTGGGCTCAGCCCTGGTTGCCAGGGCGACTCTGATCGATTGCCTTCCGGTCTCCCTTCTCTCTGCTGGGCTGGCTGTTGACGAGCACCCCGTAGCGGCCGACTCTGGTATTGCGAGGCAGTCGAGGATGCTGGCGACTGGTCCTCCCTGGTACCCCCACATTGTGAAGTCCCTGTGATCCTGTTGGCTGGTGGCCTTTCACGCACACGCCTTTGGGATGCGTGTGGAAAGAGAGGAGGGGCAGGTTCTGGGGACCCCAAGTCGGGGCTACAGCCCCTTCCTGTTGCTAGGGAGGCTCCTGTGCTCCTACTAACCTGAGTTGGGCCAGGCTGTGTCTAGCACAATTCCCCTTCAGCTTGCACCAGCATCAATTTTATTGTTTTGTGTGTCTCCTGCATGTGGTGGTGGGGAGATTGTTAGTGAAAAGCGGCCTCAAGGCCACAAATTCTTGGGGGTAGAAGGGTGAGGGTGCCAGTGGAAGCCCACCCAGGTGTCCTCCACAAAGTGGGAGTGACTTCTCAGGAATCGACCCAAGGGGGATGGAAAATCACTAGCTTTCTATTTTTGCTTATACCTTGATTTTGTAAATTTTTTTCTTATTTTACTAGAGAGAAAGAGAGAGAGAGAGAGAGAGAGAGAGAGGCAGATTTCCATCTCCTGGTTCATTCCCCAAATGCCTGCAACAGGCCCAGGCCCAATCGAAGAGCCAGGAGCTCCATTCATCCAGATCTCCCAGTAGGTGGCAGGGACCCAAGTACTTGGAGTCACCAGGACGTGAACCAGGCCTACCTATGTGAGATGTAGACATCCCAAGCAGTACCTTAACCTCCAGAGCCAATGCTTCAGTGTTGCATGCTGCTTATTCTGCTCTCATTGGCACAGTCCTCAGGCCCTCTGACTTGCAGTGACCCCTACCCTGGGACTCCCCCGTGCCCCCCGTCTCCCACTCAACCTGCTTCCCTTTGCCACTCAGTCAGGGTTGTGCCAAGCTGCGTGTCTTCCTGTTGAAGGGCCAGAGCCTGCGCTGCCAGCAGGCAGGTAGGTAAGTCTCTGCACCTCTCCATCTCCGCCCCGGCAAGGGGACTGCTTGTTGCTGGGAGGGCGCCTGGGTAGAGCCGAGGCTGCAGCTTCCCAGCTTCCCTCCCACCCCCTCGCCCCCATCAGCTTTCTGGGCACACCCGCCCCTGAGCTGCACCTGAGCGGGAACGGGCTTAGCAGTGAGCCGAGTGAGATTGAAGAGGATCATAAAGAAAATATATATCCCCTCCCCGGCCGCGCTCCCTCCTCCTCCCGGCACTTGCCTCCTTCTTTCTTTGTCTCGTTCCCTCCGCCCCCCTTTCCTGGGCTCCCTGTTTGTCTTTGTTCCTCCTAGGCCTCCCTCACCTTCCCTGTCTGTGTGTCTGTCCTTCCCTGTCTCCCTGACTGCAAATGCATTCTGGCCCGGATGTTGGCCAGGGCAGTGTCTGTCATCCATCGCTGGCTGGGAGGGCCCCTCCCATGCTCCTGTGTGCCCACCTCTCTGGCCACGTCTCCTTCCTGTGTGTCTCCTGTGGCTGCTCCCCACACCCCCTCTGGCCCTCATGTCCCCCAAGCCCTACATCTCTTCCCTCTTTTTGGCTTCTCTGGGTCTGTTAGCCTCCGCTGGCCCCCCACCTCCGCCCCTGCCAGCCTCTCCCTTGCTCTCTCCTCCCACCCCTCAAGGTGCAGACACTGGGCGTGAATCACCTGGATGGGCTCCAGCTGCCAGTCTCTGCGTCCTGCACCGCCTTCTCACTGGGAGATTTATGGCTTCCCCAGCAGTCCCCCCATCCCAGGCCTGAGCCAGCTCTGCTCATTACCTGGTGATTATCTGCTCCCACCCCCCACCCCCGGCACTTCCCCCAGCCCCCCCATCAACACAGAGAAAGAAGGCCAGGGGTTGCTCTTGGGTGTTCCCCCCAACCCCAGTCAAGCACACAGGGACCCTCCCCCTGTGCCCGCCCTTGCTTCCCTCAAGCAGTGCACATCTGGGAAAATCCCAGCGCTTGGGGCAGGGGAGACAGCCCGGGACGGCTGGAACTGACATAAATCAAGCTCCCAGATGCTCCCTGCACTGCCTGCCATGGCTATCTGCAGCCTTCGCCCTGGTTGGCTCTAGGGCAGGAGGCGTCGCCCACCCCTGCCCAGTCCGGAGCCCAGCACGATGGAGGGTCACTTGCTGCCCTTGGAGTTCTCAGGGCTTCCTTGGTGGCAGTTTCCTTCTGCAGGTGTCATCTCCTGCTCCACTTGCAGTGTGCTTACTTGGTGTAGTTAGTGTAGCCTGTCTGTCCCTAACACCTCACCCCTGGCCCCCGGGGCCTGCCTCTCTCTTCCCACTCCTCCTTCTCCCCACTAAGTGAGGGTTCAGACAAGCTGGCAGGTGCGCCTGGCCTTGAGACCAATGGCTCCCAGAGCGGAAGGCCCATGCGGTGAAGCATGACCCAGCTCTGCCCTTCTAGTCTGATCTGTAGGGTGATGGGAAAGTGGGTGAGGAGGAGTTGGGGAGGGCTGTGGAAGAGGGTTGTGGTGGCAACTGTAAGTCCCTGTGGATAGCCTGGTGGCGGTGGCATGGGGAAGTGGCAGATTGAGGTTTCTATTTTCATTTAAATAGAAGATTGATATTTGAAAGAATTACACACAGAGAGAGAGATCTTCTATCCACTCATTCACTCCCCAAATTGCCACAAGAGCCAGGGCTGGGCTGGTCTTACGCCAGGAGCCAGAAAACGCCAACTGGGTCTCTCACATGGATGGCAGGGCACGAGCACTCGGGCCCTCCTCTACTGCGTCCCTAGATGTGTTAGTAGCGAGCTGGACTCAAAGTGGAACAGCCAGGACTCAGGTGGACTGTTGGTGTTGCAGGCCGTGGCTTAACCTTCTGTGCCACAAGGTTGGTTCCTTTCTCATTTCAGGAATTTTCTAAGTGGGGGTTCTTTTCTCTGTATCTGGAACTGGCCTTCCAGATTGCCACAGGCAAGGTTCCATCCGCTTGAGCCAATCAGGGACTCCCCGTTTCCTGGAACTCCCCACCAGCTTACCTCAAAACCTACTTCCCCAAGGCTCCTTTGCAGCCCGCACTCCACCTCCTTGGCCCAGCAGGCCCGACCCTGTTGCCACTGCCTGCCTCAGGCTTTCCTGCTGGTCTCTAGTCTGTGCCACCTTCCTCACCCAGGGATCCTCCCCAGCCTTGGCAGGCCTTGAAAGCAACTGAGGCAGAGCCGGAGAGGAGCAGGCCAGGGCCCATGGTGGGGTGTGGAGGGATGGGTGGGTTGAGCAGGATCCGCTCATTCTGCAGTGACTGGGTGGGCCTCTGGACTGCAGGGGTGTGGCGGGCCGAGGGAGGGGGTAGCCCGCTGGGACTGGAATGCCAAGACCCTGCCAGAACTGCATCTAGGGAAGTATGAGGCAGGGGCTGGTAGTCCTTGGCCCTTCTCTGGGTCCTCCGCCTGTTGAGGCACACCTTCTGGGTCTAGACCTTTTGCTTCCCTTCCCCTTTCCATGAGCCCAGCAGGTGGGTGTCAGATCCCTCCTTTGAATGAACGCCTTCCCACCCAGGCCAGCGGGCTCCTTCAGGCTCTGCTCCGTTCTCCCTCCAGGTTCTGCACCTGTAGGCTCCAAGCAGGTACTGGGCAGTGGTAGGGCGGGGGGTAGGGGTGGGGGAAAGCCGATGCCCTGCCCCAGGCTCATAAGGTGATCCCAGCAGTGAGAGAAGACCCAGAGGGTCTTTCTTTTCCCCTCCCTCCCCTTCCCTTCCATTTATTTTGTTCCTTGCTTTCAGATTTATTTATTTTTATTGGAAAGGCATATTTACAGAGATGGAGAAACAGAAAGATCTTCCATCTATTGATTCACTCCCCAAATGCTTGTAATGGCTGAAGTTGAACAGATCATAAGCCAGGAGCTTCTTCTGGCGCTGGGGTCCAAGGACCTGGCCCATCTTCTGTTGCTTTCCCAGGCCACAAGCAGAGAGCTGGATGGGAAGTAGAGCAGTTGGGACAAGAACCGGTGCCCATATGGGATCCTGGCACTTGCAAGGCGAGGATTAGCCAATTGGGCCATTACACTGAACCCCAGAAGGTCTCTCTTGTAGGTACAGGAGAAGTTCTGTAGCTGTTTTTACATATGCTTAAGGTAACCAGCTCATTTTTCTTCTGTAGCTTTAAAAAGCAGTGGTCAGGGTTCATGGGTTATTGCAAGAAAAAAGACCAGGTTCCCTGGGTTGTGGCTGCAAATTGGACTTCAAGGTGCCATATCGGGGTGGCATTTGTGGCATTGTGGTATAGTAGGCAAAGCCGGCATCCCACATGGCTGCTGGTTCAAGTCTCAGCTGCTGCTCTTCTGATCCACTTCTCAGCTAATGTGCCTAGCAAAAGGAAACAGAGGCCCAAGTGTTTGGATCTCTTGTCCCCATATGGGAGTATTGGATGAAGCTCCTGGCTTCTGGCTTCTGCTTGGTGAAGCTCTGGCTGTTGTGGCCATCTTGGGGAATGAATCCAGTGGACAGCAATAAAAATAAAAATGAAAAAGGGTGGTATATGAAGGTGGGCTACACATCCCAAGCATCTTGTAAATAAGCCAATAGTCAATAAAATCTTGAAGCTGCATAACTCCATCTCATTCTCAGAATCTGTCGATCTTATTACAGGATGGGCAGGGTTAGTGATTGATAAGGTCTTGGAGCAGGAGTTTGAACTTGGACTGCCTTCTTTGGGTCTCCAAGAGGCAATTTGCTGCTACCACAAATGCACCTAAAATGGTCTCTCTTGCTCTCTTTTTAAAAGATTTATTTTTATTGATAGTTCATATTTACCAAAAGGAGAGACAGAGAGAAAGATCTTCTGTCTGCTGGTTCACTGCCCAAGTGGCCGCAATGGCCTGAGCTGAGCTGCCCCAATGAAGCCAGGAGCTTCTTCTGGGTCTCTCACACAGGTGCAGGGTCCCAAGGCTTTGGGCCATCCTCTGTTGCTTTCCCAGGCCACAAGCAGGGAGCTGGATGGGAAGTGGAACAGCCAGGACATGAACTAGCACCCATATGGGATGCCAGTGTGTGTAAGGCAAGGATTTAGCTGGTAGGCTATTGCGCTGGGTCCAACACTCTCATTTCTGAGCCCATTGGAGTCTGGAGTTGCTCCCCATCCTATATGCATGAAGGCTGTCGGCCATAGCCCAACACCAGGAGTGCAGGCGACACCTGGCCACTCCTGACAGCTCTCTTCTTGCCTGCATGTGGCAAATGCTGAGCTCTAGATCGGCTTTCTCTTCCCTCCAGCATGTTTCCAGCAACTTCTCTGCGTTGTCGGTTACCCATGTGAGGGGTACCCCTAGAATGGCAGACTTCTAGAAGGTAACCTTTGTTTCAGCAGAATCATCTGGAAAGTTCCACTTCCTTTCCAGCGTGTATTCCAAGTTAGCAAAAAGTGATTTCTGGGTTATTATCCTTTTGGATTTTTCCTTGTCACTTCTTTTCTTTTCTTTTCTTTTCTTTTCTTTTCTTTTCTTTTCTTTTCTTTTCTTTTCTTTTCTTTTCTTTTCTTTTCTTTTCTTTTCTTTCTTTCTATCACAGAAATCATGAGGGAGACGAATTAGAGCCAGGGGGTGAGGAGAAGGAATGTTCTTTGAATCTCCCCGTTGCATGTTAAGATGTACAAGTTAGCGGTAAGGCTGGGAATTTCATATTGGTTCTGTATTTGCATAATGATAACTCCAGACTCTAATGTGGCACACATCCAACCCTCTTTTGACTCCAGGGAGCTGGTGGTTTTTTTTTGTCAATGTACGTAAAAACGAACTTTCCAAAGGGGGTGATCTGGGGGTGGGTAGGGTGGGATAAGGAGGTGGAATGGGTCCCTGGGTCCAAGACAGGAAGAAGCAGTGTCTCATGTGAGCCAATAGAGGAGGCAGTCATGGCTTCTGGGGAGGACAGATGTGAAGAGTGCTAAGCAGAGAGACAGCTGCCAAGTTCTTGAACTGTCTTGTGTACACTGCCCTGTCAGGGGTGCTGGAGGAGGTCTATGGGAGAAGGGGTCCTGAATGACCACTGCACACCCACTCACCTGAATGACAAGCTGGAGTCCCTGGTGGAGGGCTTCCACACTCTGCTTACCACAGAGGTGCAGGGCTGGGGAGAAGAAATAGAACCAAGGCTTTTCAGCAAGAAGTCTTTGCACAAAAAAAAAAAAAAAAGAATGAGTGTGTATAGGAGCTTGCTGTCTTCTTAGACAAGCTTGTGATGACGCCCTATCCCTGTGGAAGCATTGCTCCAAGTCCCAGCTGCTCTACTTCCCATCCAGCTCCCTGCCAATGTGCAAGAGCGAGAGAAACAGAGAATGGCCCAAGGGCTTCAGCTCCTACACCCACACGTGGGAGACCCAAAAGAAACTCCTGGCTGCGGGCTTTGGATCAAGCTCAGCTCAGGCTGCTGTGGGCATTTGGGGAGTGAACCAGGAGATGGAAGATCTTTCTCTCTGCCTCTATTACTGTCCATAAATGTCATCTGCCTTTCAAATAAAAATGAATACATCTTTAAAAAAATGTCTGTAGTTGATGGATTTTGGTCTTCATCTGGATAGATCTCATCTATATTTTAAACAATTATTGTTATGAGAGAGAGAGAGAGAGAGAGATCGCATCTTCTGTGTGTCATATCCTCTGGGAACCAAAGCTGGGAGCCAGAGACTCAACCTGAATGATGTGCTGGGAATGAGAAGGTGGAGAGGGGGAATTGGAAGAGGTGCCGTGTTTTCTACTGGTCTGGGACCAGGATGGGAGCTGTGATAGCTTTCAAGGTCAAGACTCAGCCACAGCAGGTAACATTGATGGATAACTAGTTTCTAGCCTCTGTGAAAGAATACACCTCTACCCTGAGGAGTTTTTATTCTGGAGTGGAAGAATTGGGAGAACGTATTCTTCCCCAGCAGCATTCAGATGCAGCACAGTGCAGGCTGAGTTTGTGGGTGGGGAAGGTGCCTGGTAAGCTGGTAGAGTGCTGGGTTCTTCTTCCAAGACTCCTGGGAGATTAGCTTGGGTATTGATTTTCTTTAGTCCGAGCAGCCTTTGGTTACTTCAGCTTTCTTTCCAGCTTTCTAGAGAAGCGGCTTTGCTTTCCCCAGGGGAGCAGTAACACATATTACTATGGAAACCATTTCTTTGACTTTTTTTTTGGCCTTGTACTGCCCAAGACTGAGAATTACTATAGATTGTAGTATCCAGATTTGTATTAGTATCTATCGTAAATTTGTTTCAAAATTTTATTTTTTATTTGAAAGGCAGAGTGACTGAGAGAGGGAGGGAGGGGAGAGAGAGACAGAAAGAGAGAGAGGGGGGAATGTTGCACTCACTGCTTCACTCCCCAATTGCCTGTCTGCACCTGTTAGGGCTGGGTAGGCTGAAATCAAGAGCCAGGGACTCCATTTGGGTCTCCTACTTGGTGGCAGGGTGACAGGGACCCAAACACTTGAGCCATCACCTGCTGTCCCAAGGATGTGAGTCAGCAGGAAGCTGGATGGGAAGCTGGGGAGACTATTCTAAGTACTTTGATACGGGATGTGTACGTGCCAAATGATGACTTTCCTCATGCCATAACTGCTACCTCCTTTAGCAAATACTTGACGGTATCTGTGTGGTGGGGAAGACTTGGCTTACTGATTCCAAGTATGTGTGTGTGTTGCATGTTTAAATTTGGTGGGAGGCCTGGAGGCAAGACCTAAGTGAGGTTGGGCTTATTGGATTTCAAAAATGATTTGACCAAGTGCACATAGCAGGCAATTCACAGCTGTCTTCCACGCAGCCTTCTCCATATGCTGTGGAATGTGCTGAGGGCTGTCCTCAATCCCACCAGTGCTGGATTCAGCCACCAGCTGGGATGCCACCTGGGATCCTGATATGCTCCTGCCTCTGATGGGAATGACGCGATTTAGAATTGCCCCACGCAACCGTGGCTATTGTGGGTATTTGGGGAATGAACCAGCGGCCCAGAACTCTGAATTGCCCTCTCTTTTTCTGTATCTCTGCCTTTAAAAAAATGAAACAGGGCTTGGATATGCCCACTTTTCCGAAATGGTATCCAAGCATTTGACCACCCCTTCTTCCCAAAGTCCACACTTAAATGTAGTCCTTGTAGTTCATCTCAGGTCTGCCAAGGTCAAAGCATATGGTGACTCACCTTCCAAACTAAGTGAAGCAATAACCGAAATGCAGTTTCTCCTTTTAGGCAAGGGGACACCACTGGAACAGGTGACAAACATCACACTATGCCTCAGCCAATTTAGGTTACTTCCTTTTCAGTTTTACTTGGTTGTGGTGAAAGAGACTTGAACTTGGCGTTCTTGGCTCAGATCTCCAATGTCACCAAGTTGAACTGGAAGTTCTAGATGCTTCCCCTGGTCAAGGCCAGTTCATTAAGACATGGCAGGCAGAAGCCAGGCCTCTTTTTTTTTTTTATCTCCTCCCCTCTTCCCTGGGTTAGGCATTTTCCTGGTACAACATTCCGGATTTCCTTCATTCTATCATTGGCATTCAGTGCCAACACATCCAAAATACAGGGGGAGGAAAGGCAGTCAGCCTGTCGGAGGAGGCTGGACACATGCTTAAGAGGCAAACCCAGGCAGTGCAGCAAGGAGGGAAGTGGAAGCAAATGGGTAGAACCATGGATATTAAGGACGGGAGATGAGAACACATGGGAGAGATGCAATCTCCATGGCTGTGGGTAGGGAAGCATGTTGCACAGAGTCTGAGGGGGGAGTGTGTGTGAGCAGCCAAGGAGACTGACAGCCGGGGGTCTTTGGGCAGAGTGGGCGAGGGGAAGTCTTTGTCCCATCCTGCAGTGGACCATAGGCAGGGTTACTAGCCAGAGTTGGGGTTAGAAGAAAGCTGTGGTGATGCCGTTTTCAAAGTGTGGGTTGAATGGAGAGCAGGAAATGGCAGAGCTGGATGGGAGAAAGGAAGGGTGTGTGTATGCCTGGTGCTTTCCAAGCCTTGAAGGTGTGATTTTCTGGAAAGAGGGTAGAGGGCACTCACACTTCAGTTATCTGCTGCAGCGTGGCCATGGGCCAGGCAAGTCTGCCGGCGCCTTGGAGAAGGGCTGTCTTGTCTGATGGCTGCCAGGGTGGGTGTGAGGGAGATTGGAGAGGGCCTGGTTGTTCAGCATTCCCAGTTTTGCAGGCCGGAAGGCTAGTCCCTGGCAAGCACTATTTGCAAACCACAGGTGCTTACCAGTTAGAATTCTAGTGGGACCCAAGTACTAAGTGTCTCAGTAACTTCCTGTCAGCTGAATTGAACTCAGGGCCAGTGTCGTGTCCTCAAGCAACCGAAACCAGTGATGTCAGCTGGGATTCCGCCCAGATTTCTGTGCAATATCCCTAAATCAAATCAGGATTCTCAGAGGCTACTTGATGAATCTCCTTGGCATTGGCTGCATCTGATACTTTCTCCTTTTGGAAATGAAAATGCAAAGGTGATGTTTTCTCTCTTTTGTGAAAATGTGTCCAGAATACCAATTATTTCTTGAGTTCATATTCCTTAATAACTTTTTTTTTTTAATGCCGAGATCCATGCATGCTTCCCTAAGATCTCACTGTTGCACACTAGTTTCTGTGCTTGATTCCAAGAAGGTTTTGTAAATACCAAACGGCTCCAATTCTTGTGAGCTCAGAGTTGGGACCCAGAGCTGGGTCCAGTGGAAGCCTAATGCCCAGCTTTTTTGTTTTTAAGATGAATTTATTTTAATCGGAGGGACAGAGAGATATCTTCTATGCACTGGTTCATTCCTTAAATGACACAATGGCCAATGCTGATCTGATCTGATCTGATCTGATCTGAAGCCAGTAGTCAGGAACTTCTTCCACATCTCCCACATGTGTGCAGGGACCCAAGGATTTGGACCATCCTCTGCTGCTTTCCCAGGCCATAGGCAAATGACCTGGATGGGAAGTGGTATAGCCGGGACTAGAACCAGCACTCTCATGGGATGCTGGTGCCACAGAAGCAGGATTAGCTTGCTAGGTTACAGTGCTAGACCCTGACCATCCAGTTTCAATGCTCTGCTAAGCCTGGAGTCTGCTTGTGGATGCAACGATTGGCACCACTGGCTCGGGAGCCTTTCTCTAGCACTGGAATGGGAGACAGACAAACTGGCATCTTTCTGGTGTTCTTTATGACTGCTGGGAGAATGGGGCCATTCTTTGGTAAACATTTTCCCTAGTTTTCTCTTGAGTGGCAGCCACATCTGGGGAGCAATTGGCCGAAAAACTTAGAAAGCTTAAAACATATTTTGTTAAACCAACCTCATGCAGTGGACTCTTTCTTCCTGCCTCCTCTCCTTTGTCCTGGTCAGGGCTGTTCTTGGGGACACATGTTCCCTCAAAGTGTGTACCGGCGTCTGGAAACTTCTGGATGACTGGCTGGGGAGGTGTAGGGGAGGACTCATCCATAGGTGTGTAGACTGTCAGGGAAACGGCGACTTTCTTCTTGCCACCTTCTGTCTCACCTTCCTTTGGCTAAGAAAGTTTCACTTTCTGCTCCAGCACTTCCTCACCTGCAAGGGAGATGGCTCTGAAGGATGACGGAGTGTGTGTGCAATGGCTGGGGACCTGGGCCAGGCTGAAGCTGGGGGCCGAAAGCTCAATCCAGGTCTCCCACACAGCTGGCAGGAACCCAACTCCCTTGAGCCAACACTGCTGCCTCCAAGGGTGTGCATTAGCAGAAAGTTGAGGTCAGAGCCAGAACCGGGTATCCAACCCAGGCCTCTAGGGTGGGCTGCAGAGGTCTTCATTCTTTGGGTTACCAGTTACTTCTGGGATCATAGATTTCCACCAAAACCTGAAGAAAGCGGAGATGAGACCATGTCGTGGGAGTAGGAATGATAACTGGACATAGAGTTCTACCTGGGAATGTTGGACTAGTACAGGGATGCCTTAGCATCTCCTTTCTTGGCACCTGAAAGAATTATCTGGAGACATTTTACACACAGGGCTAAGGACTGGTTCAAACGGTGCTTTCACAGCCAGGCCCATAGGATCCCATTCCTGGTGTGTGTGCTGCTTAAGAAAGAACATGGGCATTGAAGTTATGAAGGTTCAAGTTTAGATTCCAGCCCTACTTCTTGTTAACTATACATATTTTTAAAAATAAATGCATCTTTTAGAAATAATTATTTGAAAGGCAGAGTTGTGGAGATAGAAGAGGAGAGAGGGAATTACATGGAGGGGAGAGAGAGAGAGAGATCTTCCATTCACTGGTTCACTCCCCAAATGGCTACAATGGCTGGGCACAGTCAGGCTGAAGCCTGGAACTCCATTAGGATTCCCAAACGCTTAGACTTAACTGACTGTGCTACCATGCTGGCCCCAACTACATGATCTTCAAAAAGTTATTTAGCATTTCTTAATGTGTAAAATGGAGTAACAATACTTATCTGATTGGGTTCTTAATTTTTATGTATTTATTTTAGGCGCGCGCGCACACACACACTTCTTATCTTCTAATTATTCTGCAGAAACCTGGTTAGGCTGAAGCTGGGAGCTGCAAACTTACCTGGGTCTCTGAACCTCTTGAGCCTATACTTACTGCTTTGCAGGTGCGTGTTAACTGAAGCTGGAGGTGGGAGCAGAACCGGGGCCTTGTACCAGGCACTCTGGTATGGCATGCAGGCATGCTAAGTGCTAGGTCACATGCCCGCTCCTCATTGTATGGCACATGGATTAAATGAAATCATGTGTACATTTTGCCTTTGACTCAGCAAATCCTTGTTGCCTTTCACCCTCATCCCTGTGTGCCCCTCATTCTTGCACACAAACCTGCAACCTGCTCCTCTTGTTAACCAGATCCCTGCAACCTCTGCTGGTCTTCCCCCACGCTTCTTAGCGTGCAAGCCTAGGGCTCTGATTTATTAATTTGTTTTAGTCCCACACAATGACAATAGCAGTATGTACTTTTTATAACCATCTTAACACGAGCCAAGGCTGTGGTTTCTTTCCAGGCATTTTTACTTGCTGACAATTTTGCTTGTAAATCAAAGACAAAGCAGTGCAGGCTTCCCACCAAGCCTTCACATCTAGAGTTCCCAAGTGGGACTGCATTGTTCTGGGTGGGATTTTTCTTCTAGCCAAAACATCGTGGCAAGTCTGTTTACAATGAGCATTCTGGGAAGGCATTTTTGATTTCTTCTCAACTTCGCAGTTTGGAAAACACAGAAATTAACACTCATTCCTCTTTTACCAGCATTGACCGATGGCTGATCTTTTGCCAGATTACCCGGCTTGTTCTCTCTTTCACAGGCATACACACACGGACACAATTCATACAGGAAAACGTTAAACCGTTGGTGGGAAAATATGGAATCAAAGGTCTGGCGCCAAGGCTCAATAGGCTATTCCTCCACCTTCAAGTGCCAGCATCCCAGATAAGTACGGTTTCGAGTTCTGGCTGCTTCACCTCCCATCCAGCTCTCTGCTTATGGTCTGGAAAACAGCTCAGGGCCGTGTGACCCTGGATCTATGTGGGATATCCATAACAGGTTCTTGGCTCCTGATTGGCTCAGCTTTGGCCATTACAGCCATTTGGGGAGTGAACCCAGTAGATGGAAGATATTTCTCTTTCTGTCTCTCCTTTTCTCTGTAAATATGCTTTTCAAATGGAAATAAAACAAATCATTTTAAAAAATGAAATTGAAAGATAAGTTGATGTTGGTGCTCCAAGCCTAAAATCCATGATAATTTCACCCTAATAAGCATTTCTCATGAACTTCTTCAGGACCTTGCATATGTCTGGGTTTACAAATATTCTAATTTCATTTCTTGTGAACTTTTTGAAGCTCACATGTATATATTAAGTCCACAATCAAATTTTTTCCAGTAGTGTTTTTTTTCTTGCAAAATATTCTCCCTAATCCAGTGTAAATTCAAGGCTGTGATTAGCATTTTGTTGTTATGGTTTTCTTTCCTTAAAAAGATTTATGTATTCAAAAGGATGAGTTACAAAGAATAAGATTTAAAAAAATTATTTCTATTGGAAAGGCAGATTTACAGAGAGGAAAGTTCTATCCGATGGTGTATTCCCTAAATAGCCACAATGGCCAGAGTTCAGCTGATCCAAAGCCAAGAGCCAGGAATTTTTTCTGGGTCTCCCATGTGGATGCAGGGTCCCAAGGTCTTTTGGGCTATTCTTCACTGTTTTTCCAGGCCATTAGTAGGGAGCTGGATGGGAAGTGGAGTACCTGGGACACAAACTGGTGCCCATATAGATGCTGGTGTTTGCAGGTGGAAGATTAGCCTACTAAACCCTGTGCTGGGCCCAAGAGAAATCTTTTCTTCTCTGGGGCACTCCCCAAATGTATGCAGCTTCTGGAGCTGCTCCAGTTTGAAGCCAGGAGTCAGGAGTTTCTTCCAGGTCTCCTACATCCTCCGTTGCTTTCCAAGGAGCATTAGCAGGGAGCTGGATCAGAAGTGAAGCAACTGGTATTCAGACCAGCACCTACTATGCCACTGTGCCGGCCCTTTCCACGTCTCTTTACTCACTTTGGAGCTGGAGTGCTTCCCCAGTCTCTGTTCCTTTATAGTTCAGAAGAGGACAAATCTGTTGTTTACACAAAGTCACTCAGTTGGAATTTGACCATTTTTGTTGTTAGGTTCAATTTCTGTCTTTTTAGAGTATGATACAATACATTTGTTAAAAGATGGATTTGGGGCCAGTGTTGTGGCACAGCATGTTCAGCTCCTGCCTGTAATACTGCCAGTATCCCACATGAGCACTGATTTGAGTCCCTGCTGCTCAACTTCCAATCCTACTCCCTGACGAAGCACTTGGGAAAGCAGTGGGAAGATGGTTCAAGTACTTGGATTCCTTCCACCTGTCTGGGAGACCTGGATGGAGTTCTGGGCTCCTGGCTTCAGTCTGGCCCAACTCTGGCTTTTGTGGACATCTGGGGAGTGAACCAGGCAGATGAGAATCTCTCTCCCGCTAGATGATTCCGCCTTTCAAATAAATAAATAAATCTTAAAATAAAAAAAAAGATTATTTCGCGATCTTAGAGGAGGAAGAACAGCCTTTTCCTGTATCTGCGTTCCATTGCTCTTGCAATGTTCTGTCTGTTGAGGGTAACCTGGGATTTCCTTAGTGAGACTGCAGAGAAGGAAGGGGAGCAGGGGCTCTGGGGTGAGGGCTTGGGCTGGTGGGAGGAGGAGGAACCAGTTGGTTTTCAGACATGGGAAAACAACAGCAGCAGCAGCAACAACAACAAACAACAGCTTATGGAACCTGAAAGTCTGTGACCTGTTTTGCTGCCGAGAGAAATTGATTCCTTAGGTTTCCAGATTTTTACCTTGTTTCTTTCTCATCATCCCCCATCTGAATGCTAAGAATGCAAGAACGCCAACGTTGGTCCCTCCTCCTTTTCCCAGAGGAGACAGCTCTGTTGTTTTGTTCTTCTCCCTCCCCCGATCCATCACTACACACACACACACACACATGCATGTGTGTTGCCTAACACTTGTACAGGCGGTTGGGTGGCCATGCTATCTGGATTATTTATTGCTGGGAAAAATCTATAATTCGTTGGCCTTCTCATTTTGATGTAGGAGCTTTCCTCCCTGTCGCCGGGGGGAATGTTATGAGAGGTTTTCTTTGCCTCTCAAAAAAAAAAAAAAGAAAAGAAAAGTGTTTTCATGCTTCGCTTTGGGGCCCTTTCTCTCCCCAACTCTGATCATCTCCCGTGGCTCTGACTGGCCTTCCAGAGGCGTCCGGGCTGTGGTTGCACCTGTTTCATTTTGCTAGGCTTGGGGGCACATGACTCCACGGGGCTCCTGCTCCTTCTCGAGGAATTGACTTTAGTGCCCGTTATCTCTGCATCAGTTGTGGATTATCCCCCAAAACAGAGGAGAGAGTGCAGAATGTGAAACTCAGACGCCAACCAGCAAAACTCTGACTTGGCCTAGGATTCCTGGGGTACTCAGAGGAGAACAGGAAATGGTCTCAGTAATGCCAGGGACCTTAGATCCTTCTTGGACCTCACTTCCCTCCCATTTCCTCCTCACTCAACTCTGTGTCAGCCCCGAGTGGCTAGATACCGTTCACACCTACTAGGACAGCTTTTATTGGAAAAAAAAAACCACTACCAGCAATAGCAGCAAATAGAGTGTTGGTGAGAATGCGGAGAAGTTGTTGGTGAGGACATAAAACGATGTGGCTGCTGTGGGAAGCAGCATTATGCTGACTGCCCAGGACATCAAGCAGGGAGTGTCTGGCCTGCTGTTTAAGGTGCTGGCATCCAATGTTGGGCTTCTTGGGTTAGACTTCTGGCCCTGGCTCCTGACTCCAGCTGCCCAATCATGAAGGCCCTGCAAGATAACAGTGGTGGCTCATGGGCTTGGGCTGTTGCTGCTCACGTGGGAGATCTGGGTGGAATTCCTGGCTCCTGGCTTGGATGCAGTCTAGCCTAGGCCACTGCACATTAGGGTGTGAACAAGGAGGTGAGAACACACACATTCTGCTCTCTTTTCCTTCCTTCATTCTCCCTTCCTTTCTTCCTTCTTCTTCTTCTTTTTTTTTTTTTTAAAGATTTATTCATTTTATTACAGCCAGATATACACAGAGGAGGACAGACAGAGAGGAAGATCTTCCGTCCGATGATTCACTCCCCAAGTGAGCCGCAACGGGCCGATGCGTGCCGATCCGAAGCTGGGAACCTGGAACCTCTTCTGGGTCTCCCACGTGGGTGCAGGGTCCCGAGGCATTGGGCCGTCCTCGACTGCTTTCCCAGGCCACAAGCAGGGAGCTGGATGGGGAAGTGGAGCAGCCGGGATTAGAACCGGCGCCCATATGGGATCCCGGGGCGTTCAAGGAGAGGACTTTAGCCGCTAGGCCACGCCGCCGGGCCCCCTCCTTTTTTTTTTTTTTTTTTTAATAAGTGTATTACTTATTGGAAAAGCAGATTTACAGAGGGAAGGAGAAACAAGAGAAAGATATTCCATCTGCTGCTTCACTCTCCAAATGACCGCAATGGTCAGAGCTGAGCTGATCTGAAGCTAGGAGCCAGGAGCTTGTTCTGGGTCTCCCATGTGGATGCAGGGTCCCGAGGCTTTGGGTTGTCCTCTACTGCTTTCCCAGGCCACAAGCAGGTAGCTGGATGGAAAATAGAGCAGCCGGAATACGAACTGGCATCCGTATGGGATGTTGGTGCTTGGAGGTGGAGGATTAGTCAATTGAGCCATCATGTCAGGCCCTGATGCAAGCACACACCCTCTGCCTCTCAACCAAACAGGGAAAGACAATTTAAGAACTCAGAATTGCCATAACATTCAGTGATTCTATTTTTGGATTTCTTTCCAAGATAAGAGAGAGCAAGGACTTGAAAAGACATATGTACTCCCAGGCTTATAGCAGCAGTATTTGCCATAGCCAAAAGAGGGATGGCACCCTTTTGCTGGAGGCCTGGATAAGCCAAATGTGGTATGTACAATACAGCGGAACATTATGCACCCTTGAAAAGGAAGGGTATTCTAGTACAGCATGGGTGAGCTCTGAAGACAATAAGCCAGATGAAATCAACCAGATCACAAGGACAAACAACATGTTCCAGAGACAGAAAGTAGCATGGTGTTCTCCAAGGGCTTGGGGGAAGAGGGAATATGAAAACACTACAGAGGTGGTTGGTGGTGCTGGTTGAACAGTAATGGGAAAGCTTTATTGAGAAAATCAGAAAAGCTTGTCTTTCTCAGGCTGTAGTGTTGCTGTTTCCTCTCCTGTGCCTGACTGTGGCTGATATGCTACCTTCTCATGGAGCCTTCCCTGGTCCACTGGTCTCAAAGTCTCAGTCCCACCCTAGGCTCCCATCTGCCAGGTCAGTCCTGTTTCTTGTGACAGCTGGAGCCAGGAATGCCCTCCAGGTCTCCCAGGTGGATGGCAGGAGCCCAAGTGCTTAAGCCATCATCATTTAACTTGCCAGGATCTGCACTGGTGGGGAGCTAGAGTCAGAAGCTGGAGCTGGCCACTCCACATGGGATAAGGACCTGCTTGTAAGGTTGGAGTTCGTGTTTAGAACCAGGAATCCACGCAGAATAGAATTCAGCTTAAAACAAACTTTATTGGGAGCGCTCCCAGGCGAGGTTCACTGGTCTGGTACAGACAGCAGGCCAGGGACATCATGCCCGGGGGATGTGAGGGGTTGTTTTTACTAGGGGGCTGTAGAGGTGGGATTTGGGGGACAAAGGACTGTGCCTTCTAGAGTGTTATAGGCTCCCTTCGACCTTGGTGGATCTGTCACTGCCGGCTGAGGAGAAAGTCGCCTTCTCCTGGTGCGTCCTTATCAGCTACCCTTCTCAGCCTCCTTCTAGGCTACCCCTCACCCACCCTGGCTGGACCTTAGCTGCTCCTAGAGTTCATTTTTAAAAAACAAGATCTATTTATTTATTATTTTTTAATTTGAAAGATAGAATTGCAGAGAGAGAGAAAAGAGACACAGATATTTTTCCATCTGCTGCTTTACTCCCCAAATGACCAAACAGCCAGAGCTGGGCCAGTCTGAAACCAGGAACCAGTTTCTTCTGGGTCCCCTGGGTGGATGCAGAACCCAAGAATTTGAGCCATTTTGTGCTACTTTCCTAGGCACGTTGGCAGGAAGCTGGATGGGAAGCGGAGCAGCCAGGTCTTGAACCGGTACCCATACAGGATGCTGGCACTACAGGCAGACACTATACCATGACACTGGACCTAACAGTTCATTTTTTATTTGGTTTTGTTAATTAACTTCTAAACTTTAATACTCAGACCCCATTTCATGATGGTTGTTGCATAGTTTACCTTTTCTTAGGCATTTTGTTTCCAATTGGCAATGTTGGTGTAGTACATTAATCAAATTCAATGCCTCTGCCTGCGCCACCATGGCCCCAAGTGTGCTGGAGTCAGGCCTTTGGAAACACTGGGGAAGATCTCATCTCCAGCAAACTTGACCCTTGTTTGTTTGGGAGGCACCGTTTTAATTGGCTTGAAGCTCTTCATTCTCTGGAAGTTTCAAAGAAGAGAGAATTTAGACTGGGAGGAAGAGAGGAGCTGCATTTGTCTGCGAAGGGACTGATATCACATCTGGATGGTTTTTAGTGCCTTTAAAACTCACTTCTCTCAAACTTTGAGGTTTTTTTTAGATTTATTTATTTATTTTTATTGGAAAGGCAGATATATACAAAGAGGAGGAGAGATGGTTCACTCCCCAAGCAGCCTCAATGGTCAGAGCTGAGCCAGTCCTGAGCCAGGAGCCAGGAGCTTCTTCTGGATCTCTCACACAGATGCAGAGGTCCAAAGCTTTGGGCCGTCCTCGGCCGCTTTCCCAGGCCATAAGCAGGAGCTGGATGGGGAAGTGGGGCCGCCTATATTAGAACCGGTGTGTTCAAGGTGAGGACTTTAGCCACTATGCTATTATGCCAGGCCCAAAACTTTGAGATTAAATAATTATTTAGCAGCTTCCTCTGCCTGCTTTGCTAAAATCTTCATCACACTTTTAGCAAAGCAACTTTATGTCCAAACTCTGTTTTGAAACTCTTCAGCAGGAAGCCCCGAGTCCAAACTTCCTAATGGGTGGAGTTGTTGTTAACCAAGCCCAAGGAATCAGTGGGACATCTCTCCTTGGAAATGTCCCGAGGACTGAGAAATGGACACACTGACCTGTGCGATGAGGGAAGAGTGGGTGGGGTTGGCTGGGAAAGCAGGCCAGCCTGTAATGTAGTGGGTGATTGTTGGATTTGACTTGAGTTCTCCTTGGCTACTGGGGATGGAACTTTTGTTTTGGAGTTTGGAAAAAGCTCAGAGACAGGGAAAAGCACAATGAGAGGAGGGAGGGAGGGAGGAAGCCAGGGGCATTATGGAATCTGTACAAGCAAGCTTCATGTTCCCTGGCCTTTCTCTGTATTTCTTTAGGCACCTCCCCTGTGCCAAGCGCCTCCTCTGGCAGAGACTGCTTCCTAATTAAGCTGAGATGCACAGACCCAGAGTCCTCATTAAGAAATATCCCCAGGAAATGCTCTTTAAATAGAAGACTCTGCCCATTCTAGTCCCCTGTTCCCACCTGTGTCTCCGGCCCTGCTTGCCTTTCTAAAAACACGTTTCCTGCTTCTAGGAATCCCAAGATAGAAAATCAACCCATATAGTCCTGTATGTTTTATGTTTTATTTATTTATTTTTTCCTCTCTCTCTCTATCCTGAATGTCTCATTTAGTTGCTTGGAGCAATCATGAGCACAGTTCATTGCCCTGGGGCAAAGTTGGCAGTGGGAGCCTGGAATTCAGAAAGGAGGAGGGACCAGCATGCTGGCCCTGCCCTCTGGAAGTTTTTGGATGATACAGGAATTTCGGGGACGTACTCAAGGCACTGTTAGATGAAAAAGTGGAGCTTGTTCCCATGGGCCAGCAATTAAGTTCTGGGGAAAGAGATGAGAGATGGGGGAATCGAATGGCACAGAGAAGGAATCTAGACCGAGCAGAGATGTTTGTGGCTTAGAGTTGAGAAGAACTAGGGGGCCAGAAGGTCACAGGCAGGGCACAGGGCACAGATCACTTGCAGGAAAGGCGAGCTGGGATGCAAGGTGCAGAGGGGTGTGGTTGCAGGACTCAGTTGGGAAGAGGTGCTGGGCTTGGGGTTCTGGCAGGGACCATTAGTGGGAGGGTTCTGATGGCTAGGGTTGGAGAACCCAGCCTGCATAGAAACCTTCAGAACAGCTGCCTGTCATGGCACAGGGCAAGGGTGTCGCTGAGAAGAGCATTTGAGGCACCTGCTTTCCTGGCAGCTAGACCTGCTGAGCATTCTGGTGATGTGTTTGTTCTGCCTTCTTAAGTCTGGCTATTTTGTTCCTTCTTCTGTCTGCTTCTGCTTGAGTTCTGGCTGTGATCCTTTCAATCCCATCGGTTTTGTCCAGTTTCCTTTATTCAACCGAATTGGGACGGTCCCATCATCACAGGTTGAGACTCTCCCGGTGTGCACGAGTGGCCCTTCTTTGTTGAAGTGCGAGTACACTGAACTGAGTTGATCCCTGCACTGGCTTCCAGGTCCACCAGCCTCAGTTCCCGTGACAATCCTTGCGGTTCCCTCTGTTTTCCCTCACATTCCTCATCTCTGACAGCAGGGACATTTTGACTCAATACCCCTTGCTCTTACCCTATAGTTGCCTCTTCCAGAGACCCAGTGAGGCATCTATGGGCAAAGATCTCAATATTGCCATTCATGCTGGCTTCCTCTTCTCATTGTTGCCTCCCTCTGGGACTGGTTGGATAGGAGACGGAGAAGTCTTAGGGTTCCTGGATCCACTAATGGGGGGCTGTGGATTCCCTCTGCTTCTGTGCCTGTTTCAGGCATCAGCAGGTGCACACTGCTACAGAGCCCCAAGGAGAGGGGGTGTGGCCTCATGGTGCACCTAGAACTTTGGTATTAAATCCTGGCTCTATCACTTGGTGTCCACGTGGCTTGTCTGTGCCTCAATTTCCTACCATGTAAAATAAAAACGTGTTTCTTAGAGTTGTTGTAAGGAAGGATGGGTAAGATACTTTATGTATGCATAGTCAGTGCTCAGTAAATGCCTACTGCTCTCCTCCTTTTCTTTTATTAAGTTATTTTTATTTGTGAGGCAGATTTATAGACAGATAAAGAGAGAGATTGGGAGAGAGAGAAAGATCTTCCATCTGTTGATTCACTCCCTAAATGGTGGCAATGACCAGAGCCAATCCAAAAAATGACCCAGGAGCTTCTTCCGGATCTCCCACATGGCTCCAGGGGCACAAAGACATGAGCCATCGATTGCTGCTTTTCCAGGCCAAAGGCAGGGAGCTAGATTGGAATTGGAGCAACCAGGACTGGAACTAACACTCTTATGGGATGCTGGTGCTGCAGGCAGAGGATTAGCTACTAATCCTCTGTGGCAGCCCCTCCTCCTTCTCTTTGTGCTTTTGCCCAGTAAGCCTAGGTTCCATGGTGCTTAGTAAAAGGATGCCCCAGGTTGTCAAATTGGAGTCCATAAAGCTTTCGGGTATAAAATGGAATAAAATGGTTTTTGTCTTCTCAAGAAGGCCAGCTAATAGGCTCAAGATACACTGAGTAGCTTTCAAGGCTGGACATTTATAAAGGTGAATGGATTTTCTCTTTCTCTCTTTCTTTCTTTCTAGATTTATTTATTTTTACTGGAAAGTTAGATATACAAAGAGGAGGAGAGACAGAGAGGAATATCTGAAGCTAGGAGCCAAGAGCTTCTTCTGGGTCTCCCTTGCAGGTGTAGGGTCCCAAGGCTTTGGGCCATCCTCAACTGCTTTTCTGAGGCCACAAGCAGAGAGCTGGAAGGGAAATGGGGCTGCCGGGATTAGAACTGGTGTCCATATAAGATCCCAGTGTGTGTAAGGTGAGGACTTTAGCCACTAGGCTACTGCTCCGGACCCAAAATGAATGGGTTTTCAAAACTGGGGGTCTTGGGGTCAGGTTTCAGTATGAAATCTTAGGTGGATTGTATTGAGGAAATTACTATTTGCTGGGTACTAAACTCAGTCCTTTACAAGCATCAGTGTCCCTAGTCCTCCCAACAGCCCTGGGAGATATTTGCATTTGCTTTGATTTTATAGCTGTGGACTTGAGAATACTTGGAGGTTAAGTCAGCTGCCTGGGGTCACCCAGCAGTGAGGTCCTGGAGCTGGCATGTGAACACCAGCATCTGTTTGCAGAGGGTTTTCCTGACCTCTCTGGTCTGCCTGTGAAGCAAGGTTTCAGAATTTTTTCCCTTTTAAATTTAGAACAATTTCTCTTTAATTTTTAAAAAAATTTTTATTTTATTTATGTGAAAGGCAAGGTATCACACTGGTTCACTTCCCAACTGGTCACAACAGTCGAGGGTGGAGACAGGCCAAATACAGAAGCCAGGAACTCCATCAGGGTCTCATAGGGGTGGCAGGAACCCCAGAATTTGGCAGTCTGCTGCCTTCCCAGGTGCGTCAGCAGGGAGCTGGACTGTAAGCAGGGTAGCCGGGACTTGAACCAGGTTTCCGATATGGGATGCCAGAAGCACAGATGGTGGTTTATGTAACCCGCTGTGCCCTGGTGCTGATCCCTAGGGCAATTTCTTGTTGGCTGGGATGGTTTAGAGCAGCCATGGGAAGTAAGGGGTTGGTTGGTCAAGCAGCTTCAGAGGGTGAGGCCATAATGTTTGGAAATTTTCCCTTAGGAGTTTTTAAAGTTGGCTTCCTTTTGTCCCCTCAAGGGACAACTCTGGCTTGGGGGGAATGTCCTGAGATGACAGGAGCTGAGCAATGTCTCACAGGAAGGTGGGGGATCCCGCACCTGGGCTGAGATGGCTCCCCGCCTCTCGAGCAACCCAGCATTTTCTGAAACCAGTATTCCCAAGGGCAAGTGATTCTTTATCGCTGACGCGTGGCTTGCACCTGCCGTGAATTATCTGTGGTCAAGGTTTTATCACAGTTGGTTTTCCTTCCACACTTTTCATTTTGATTGTCTTCTGCAGGGAATGTAGTGCCATTTATATATTTACCCGAGTCAGATTTATAAAGCTCACTGGGCTGCAAAGTATGGATTTCAAAGTCAAGTAGATAGGGATTCAGGATTATCTGCTTTTTCAGTTCTTGTCGTCTTGGTTTGTACGTTTGCTCAGCAGATATTTATTGAGGTCCCTAATTCAGCAGTTCGGGGAGACAGACAGTTGAACTGGATGCTTTATGGCCCATGGGGGCAAGCCCAGGAGTTCTGAGAGACTACACAAGAAGGACAGGGCCCAATCGGGAGGAAAGAAGTCGCGAAACTGGGAATTCGAAAGATGAGTGGGAGTTAGCTAAGGGAGAGCTGCTGGGAAAGCGTCCCAGGCGAGACAGTAAGCTCACAGCAGGGCGGGAGCCACGAGGGAGAAGCCAGGGGAGTAAGCACAGGTCAGATGATGGAAAATTTTGGAAGGGCTTTGTTAAGGCATGTAAGGTTTGTCTCTCAACACCACCAAAAAAAAAAAAAAAAAAAAAAAAAAGCCCGCATGGGGGTGTTGGGGTTGGGGAGGGCGCGCATGGGCCTCCTTCTCATTTCCGGGGCACCGCTAGGCAGGCCTTGCTCCCCGCCAGGAAGGGACCAATTGAGTAGCAGCAGGGGAGTCAGAGAAGGAGGAACCCCACACCGGGCTTGTTCATTAAGAAAATATATCTGGTGTATTCAGACAATGGTTTGAGCGAGTTAAAAATAACTCCTCGTGAAAAATTAATAGGGAGGTATAAGTGAGTGTTTTAATACAAGCTCCCAGTGCAGGGCATCTCCTTGGCGGTGCTGCTGGCAGCTGGCATCACAGCCCACGGTGTGTGTAGAGGGCGCGGGGCGGCCAGCTGAGAAGGTGGAGTCAGCTCTGCCTTTGCTTGCAGGTTTCCTAGGCCAGGTAACTGCTCTCATCTCTCCTCACTCATCACGGCCTCCACGCTTTAGTGGATTTTGCCCAGTTGCTTTTTAGCCCAGTTTGTTGAAGGTCAGAATTTGGTAAAGTCCCTCCTGGCCCTTTCCCTTCTTCAGGAACAGGTCCTAGTATGGCCTTGGATTTTTGTCTCCGGGGCTTCCTTGCTCTCCAAGGCCAGTGTCTTTCCTCTGACGACCTTGGAAGTAGTTAGAGAGCTTCTCCCACTGTCTCTCTTTCCCCATCTTGGCCATCAACACAGCTAAGTGGATCGTGTAGAATGGGGAAAGAGGGAACTGGCTATGTTTGGGGCGGGGGGATCCAATACTTGTATTTTCAACCCAGATGATATTTTAAAAATGGTTGTGTAATTGCAACGAGGCCCTCTAGGCCGTGAATTAATGTGTCATAACTCACGCCCAAGCACTGCGCAAACATCCCGCGTGTGAATTATTGCACAATAAATCCATGCCCTGTTGTGTCTTACAGCTTAATTAGTACATGAAGCTACATGAGTTAGACAGACCCAAGTGGGATTATGTCATGTGGTGCGTAAAAAAAGCAGAATGTTGGGAGGTATCTGGAGCTTTCTCTAAGGGGCGAGGGGAGGGGGACAGCAAGGCCGTTCCTCTGGTGTCAGCGCCTGCCACGTCTGGGCTGCAACAGGTGCCTTGGCCTTGCCCGCGAGGCCTCCCAGCCTTCCTCGGTTGTTGAATCATGGACTTCAGGAAATATCTCGCATCACGTTCTAGGCATTGTGGAGGGGTAGCACAAGACAGCGAATACAACCTTGATGTTCTCATACAAAATGGAAGGCGAATGCACGACATGAGGTAGACAACAGTAAGCACTGGGAAGGACAGACAAAGGAACTGTCTTGGGAGGACCTAGTAGAGCATGATCAATTTCTGCTGGTGCGGGGATGGGCGCTGACTTTGTGAAAGAATGATGTAGAGTTGGCTGTCCTGACGGGTAGGTGGGATTTTGCCACACACCACGGGGGAGAAGGGTTGGGGTGGGGCTGGGCAGCAGATTCTCCATGGAGACAGTAACATGGAAAAGTAAAGCAAAGTGAAGCTGTTCCCGCTGCCCTGAGCAGCAGTGGGCTGGGTAGCTCGAACCTGAGTTGATGTGGAAGAGCCACATGGATGGGTGCATCCACGCCAGGCCTTTCCTGTTGAGTACAAAGCACTTTTTTTTTTTTTTTTTTTTTTTTTGCTTTTCCTGCACTGACCCGGCCAGAAGTCACAGGGGTTGGTTGTTCCACTTAGTGGTATCCGTGTTTGGCGTTAAAGTTTCTCCATCATTGCCTCGCATTGGTGCGCCTGCTCAGAAAGTACATGGCTGAGAGCCGGGTGTCTGGGATTCTAGTCTTGGCTCTACTGATCAGCAAAGTGATCTTAAGCTAGCTTGGGCCTTCAGCATTTTGTTTCTTTATTTGTATATTTTCTTTTTAAAGTATTTGTGTTTTTATTAGGGGGGGACAGAGAGAAAGAGAGAGAGAGAGGGTGGGAAAGAGGGAGAGAGCCCATCCATTGGTTTCCTTCTAGATGCTTGCAACAGCCTCAGTTGGGCTGGACAGGTTTGAAGCTGAGTGCCAGGAATTCAACCCACCTCCCCCCACCCCCATGGGTGGCAGGAATCTAATGAGTTGAACCAATACTGTTGCTTCTTAGAGTGTGTGTCAGCAAGGAGCTGTAGCCAGGAGCAGAACTGGGTTCTGAATCTGGGTATTCTGATACGGGACACAGACATTATTTTGTTTTTCAGATTTATTTATTTGAAAGCCAGAGTCACAGGAATGAAGGAGACAGAAAAAGAGAGTTTCCATTTGTTGGTTCATTCCTCGTATGGCTACAACAGCTGGGGATGGGCTAGGCCACAGCCAGGAGCTTTAGCCAGGTCTCTCACATGGGCGCAGTGGTCCAAACACTTGGGCCATCATCCTCTACTTTCCCAGGCCATAAGCAGAGAGCTGGATTGGGAGGCGGAGCAGCTGGATATGAACTGGTGCTCATATGGGATGCTGATGTCACAGGAGATGGCCACAACACTGACCCTGGGTGCAGGCGTCTTAACCAGCATGTTAAACCGTTAGGCCAAGTGCTTATTTGTTGACAAATTAATTTTTTTAACTTTAAAAAGAGGTATCTTTATTTTTATTTGAAAGGCAGCTTTTATAGAGAGAGAGGGACAGAGAAAGAAGGTCTTCCATCCATTGCTTCAGTCTCCAAATGGCCACAATGGCCAGAGCTGAGTTGATCTCAGACTAGGAGCCAGGAGCTTCTTCCAGGTCTCCCATATGGGTATAGGGTCCAAGAACTTGAGTCATCCTCTGCTTTTTTCTTAGGCCACAGGCAGGGAGCTGGATAAGAAGTGGAGCAGCTGGAATGTGAAATGGGGTCTCTATGGGTTGCCAGCACCACTGGGTGGAAGATTAGCATGTTGCACCACTCCCCAGCATCTTTATTTTTTAAGAAAATATTTAATTATTTGAAAGGCAGAATTACAGAAAGCACACACACACGTGTGTATATTGTATGTGTGTGTGTGTGAGAGAGAGAGAGAGAATGATTGCTGCCTGGCAGTTCCCTCTTCATACGACTGTAAAGACCAGGGCTGGGCCAGGTTGAATCCAGGAGCTGGAACTTGATCCAAGTCTCCCGTGTGGGTGGCAGAGGCCAAAGTGCTTGAAGCATTTTCTGCCGCTTCCCTAAGCACATTAACAGGGAATTGGAGCAGCTGAGACTTGAACTGGAGCTCACACATGCTGTCAGCTTTGCAGGTGGTGGCTTAATCCACTGTGCCACAATGCAGGTCCCTGAGTCTCTGTAACATGAGAGGAGACAAGGAGTGATTTCTAAGGCTTCAACTAAAATATCCTTGGGTTTCCTCAGAGTCTTCTGCTTTCTAGATCTCTTGACTCTACGCAGCCTGAACCCCAGCATCCTGCTAGCTTTTTGCAAAAAACAAATAACAAACCAACCAACCAAATAAAAACAAAAACAATACAAACACAAACACAATCCCCCCCCAGCCGTGGTTGGGACGTTGGGGGTACCAGCGATAATATCAGTTCTCTCCCTTCTATGTTTGGGATCAACGCATAATGAAGATGCAGGAGACAGAGAAATCAGTGAGCCATCACTAGGGTTACAGCCTAGCAGCTTGCTAACCCAGCACTGCCCACTCATCGCCCCCAGTCACAGGTGGGGCGCCTCCCCTGTCTGACTCCCAGGGGTTGGTGCCGGAGCCTGCTTTGTTAGCTTTTTGTCATGTCCAGGCAGGTTGGCCTGCAAGTTTCCTGTGGACAGGCCGGCTTGAGAGCCAACACAAAGGTGAAGCACAGAAGGGGGCCGAGTTGGGTACACTCAGCACTGTGTCTGCAGTTTACTCAGCTGAGAAGTCAGGGCGAGTGGGCAGGAACAGAGGGCCAAGGCGGCCGTGCTCAGCGGCTCCCGAACTTGGTCCGTGTCGCCAGAGGGCTTGTTACAACACAGATGGTCACACCGAGCACCCGTCTTCCCTGTTCTACTGGCCTGGCTTGGGGGGCCCATTTTGCCTTTCCAGCAGGTTCCCAAGGGGATGTTGATGCTGTTGTCCAGGGATGACACCTTGAAAGCCAAGCCCCGCTGAAGCCACCCCTGTACACAGAAAGGTGCAGTGGAGGGAGTCGGGATGCCCTCATCACCTTCTCCTTCATTGAGTGAAATCCCTTAAGTTAGAATACCATAGTTTTCCATATCTGTTTGTTTTTCTTTCTGGGTCCCTTTGATTGTAGATCTTGGGTAAGGAGTGTGTCTTGTTCCCATCCCCTTCACCCCTGCCCCAGCCTAGGTATTTAATAAACATCTGTTGCATTGCAATCTGAGTTGTGTTCATTTCCTTGGTCCATTCTCCTTTCTTTCATGCAAGTGTTGTGCCATTCTTCTAGAGCCATCAGAAGGCAACTTTCCTCCCCATCATCATCTGGCCTCCAAAGCATAGCCAGCTGCAGCTCCTGAGCCCCCGCTGGCATCTGTGCCATCACAGCACGGGCTTATTTGAGGCCAGCACTAGGCTCCTTGCTTCCCTAGATGCCCCATGCCATCCCCTTGCCCCCAGTGAGAACAGCATTGTTCATTCACACCGTACCAAGGGTTTGTATCACCCTGGGACAGATGCAACAACCCCCCTTGGTCCCTCTCCATCTCTTCCTTTGCAATTCAGGGAGGGGCAAGAGCTAGTGCACTTGATAGAAGGCTCCACCCACTCTACTTGTTTCCAAGGACACCCTCCTCCCAGACTGACTCCAGCATGGGCACAAAAGGCATCTTTCCTGAAGCAGTCAGGACTTCCTGCTTTGGCACAGAAGGAGGGCCTATGTTTTTCTTTTGTATTTCTATCCAGTGTCTGCCCTGAGAGAGAAAGGTGGCAAGCAACTTTGTTCCTTGTGGAAGTTTTGATAAATCACTCATGGGAAGCGGGTGACATGGGAGTGGGGAGAAACAACTGGATGGGGGAAGCAGTTTTACCCATTTGCTTGCCCATTGATGTAGATGTCTTTACAATGTAATTATTTGCATTTCTGTTTAGTTTGGGGAGAGAGACAGAAAGAGAAACTGCTGATTTACTCCCCTAATGCCTGCAACAGCCAGGACTGGGCCAGGCTGAAACCAGAAGCTGGAAACTCAATTTGTGTCTGCCACCTGGGTGGGTTATCTTATTACTGCTTCCCAGGGTGTGCCTTAGCAGGAAGCTGGAGTTGGGAGCGGAGCTTGGCCTTGAAGCCAGGTCTTCTGATTTAGGATGTGAACAGCATCCCAGCTGTTGTTTTAATTGCTCTGCCAAATGCCTACCTCTCAATGACATTTTGGGGTATTGGTGTAAAAATCTTGTGACAGCAGCAGAGTTTTGGGGGGCTGAGAATTCACAGCCACCATGGAAAGACTGGGCTGGATGCAGCAAGTAGATATGAGACAGAGCTTGAGGGGGAAGGTATGAGTAGAATCGGAGAAAAAAGACACTTGTCAAGAGGACTTCCTGGAGGTAGATGCTTGGGGAGCACTTTGGGAGAAGGAAAGATTGGAAAGCAGGTGCAGCAGCAATTCCTAGACTACCTGACCTTTGGAGTCCTGTAAGACTGAGACTCATGCAGGGAAGGTGGGTTTTCACATCTGAAGTGCAATTTGTGAGCTCGGTTTGTGTTTGTGCAGGGGGATGTCTGAATCCGAAAGGGAGGACATGGGATGCAAATTGGCTAGGTGGACTCTGCCTGAGTGGCTTTAGCAGAAAGTGCTTTAATCACTAAACTCTCTGCTCTTCAAAGTGTGATCTATGGACCAGTAGCATGAGCATTACCTGGAGCTGCAGTTCCGGTGCCCTAGTCCAGGCTTACCTGCGTTGCTAACAAGCTCCCCAAGGGATCTATACACTGCTTAAAGTTTGAGAAGCGCTGGACTGGGTGCTTGGAGACAGGTGTCTGGTCAGAGACAGGCATGGTGGAAAGGAATAGGAAGGGAAGGAGAGCTTTGGAGATCTAAAGGGGTGGAGCCTGGATCTTGGGCAGGAGGGTGGAGTGTGGGCCCTGGCTTCTCTCCCTGTCTCCAGGTTTCCCACAGCGGTCATCGTGCCAGGGTTTGGCTTTCTGCCCAGTTTGGGAGAAGATGCCTGCTGTGCCCACGCTGGAGTCAGCCTGGGCCTGGGGACTCCCCTGGGGCAAGCATTGTGTGGGCTGGGGACTGCTGCCAAGGCAGTTTCCCTGATTTCACACGGAGCCATGCTGAAAGGGACTGGGGAGGTCATATCAGTCATGCCCCTGCCTCAGGCTTGTACTGTCCCTTAATCAGAGGAGTGACAATTTGATGATCCTAATGATGCTAATTGAGGAGGCTCTGGGGGTGGAGGGATTGAAGTAGGAGTTCTTAACTACCCCTAATGGAAATGAGGATATTTGCGTCTCTCAAAGGCTTTAGGGAGAGACCAGATGACTGGATAAGGGGTTATACCCTGGTGGAGGCAAGCTTAATGCTTTTTAAAGGATCTGATGGTGAAGTTTAATGGGCTAATGACAGATAAAATATATGAGCCATAGAATTCCCGAGGCCTGGAGTCATAGTGGCAGGTGAGCATTGGAGAACATTTCTTTAAGCTTTTCAAGAGTTTGAGTCCTTTAGGCACAATAAGAATGCGTAACAGAGCAAGGTCAAGCTGAGATTGGGAACATGAGCAAGATGTTTCTGCCTGACAAGAGCTGGCTCCTGCTCCCAAACAGGGCAGTGTGCACGATCAACTCTTTCCTGTCTTGAGGATGCCTCATTCTGTTCTCTCCAGGCAAGGCCAAGTGAATGTATTGTGTATTTAGGGAGATTACGTGTGGGCAGGAGGCAGTAATAGATGAAAACAGCCTCAACAAAGCCTGAAGCATTCCCAAAGAGGGCCTGCATTTAGGAAGAGAAGTTGCATTTTAGGGCCAAGTAAGACAGGCTGGTTTCCTTGTCCTTTCACTTTCTTGGCTCCTCGAAGACATTTTCCGAACTCCTAAGAGAAAGAGAAATCCTTTTAGTTCATTATTTCTTTACATCTACAATGGCTGATACAATGATGACAGTAGCAGCTGCCCTTTGTGCAGTGCTGCACCCGGTGCGTTGTTCCAAGGACTTTACGTAATAACCTGCTCGATGGGGCAGTCTTCAGCTTGTGGTGGAGACAGCTGCCTGCTGTATCTGGGTATGCCTTTGACATCCATCTCCAGCTCTTGATTTCAACTGCCTGTTGATGAAGACCCTGGGAGCCAGTGAGGACAGCTCAAGTCACTGGGCTCCTGTCAGCCACGGAGGCAATGTAGACTGAGTTCCTGGCTCTCAGCTTCAGCCTTGGCCCAGCTCTGGCTAGTGCATGTAGTTGGGCTATGAACAAGAAGATGGGAGCTCTCGAGCTTTAAAGTGAATTCTAAACACTGTGGAAATCAAAGCAAATTCATGTTTAGAGATGATCTACTAGAATACAACGGTTGTAAAGGGTAAGTATCGCTAACCCTACCTTATGGAAGTTAAAAGTAAGAGAGGTTGCGTAGTTGGTGCCAAGTCCCCGGGAAGCTAGTATGTGCATCAAGTCTGAACAAGACTGGTCCTGCCAACTCCTAGTTGCTCTCTGCACAGAGAAGGGGTTCAGGAGAGGAGAGCTTATCCTTGCAGCTTGGGTAATGCACTTAGAGTTAACCAAAAGGAAGCGGATCATTCCAATAGTGAGGAAGGAAATGGATTTCTATTGACTTTCTGGAATGTTGTCAGAGGCACACTTGGAGACTCATGCAAGCTTACACTCAGAAAGTCCCCTCATTTACCTTCACTGCACCCCACCCTGTTGTCAGGGGCTTGGGAAGGCTGAGAGGCAGGGTATAAAGTAGTTCATTGAAAGTCATGTGTGTATGCATGCTCTGTGGACCTCTGTGTTTGCATTTGGCTGAAATACGCACCCAGGACTGGGGTATGCTTATCTCACTAGGGCTGTAAACAAGAGCATATTTTTTAGACATTTTGTGTATGGTGTGTGTGTGTGTGTGTGTACCAATCTTGAATTAATTAAACCAGCTACAAGGAACTTGCTACCTTCTACCCCTGGTCCTGGCTGATGTGTTTGTACCAAACCCTGATACTTATTTTTCATCATCTCTCAAGGGAACCTCAGTGAGTTTTCTTTCTGGGAAGTTTATGGCTAAGATGCTGGGCTGCTTTGGGGCCCCTATAAATCTG
This sequence comes from Ochotona princeps, assembly GCF_030435755.1. NCBI lineage: Eukaryota > Metazoa > Chordata > Mammalia > Lagomorpha > Ochotonidae > Ochotona > Ochotona princeps. Next base: position 50,366,273 of record NC_080846.1, on the reverse strand, counting down.
CTGTAATCAGAGGAGGTTTGTGGAGAGAGAAACAGTACAGTAGCCGCAAGGCAATCCTCTCCTTTTAGTACCCAGGTGCCGTCTGTGGCCACTACCCACACAGCGACCCTCCCTTTCCTGGAGCCCCTGGATGGACAGGGTTCCAGGGAACTCAATCCTGTTCTCTGATTGGGAACATGTGGGACTCAGCTTCTGTCATCCTTGAGAGAGGAGAGTTACCCAGTATACCAATGAAGAAGTTCAGAGGTGGGGGGCCAGTGTTGAGACGCAGCTGGTAAAGTCTCCACCTGCAACATGAGCATCTCCTGTGAGCACAAATTTGAGTCTTGGCTGCTTCCTGCTGCTGCACCTGGGAAAGCAGTGGAAGATGACCCAAGTGCTTGGGCCCCTGTCACCCAAGTGGGAGTTCCTGGCTCCTGACGTGAGCTTGGCTGGTCTGGCAATTGTGGCTATTTGGGAAGTGAACCACTGGACGGAAGATTATCTCTCTCTCTCTCAGTGTCTTTTAAATAAGTAGATAGGTAGATGGATTGAAGTGCCCAGTATTGGGCTTTGCACAGTAGCCTAGCAGTTGGGGTCCTTGCCTTGCACACTTCAGATCCCATACAGGCACCGGTTCGTGTCCCAGTGGGCCCACTTCCTATCCAGCTCCCTGCTTGTGGTCTGGGAAAGCAGTTGAAGACGGTCCAAAACCTTGGGACCTGCGCTTGCATGAGAGTCCCAGAGGGGTCTCCTGGCTCTTGGATTTGGGTTAGCTCTGGCTGTTGCAGTCACTTGAGGAGTGGATCAATGGACAGAAGATCTTCCTCTCTGTCTCTCCTTCTCTCTGTATATCTGACTTTCCAATAAAAATAAATAAATATTTTTTAAGTGTCTAGGTTTGAGGTATGAGCCGTTGCTCACATGTGTATTTAAAACTGGTTCTGTTTTGTAAATAACCAGCATGAACTTCTACCAAAGTGAAGGTGACTCAAGGAGCGTGCACCTTCAGACAAGGTTGTTGTAAGATGCTCCCAGATGACCTAAATCTGAGGTGGGAGGCAAGTCTGGCCTAGGGTTCCCTTGCCCTGCCTTCCAGCAGTGATGGCTGGAAGATGTTTTATAAGGGATTTTTTTTAAATGACAAACTTTACCTTGCATGTGACATTTAACAGCGTCTCCTGTCCAAGGCGGGAGGAAATGCGGGTATTTATTGACACCTGGTGTCATAAGGTGGAGGAGAATTAACTCGGTAGATGTAAGGGGGAGGGTTTTTCCCAGGAATGCAAATGACCTGACTTCATTTGTATAGCATTTGCTTTCCTCAGTAATGAGATTAAGAAATCATTGCACTGTTCATAAAGAACTCAGGAGGGGGGAGAGAAAGAAAGGCGGGCCCCATGTGTGCAGGCACAGGCACCCTGTCTGGTATGAATGCTGTGGATTCCTTCAGTAGCAGGTGCAAGAGAAACAGCAGTGAATGGAGCCTGAGCTCGGGCAGCGTCTTGCTTCCTGTCCACTCCAACCATAGTCTCAAGTTGCTGCTATTTTTTACCATGAATAACACTGACTTTGTCCTTGAACTCTTCCCTGACAATAAGTTCAAGGACAAATTCTCCCCGTAAGCTACGTCTTTGCTCTAGAATTCCTTTGCTCCCTGTCTCTGATGACTGGGATCTTGCACAGTCATCGTGGCCCAGCTTAAATTCTGCCCCCTTCTGGAGCCTTCCTAGATAACTCCAGCCTGAAACAGCCTCCTCCCTTGACACGCCTTGGCCTGTGTCAACCTTCACCATGCCTGGTCCTCAGCTGCAGTTGAGGGAAAGTGTTCCGGATGCTTTTTATATCAAGCTTTACATGGTGATTGAGAATCGTCAAGTACGTTTAATGAGCTGATGAGTGGTACACCGTTCTAGGGAAGGAAGTCATGGGTAGCGATGCAGAAGTAGGAGTCTTGCAGATGTTGGTCATTGGTCAAAGATAGGACTATGTTTTTAAACACTTAAAAATGTGCTTATTGGTATAGAGAGACAGAGAGAGATCTTCCATATGTCATAAACTGCTGAGGCTGGCCATGCTGAAGCTAGAAATCTGAAATGTCAATCCAGGTCTCCCATGTGGGTGTCATGGACCCAAGTACTTCAGCCATCACCTGCTGCCTTCAAGAACATTAGCAGGAAGCTGGAATTGAGACAGGAACTCCAACCCAGGTCCTCTGATACTGGATCTGGATGTCTCAGGTGGCCTCTTTAACTGCTCAGCCAAATGTCTGCCCCAAGATATTACTGTTCATAAAACATGGATTTAATACTTCCAGGTATATATCATACTATTAGGAAATTTTTATTCCACTGGGAGATTTATCTTCTTATAATTTATTTATGCATCAGCCATTTTTTCTTTCATTGAAAGATAGAGCTTTTCGTGGTGGGAAATAGATAATAAGCAAGAGAACGAGCGACACACGTAATTAAGATTGTGATAAACACTCAGAGGAAATAAAAAAGGTCTCATGACAGAGACAAATGTGAAGTCTTCCTTGGATGAGAAGCTTGCGAAAAACCTTTGTGATCTCCGCTGTGTATTTTCCTCACCAAGACTTAATTCAGCTTACAATCAGAATAACAACGTCAATGCCATCAGTAAGAGGACAGCAGCCTTCCCAGCAGGGGGCGTCTTTGTCAACCCAACCTCCTGTTCCTTCCTTGGTCCCAGCTCCCAACCTCCCCTCTGTCTTGGGGAGAAGGGAAGTCAGGGCCCTCCCCTAGCCTTAGGAGGGACCCTGCCCCCTGTTAATGTAGCCCAGAAGTCGGTGAATAAAACAGGTGTTAAAAGCTTTGATCTTGCTGGAGACTTGGAGCAAGATCAAGGGGGAGGCCTCTGAAATAATGCCCCAGGATCGCAGAAGCTGAGGGGAGAGATGGAGACAGTGGGAGAGAGACAGAGAGAGAAGCAAATTGCTGTCACCCAGGCTCCGTTTTTACCTCCTTATCTCCCTTTCAGCAGTTCTGGGCTCTGTACTTCCTAGGAGAGCTGACCACAGCCTTTGGGTTCCGGGGGAGGAAGAATGCATCCCTTGAATGGTGTTAGAGACCTGCTTGCTCATTACTGCGTCCCTCCCATGAAGTTGGAGACACACAGGGCTGTGTGAAGCATGTGGCCTGCCCGTGCCCTGGCAGCATCAGGCGATTCCTTCATCATCTTCCCTTGAGTGCTTCCCTGCCTCTCTCCTCTTGGTACCAGTTAGTGACATTGGTTTATGTCTCTGGCAGAAGAGCCATCGCCTCCCCCGTCCTTGCTTCCTCTTGGGGTAATACACGTTGATTGCTAGCCTCCCAATAACTCCTTTCTTACAAGTGGCTTTATACCCTCGGTCATGCACAGAGGAACACTCCCCCCCCCACACACACACTGCTGCTTCCTAATTATAGGGTGCTCCTTACTTGTCCTCAGTTTTGTCTAACCCACTTGGACAGACTTCTTTGTGAGAGGTATCCTGAGCAATGGCTGAAGCTCCAGGATGAGCCTGACTTCTTGACTGTGTAGTCCAGACTTGTTCTTTCTTACAGGAATCCACGGTGCTTGTTGGGGGACCAAGGACTCACATGAGATAAGACTTCTGATCACCGAAGATGGACAGATACTCCAGGCTAGTGGCACCTGCCTAGACTTTGAAGTCAAAGTGCCAAGTTCCTGTCCAAGCTCCTTGGATCTAAAACAGCAGTCATCACACACCTTCTTCCTTCCACACTTGGGCCAAAGTCGGGGGATTCTGGGCTGATGTCTGATTTCAGTCGATTGAGGAACTTTGTGTTGCAGGTGCATGGTTAATGAGATGAAACAGAGATGACTTTGGTGTAAAGAAGAGAGGGAAGGAAGGGGCAAGAATGCACCCAGAGGCAGGGGAAACGGTGAAGCTGCCTCCTGAACCCGGGTGGCCCAGATAGACCCGAGTTAGGAGTCTCTAAGATGTATTGAGGGTCTCATCGTTTCTGGAGTCTAGCCCACAGTGGCGGTGGTGTGTGTGTGTGTGTGTGTGTGTGTGTGTGTGTGTGGTTTACATAGCTGGCCAGTCCAGGTCCTAGTGCCAGGACTGGCATTAGTGTGAATGAATGTGGCTGAGTTGCCAAGGGTCTGTTCTGGGAGCTGGTGTGGGGAGACAGTTCCCAGTTTGGGGCATCAGAGAGAGGGGTGAAGAGAAGCCGTGGTCTCTATTTGCTTCACTTTCACATGTGCTCATTTTTTGACCACTTTCCAGAAGGCCAGGTTGCCAGTCACATCTCTGCTTTTTTGTTTAACACCATGTGAGTGTGTCTTGTTAAGTTACGCTGAAGTACCTACTGTTGTGACCTGTTAGAGGAACACCTAGGAGCCATGAGTCACCTCCTTAACACTGCTAAGGTGACACCTGGAGTGGGATTTGTTTTCTTTAATAAGTTAGTGATTCCTCCTCAATTCCTGCTCCTTTTTAATTTTAAATTTATTTTTTATTTGAAAGACAGATAAAATAAGAGAGAGAGAGAGAGAGAGAGAGAGAGAGAGAGAGGAGAGAGATTCCATTTCATTTGCTGGCTCACTTCCCTAGCATCAGCGACAACCGGAACTCAGCTAGAGATGAGCTGCTTCTGGGTCTCCCACACAGGTGCAGGGTCCTAAGCATATGGGCCATTTTCTGCTGCTTTTCCAGGCACACCAGCAGGGAGCTGGATCAGAAGCAGAGCAGCTAAGGCTCAGAACCAGCACTCCAGTATGGGATGTCAGTGTTGCTAGCTGCAGCTTAACCTGCTGTGTCACAGTGCTACGCAATCTTGCCTTCTTTGGTCCATATTGTTACTGAAGATACAGCCTCAGCTCCCTGGCTTCACTAAGTTAATAACTGGCTCAGTTTTGGAAGGTAAGTGGCCACAGAAGTCTGCCAGTCATTTTTGGAGAGTGGGTTCTGTTTGCATTTGTCTCTTTTATCCAATTCTGAGGGGACCGGGAATACTAAAAATTGGATGATAGTAACAACAGCAATCATTTGTTTATTTATTTATTTTAAAGATTTATTTATTGCAAAGTCAGATATACGGAGAGGAGGAGGGACAGAGAGAAAGGTCTTCTATCTGATGATTCACTCCCCAGGTGACCTCAAAGGCTGGTGCTGCGCTGATCCAAAGCCAGGAGCCAGGAACTTTCTCCAGGTCTCCCATGTGGATGTGGGGTCCCAAGGCTTTGGGCTTTCCAAAGGCCACAAGCAGGAAACTGGATGAGAATTAGAGCAGCCGGGATTAGAACCAGCACCCATATGAGATCCTGGCGCGATCAAGGTGAGGACATTAGCCAACGGGCCCAGCAGCAATCATTTAGGAAGTATTCCAACTGGCATAGGTGGCATTGCTTTCCTTCCAAGGTTGTAGATGCACAAAGGACAAGTGCTTTGCTCTTGGACTTGGCTTTGTTTGATTCCAGAGCCCTGCTCTCCCCTTTCCTCTCCCCCACTGTGCTGTGCTTTTAATTAATCAAAAATGTCATTTAACTGGGAGACTTTTAGACCATAAACCTGCTGGCCATGGGTGTCCAGGCTTGGTCTGAAGCAGCAGCAGGGAGGTTTCAGCTCTGTTGATTCTCATTAGTGGAAGACTCTGGAAGATTCTGGAGTTGGCTGCGGTGATCACTTTCCTCGATGGCTGGCCCAGAGAGCTTTGCCGCACCAACAACAGCGTGTGGCATCTCTGGAGACTGTGGATCTGGTGAAGGCAGTGCTCTGTAGGAGTGGGGAGACCTGTGAGAGGCCAAAGGTCCCTTGCGGTCATGCCCTCACCTCTGCACCTCTGAATGAAGGTGATGCTGAGGCCAGCAGCAGACTTGCGTGTGTACTCTCCGGATTATCCATGATAGAAAGTGAACTAGCTTCATGAAATACCTCGCTTCCCACCCAAACTCCTCTCGCTGCTATTCTCATCCTGCCATCCTGAAGGCATGGCAATGTCTAGTATGTGTTTGCATAAGATGGGATGCAAAAAAGTACATTTTAAAAGAGGTAGAACCTTCCAGAGTTCCTGCAACAACTGAATGGATAGTCTTGATGGTTCCTAAATACATGTCCAGTTGAGAAACAATCAGCATATCATTTCAGCTTCCAGCTGAGCCTCAAACAGGATATGATTTGGATGTTTTTCTTTTTCTTTTTCTTTTTTCTTTTCTTTTCTTTCTTTTTTTTTTTTTTTTTGAATTTATCATTTCAGCAGAATCCCTTTGGGGAGGTAAATGCTGTTTACCCTCCAAGCAGGTGACCATACAGGGCCTGCCTATGCGGGTGAGATCTTTTTTTTTCTCAGGAATTAATTTTTAGTTATTTTTTTCAACCGTGCCATGGATAAGACAGAAAGGTACACACTCTGAGTAGCCCTGGGTGGGCCTAGGGGGTTTGAACCCTGTGGGCACCGGACTGTGTGGGCTGCCTTGGCTGAAGAGCTTTGCAGCTGGTGTAGGTGACAGAAGCAAGCTGCTTTATAGACCTGAGAGAATGAAAGTGAAGGGAGGATGTGGGAGGGGGCAGGCTGGAAGGAGCAGGCAACTTGGGATGCCCCTTGGTCCCTGCTCCTTGGCAACGGTTACTTAGCAACCCCCATTCACCTCTCTTGGCTGCCTTCTCCCTCTCCTATCTCTCCCGCCCTTTAGCTGCTGCAAGGATCTGGAGAGCTCGGAGTGAATGACAATTTGGAGAAACAGCCGCAGCCTGAAGATCTAAGAGGCTCTAAAGAAGATGGATAAGAAAATCGATGCATAATAAAAACTGCAGGCACAGCCACCTTGACGGAGGACGGGTGGCCCTCCCTCCTTTCCCTCCTGATCTCTCTAGGCTCAAGCTTCCATCCTTAGTCCAGTGCCCCTCTTTCTTCCTGTCTACCATTCCCTGGCTCAGGGGGCACTCCCTGCCTTTGGGGTAGAAAAAAAGAAGCAGAGAGCCCAGGACAGAAGAAAACAAAGTAAACTGCAGGTGGATGCATGGATGGGTACAGCGGAAAGAGAGAGGAGATTATAGTTGGGAGTGCTTTGAATGAACAATGGATTGAATTGTGCCATAATGGGATGCCCTCAGATGAAATGAATGAGGCTACCCTCTTGATCAGGGTGTCAAAGCAGAAAGTACAAATAGTTTTTCAGGGAGACCTGGGCCAGAGTAGCGAGAAGTGAGAGACTGGGTGCATTGGCATGTCATTGTTCTGTCTTTCTTGGGAGCTGGGGTTGTACAGAAAAAGAAAAAAAGTGGGAAATGCACTTGGGCCTGGCTCCATGATGATCCCTGTGTTCTGATTCCCAGTGTCTTCTCACCAACTTCCTGACAGTCATGGTGGGTGGGAAGTATCCCATAGCTCAGATAAGACGCTCCCCTCCGTTTTGAAAGGGAGACATTGGATGGAGTCCTCAGCCTCTCCCTTGCTCCTCCTGGGGGCCAGTGAGGTTCCTGACCCTGTGACCAGGAGCACCATGCCTGCTGATCATATAGGGTTTGTGCAAAGAATAGAATAGATACTCCCTAGGGAGTGGAGGCATCCAATGTGACCAGGCATAGCTTTGGAGTTAGAAGGCACAATATAGTGGTGAGGAATATTGACGGTGGGGGCTTTTTCAGGCCGTGGAGTTCCATTCTGAAGGGAGGTGTGGAAGGGACCTTGTAGGTGGGGACTGAGCAGAGCTAATCCGGACCAGTCCAGTCCAGTCTTGTTGGGACCAGTGCTCTATCCACAGAGCCCTCTGGGCCTAGGATAGCAGTCCGGAGTGGTGAGGGTTTGGAATTGAAGCAAAAAACCCCTGCTGCCACCTGGCTCAAGCCTGCCTTCCATCAACAAGGAGTAGGTTCTTTGCTATGCTCTCTTTTTTTTTTTTTAAAGATTTATTCATTTTATTACAGTCAGATATACACAGAGGAGGAGAGACAGAGAGGAAGATCTTCCATCCGATGATTCACTCCCCAAGTGAGCCGCAACGGGCCGATGCGCGCCGATCCGAAGCCGGGAACCTGGAACCTCTTCCGGGTCTCCCACGCGGGTGCAGTGTCCCAATGCATTGGGCTGTCCTCAACTGCTTTCCCAGGCCACAAGCAGGGAGCTGGATGGGAAGTGGAGCTGCCGGGATTAGAACCGGCGCCCATATGGGATCCCGGGGCGTTCAAGGCGAGGACTTTAGCCGCTAGGCCACGCTGCCGGGCCCGCTATGCTCTCTTTCCTAGCAACCCAAGCATGCCAAAAGTTCCTGTGTTTCAGGGATGCCCTCCTGAATCTGGAGGGTTGAGGGATGTGGGGACAGGGAGCTGGCCACTTTCTTGGTCTCACCAAATGGCTGAACCTGAAACCCTTCACCTCCAATTCCCTACTTGTCCCCCAGCCTCCCACATGCCCCTCTTTATTGCCTATCTCTTCTTCCTGGATTTATCTATTCCTCGCTTTTTAAAAAATAACTTCAAGTTGGGATCTTCCTATATTTGATTTTGGACATGCTGTTGAGGGAGAGAAGGAGCTCTTTGTTTAAGAAGGAGTTAAAGGCCCGGCGTGGTAGCCTAGAGGCTAAAGTCTTTGCCTTGAATGTGCCAGGATCCCATATGGGCTATGTTTCTAATCCCAGCCGCCCCGCTTCCCATTTAGCTCCCTGCCTGTGGCCTGGGAAGGCAGCTGAGGACAGCCCAAAGCCTTGGGACCCTGCACCTGTATGGGAAAACAAGAAGAGGCTCTGGACTCCTGGCTTTGGATCAGTTCAGCTCTGGCTATTGTGGCCACTTGGGGAGTGAAAAAATGGACAGAAGATCTTCCTCTCTATCTCTCTTCCTCTCAGTATATATGACTTTGCAATTAAAAAAAGAAAAAAGGAGTCAAGCTACCCAAGTCAGAGCTGGAGAAATGTCTGCAAATGAAATTGTAAACTGGTGCCAGATGCGAAGAGAATTTGGTGTATTTATGGAAGTCTTCCTGGAGGAGGAGAATGCTGAGCTGGATTTTGGATTTTTAAAAAAGGCAGAGATAGACTTTTCAAAAGGAGGGGATAGAGAGAAGGGGAAGAAGATATGCCGGAGAGAAAACCAAGTATCTGGAGCTGGAGAGTGGGGAAACAGGTTTGCTTTGTCTGAAGCAAGGATGAGTGCTGTGTGGAGTCAGGAATCACAGCCCGATGTTTAGCTTTTGCAGCTCCCACTGAGGAGTGAGGATTTGGATTGAGGGATGGCTGGGAGCCATTGCTGGCCCCTTGCTGAGAAGATGCAAGCCCAGGATGACAGTGAAAGTGAAGGTGAAGGTTGGTGAGTGGGAGACGGGCCTGATGGGAACCAGTCTCATCTTCCTTTGTTGTCCTGAGTCTGACCAGAGAACTGGTCAACGGCCTGGCTGGGTGGGGTGTGGGGAGAAGAGGGAGGTGGCAGCCTCACGGGGTGGGGAGGGGCTGAAGATACAGGCAGCCTTTGTCTTGCCAGAGCTTGCATCACAGACTTCTGCCCTTTGAACAAAACCTTCTGTTTTCGGCTCCCGCTGACTCACCCCTGGCCTTTCGCCCCTCTCTGCTCTCTGGATTGGATGTGCAGGTGGAGACCAGCACTGCTGGGGGCGGGGGTGGGTGGGGAGGTGGCTCCCTGGGCAGGGACTCCATGCCTGGGGTCTTTCCTGGCCTCTTTGTGCCTCTGGGCATTGTCCCGCAGCTTTGTCACAGTCTCTGTGAGGTGCTTGGAGAGCAGGTGCTTGGGATGGCTTGTAGGGGTGTTAAAAACCTAGAGGGGCTTGAACATCTTCAGAAAGGGGATCTCCAGGTGATGGGAGGCCTGGGCAATGGGAGGAAGGGAGACATTCATTTTGCAGACTTGGGGCTGACTTGGGAGTGTCCTTGGAAAATGCAATTGTTTGTGGGGTGGGGAGGGGTTGGGATGCAGCAGAAGGAAGAGTGAAAGCTGAGGAAGGACTGAGGGCTTCTTGAGCAAAGATAGAGAGAAGGGAGGCAGTGATGGGGTAGGCTCACTGTGTTGCCATGGCCCAGCGCAGGCTCCACTGGGAGGCCCCTGAAGCAAGTGATCCATGGAGCATTCCTTCTTAGCAGATCTGGACCAAAACAAAAGATATACACATCCCTTGGACACTTACAAGGCACTAGGCACTGGTCTACTATTCCCCACATGTTTTCCCTGTAAGCTAAATCCTCTTCAACAATGCACACCCTAGGCTTGAAATCTAATTCTTCTCAGCTGATGGTCCGTGCTGCTGAGAGGCAGCATGTTTTCTCCAAGCTTCAGAAACATGGTGTCTCCAACACTACCTAGCGTTTGCATTCCAGAAATGCCCTTCTGCAGTTAGCTACTACAATGTGTCTGATCCTTTGGCGTGTATAGTCACCAAGTGTGTAGGGCCCTATGCTCATTGCTGTGGGGGACAGACGCATAGCAGGTCCTCCTCTGCAGGTGCCTGAAGTCATTTAGCAAGACAAATACTCAGCATGTCAAAGACAGAGTAGCTGGATGCTCCATGCATATTTGTTGAGGGAATGAGTGAGTGACTGATCCTCTTGGCACAGAGGATTCAGGTAAAGATGTTCAAAGAGCTAAGAGTGGAACTGTAGACTCCAGGGGAGAAGATAAAATGATATGTGCAGCCTGTTTTAAGGGACATAATTCTTGAGGTAGCGGAAAGGTATAATGGGAAAGAGACCAAAGGATGATGTTAACATAGAAATTCAGATGAGAGATGCTCAAAGACTGAGCTTGGATAATGGCAAGAACAGGGGGTCAGCACTGTAGCATAGTAGGCTCAGCCTCCATCTGTGGCTCTGGCATCCCATATGATCACCGGTTTGTGTCTTGGCTGCTCCCTTCTTATGGTTTGGGAAAGCTGCAGAGAATTGCCCAAGTCCTTGGGATCTTGTACCCATGTGGGAGAAGAGGCTCCTCGCTCTTAACTGTGGATAGCTCAGCTCTGGCCGTTTAGGGAATGAACCAACAGCAAGATCTCTCTGTCTCTTCTTCTCCTGGTACCTCTGCTTTTCAAATAATAAATAAATCAATCCATTTTTTTAAAAAAGATGGAAAGATGGAGCTATGAAACCAATACCCTGAAAACATGATTAACAGAACTTGGACAGGTAGACTTTGGTTTGGGTAGTGGTGGGGAACATAAGATGGGAGATGGAAGAGAATCGGAAGATGAAGGTGGAGGGTTTCAGCTTTGCTGCTACTGATGGTACTTCGAGTAGCAGCAGAGGAAATCGGAAGAGGATGGCTTTGAAGGGAATGTAGATAACACTGGAGGTTGAGTTGATGTAAGGTGATGTTGGAACCTGTGTTAGCCCCATTCTGCCTGCATTGCTTGTGGAAGGCTAACATGTGATCAGATCTTAGTGGAAAATGATGACATCTCTGATAGGGCTGAGATCATGAGGACAAAAGAGTGTTCCCCCAAAAGAAGCCCAGAGAGTTAACAAGCAAGATCACACCACCGGACCCCTTTCATAGCTCCAGGTGCTGACAGCTCTTTGCTCCTGAAAGGTGAACTTCAACAGTCTTTGTAGAAACTGCTGAAGACCTGATGCTCTGCCCCCTCTCTTCTGGGGACCAGGACAGTTGCAGGCTGGCCTTGGCGGGCCAGTGTCTCAGGATGACACAGAGAGAGGGAGGCTGTGCTGGGTACGTGTTTTTATTTGCGGTTCTCAGTTTCCCTAGAGAAGAAGTTAAGTGCTTGGGCTGTTCTGCTTGGGCTGGCTTAAAGCGCTCATGCTTCGGTGCAGATACGTTTTGCTCGCTGTTCAGAAGCCCTCGGAACCCCGATCTGGGAAGTGGGTGGGTGGCGTGCACAGGGACTTGCTCCTGAGCTCCAGACGCGTCCCTTGACTTTTGCACAACTCCCCGCCCTTGTAACTTAGCATCCAGAGATGTCAAAGCCTTAAAGAAAGCTTGATCCTCCCTGCTCCCCCCTGAGTCATCCTCACCTTGCTTCGCATTTCCCAGCCGGGGGAGCAGGTTGGTGGAAGGTGGTGGGGATATAGGGGCCTTCTCTGATCATGGGGTGAGGCAAGGGGCAAGGCATTAAAGTGGTGTTAGAAAGCTGGATTTCTGCTTCCCTCCCCCCACCCACCAGCAGCCCACCACTTTTTTTTTTTTTTTTTTTTTTTTTTGAGGCTGTTTTATGACCAAAGAGACTCGGATAAAGAGTCCGAGCTGGAGAAATTGAACAACAAACAAAGTCATAAAAGACGCCGATAAAATTCCTCCCAGCCCCGAAGAGTCTTTGGAGCCCGTTCTCTCAAGAATCTCGGAGTGATCTGGAAAAGCTAATGAAGTCTCACAGTCCCCCAGCGGGGAGCAGGGCAGGGCCAGGGTTAGGAGAAAGGAGCCAGGGAGAGAGATGGTTTCCAGTTCCCCTCTCCTCTCTTTGGAGGTTGAATTAAGACTGAGGGGTCACAGGAAATGCAGGCAGGAAGTATTGATGTATCTGTGGTGCCTTTTCATCAGGGAGTGCCTTCTGAGACAGGAACAGGAGGTGCTGATGACCCCTGGCCCTTCAATGAGAGAATCGGAGGGTTCTTGATGGGAGAATGACACCTGTTGGCTGGCTGGTGACCAAAGGGAGAGGGGGAGTCTAAACTGGCAGGGTGTGGACCTGGAAAATCTACACTCCGATCTCAAAGATGTTCCATCTGGGGTAGTAGGTAAGGGGGCAGGTGGCCATGTGAATCGAGGGAGCAGGGGAAGGGGAAAGGCAGGTTGGGTGTTGGGGGGTGGTGGTGTCAGGAGCATCTTTGTGAGAGAGACCAAACCTGAGGAGTTGGGAGGGAACCCCAGTGTAGGTGGGTGGTTAGAAAGCCAGGGTCAGGCCCCCTTCTCCTGCCTTGCCCCCGGCCCCCACTCCTCTTGCACCCTCATTAGCACCAGCTATTTGTCTGCTCTTTGTTCCAAATGAATCCGTGGATTGGCCACAAAGAGGAATCTTATGAGCTGATATGACTTAGAGGTGGGAGGGAATGGGCTGATGGGGAAGTGCGTGTGCACCGGGGAGCTGTGGAGACTGCCAGTTTCCATGGTGATAGCCGAAATCTTCCTTTCTCGCTGTCTCCTGTCTTTTTTTTTAAATAGGAGACACTGCCAAGGAGCAGAAACGTTACCTTTTCAGGGCCTCAAAAAACTTAGGAGTGGGGGAGGAGTGTGGAAGGGGGAGGAGACACTTTAGCTGGGCAGTGACCTCTGACATGTCCAAGAACATTCAAGAAGCTTACAGGTGGGGAGAGGTGGCATACAGCAGAGCACCCTCTCACCAGGGGAGAGATCTGGGGCTTTGGGACGCATCTTCCAGTAGGGCCATCCGAAGCTGGAGACCACGTTTAGGTCCTTGTGAACCAGCAAACCTCCTTGAGCTTGCCCTATGGCAACTGGACCCTCCTTCCTACACACAGGCTCTCTGTATCTAATCAGAAAAGCAGTTCATGGTGCTGGGTGGTAGGCAAAGGCCAGTAGTGGAGATTTTGCTCTCTGGCCCTGGTGCCCCACAAGGCCAAGCTGGAAATTGCAAAAACCCTGGCCTGTTCGATTTCTATCCACTAGGAAGGCCTGAGAGCTTGGGGGTGAGTCACCTCACCCCCATCACGGATTCAGACCTGCTTCCTGTCCCAAGGTATCCTGACTTTTGCCCCAGTCATACCCCTTTCATAAGCAGCTCTGAGCCGAGGTGGCTACCAGTTGCCCAGCACAATGAGATCATGTCTTACGCACAGTAGCTCCTATGTGCTCCCCAAATTCCTTCCACCTGCCCGACTCGCTCAGTGACTTCACCATGAGGCAGCTGCCAAAGCTGGCTCCTCCATCCTGGTAGATTTGCTACTGGCTGTTTGCTGAATAAATATCTGTCTCCAGTGTGTCTGTCTCGTGCTGTGCTCTTCAGCTGTCACATCCTTAGCATCGGGCAGAGCTGATGACAGAGAGGATCCCCAAGGAGTCACCTCTTCCAGCTGGGGTCCTCAGCAGGTTGGGGCCAAGAGGGACTCTTACCACCCCAGTGTCTCCCCATCTCCTTGTTTTCTAGCTCTGGGTCCCAGTTTTTGTTCCGTGTACACTGGCGCCCTGGGAGTCCCTAGTTCCTTCACTCCAGGGCCTGCTCCTCCTACACACTGCAGCCCTGTGCCTTTGCCCTGACCCTGGCTCCCATCTTAGCCTCCACCCATCTCCCTGTATTGCCCCCTGACCTTCCTACTACCTGTTTTGTTTTCCTCTTCTCTTTTCCTTCAGCTTGTATTTTTGGGGTACCTATTAAGTGCTAAGTTCTTGGGATGGTTTTGAAGGTTGAGAGGACAACCCCAGAACCAGCTCTTTGAGGAATTTTGGGGACTAGGAGGAAAGAGACACACAGGGAGTGGAAGGCAGGTAATGATGTGCGCCAGGTGAAGCCCCCAGCCATCACTTTCTAAAGCCCTCTTTTGGCTGGGACAAGTTGGGTCAGCACATTCTCCTGGCAGTGAACCTCAGTGTCTCCCAGTTCTTACGGGCAGGCGTTCTCAAGGCCTACCCCTGTAGTTAAGAGTATTCCTTTGGCTTTAGTTTATGCACCTCTGCTTTTTGTTGTTTCAAATGAGCATCCTGATAATGCTGACCTTGCTCTCATGTCTTGGGGGTGTTTGCGAAGATGGATTGAATGAACGGGCAAGATAGGCAACAAAACTTCTGAAAGCAAGACAAGAGTTCCCCTCAACTTCTTAGTTAAGCGACAGAAGACAGCCTTTCTCTGTTACAGATAGAAGGACTTGAGAGGGAATTTGAAATAATTCTGAGTTGTCTCGGCTCAACTTTTCCAGTCCTTCCAGAAAACAATTCTGATATCTCCAGACAGTGATGATGTCCCTTAAAAAAAAATGCCCTGGCAGAGAACAAATGCCCCTGTACATGGTGGTAGTGGGGATGGAGGGCTCCTGGGCATGAAGACGTTAGGTCACAGGGGAGAACTCCCCTTTGACCCCAGTTTAGCCCAACCCCTTGGTGCTGTCCCTGGAGTCAGGGCCACTGGCGGCCCGATGACCTGGGAGGGTTCGGAGATGACATGGGAGAGCGGTCGTGATGCTTGCTCCCAGATGGTGGATTTCCAAGGAAAATTAAGGTCTGACTAGGCTGCCCTGAGTCAGAAAATGTCACTAAGCCCTGCTCCTATTAATGACTTAAGAGCAGCTGGCTCACTCCATTAGCTGCAGAGGGTGGGGGCAGAGAGCAGGATCGGAGGACTCCCCTGGATCCCAGCCTGGGAGGGCAAGCCTGCTGCCAGCTTGCTGGGGTCCTCATTGTCTGGGCTGACCTGCTGGGGTGGGATGGGTGGCGGCAGTGTCTCACTCTGGGTGAGCTTTAGTCTCCCAGGGCTCCTTTCCCTTGTGCCCTGTTTCCTCTATCCTCTGGCCTGCCTCCTCAACCCACCTAAGGAAACGCTGTTGGGTCCCCAACTCCCTTCTCAGGCTCTCATCATCCTGTTGAGAATGCCGTCCAGTTGTCTAGCTTGAGGTTCATCTTTCATTTTACGACAAGCCTAGGTTTTCGTTTTATTCTTTTTTTCGTTTTGCTATTTTTTTTAATGGCTGGAATCTGGTAGGCACATAGCTTGATTTATTATTATTTTTTTTAGCTCCTTCTCTAACCACATCCTACAACTTCTCCTTTTCAGTGGTCTTTGCTCATCCTTCTCCACTTTTCCTGTGTTTTTCATCCATGCTCTCAACTCAGGCAGAGCTGTTACTGGCTCCTTGGGCACCTCCCCCTCCTCCCAGGGAGCCCCTGTTTTCTTCACGGAACTGTTTCCCACACTGAGTGCTGGGAGGTTCTTTTCAGGGTTCATTTTCATCCTTAACCGGTTCCTTCATTCCTCTTCTCTGCAGGGTCCTTGCGGAGCCAGAAGATAGCTGCGTGTTCCCAAGAACTCTGAGCCTGGGCATTTTAAGAGCTTGCTTCCTCCATTGTTAGCGGGTTCTTTCATCTGTAGGCGGCTGAGCCCGGGGAGACCATGCACGCACTGTACCTACAGAGCTGCTCCTAATGATTCAAAAGGAACAGGTCAAGCTCAAAGGCACAACAGAAACCCATTTGTGATGCGGTTGTTTTTCTTTCAAGTCCTGAACACATCAGCAGCCTATGTGATGGTGGAAGAGTGGAGGTTGAGAGATGGTTCCACAATCCATTTGGGCTTTGCAACACCCCTCTCCCCTTTTTTTCTGAGACAGAGAGAGAGAGAAAGAAGAGAGAAAGCACTCCCATTCATGGGCTCACTTTCCAAATGCCCACGACAGCTACAATTAAACGAGGATACAGCCAGGAGCCGGGAATTTAATCCTGGCTTCCCACATGATTGGCAGGACCCCAGGAGCTTGAACCATCACTGCCACTTCCCAGGGCCTGTATTGGCAGGAAGCTGTGATTGAGAGGAGGACCAGGACTGGAAACCAGGTCCTCTGAGGGAGATGGGCATCGCTACCGGGCTCCCACCTTCAGGAGACGCATTTGTCATTCTGGAGCGGACTTGGGTTCTGGTCATTTTATACTCTCTGCCTCCCCTGTGACTTTTCAAAAGTATTTGTTTATTTTCATTTGATAGGAAAGGCAGAGAGAGAGAGAATGTCTGACTCTTGGTTTACTTCCAGGGCTGGACCAGATCCAAGCCAGGAGAGCCAGAACTTCATTCAGATATTCCCTGTGGATGGCAGGGAACCAACCCCTTGGGCCATCAGCTTTCGCTGTGCACATTAGCAGGAAACTGAATTGGAAATAGAGGAGCAGGGGTCAAGCCAGTCATGATGAGATGGGATGCGGGTATCCTAAACAATGACTAAGGCACTACACTACATGTCACATAAACTACCATTTTAACCCTTTTGAGAACATGGTTCAGTGATGTGAAGTAACTAACCTTGCTCTGTGACCATCGCCACCTACTTCCAGAACTTCCTCCTTTTCGGGGTCCGTCAGCCATGGACTCACCCCAACGTCCCCCAGTGCCTGGTTTTCTTCCTTCACTGGGACTTGACTTGGCATCTTAAAGGGTTATGTTGATTACAGGGGTTCTCCTTCTGTTCCGCCTCCGCTCCTGAGACTGGGTTTCGAGTCCCTTTCTGTGGGTCCGTTCAGACCCTGGCCGGTGGATCTCTCTTGAGAAGGATTCTGAGTTCTCTTCTCAAACCAGGCTCTTCCCTTTTAACCCTTTGTATGCATTACCCTTTCCTGGCCTTCCTGTAAGCCCACTGGGGTTATCTTTTCTCTTTTTAAAAAGTTTATAGGGCTGGCATGGTGGCAAAGTGAATTAATCCTGCATCTGCAGTGCCAGCATCCCATATGGGCACTTGCTTGAATCCCAGCTGCTCCACTTCCCATTCAACTTCCTGTTAATATGCCTGGGAAAAGCAGTGGAGGGTGGCCCATGCTCTTGGGCTCCTGAACCCATCTGAGAGACTGGATGAAGCTCCTAGCTCCTGACTGTTACATCCATTTGGTGAGTGAATCAGTGATTGAAAGATCTCTCTAACTCTGACATTCAAGTAAAATAAATGACCCTTAAAACATTTTTTTGTATACTTATTTTTTGAAAGGCAGAGTCACAGAGAGGGGGAGACACACACACACACACACACACAAAGATCTTCTATCTGCTGCTTTAATCCCCCAAAGGTTGCAAAAGCTAGGGTTGGGGACAGGCCAAAACCAGGAGCCTGAAACCCTTCTGAGTCTCCCATGTGGGTTCAGGGACTCAAGCACTTGGACCATTTTCTGCTGTTTCTCCAGGCACATTAGCAGGGAGCTGGATTGAAAGTGGAACAGCAGGGATTCCAACTAGGACTTTGTTAGGGGATGCTGGCATCACAGGGATGGCTTATTTTTCCCTTATTTTTCCTCTGCCTGCTTGCAGACATCCTCTTTGATGTGCTCAACTGTCCCAGACTTCCTCCTTCCCAACCTAGGTATAGTAATCAACCTGGTTGCCCCTACCCGTCTCCTGCTTCTTTGTCATTTATTTCTCTCTCAAACAGAGGTCCCTCCGTGCCAGAATCCATCTTGTGTTGTGTGTCCTCTGCAGTAGCTCCTAACTGCCCAGCATCTAGCAGCGCTGGTCTCACTCAAGAGCTTGTGAGAGATGCAGATGTCAAGGGCTCCACCAGAGACCCACAGAATATGAGTTTGCCTTTTCCTAAGAGCTCTGGGTCATGGGCATGCATATCATAGTTTGAGAAGTCCTGTGACTGGAAGGGGTGCTAAGTAATTTATTTTGCTGGTGTGCAACTGTAGAAAGGATCTAAAGAACTCCTCTCTCCCTCCCCTGGACTGGATGCCAGTTTGGTAGAGATGGTTTTGAGGAGGGGAGGCAGGACATTCTGTGTTCTTCAACTAGAGAGCTGGACACCACCTTCCTGCAGCAGAAAGGGCATGGCAGCTGGTGATCACACCACAAGAACCTTCCCCTGGCTGTCTGCCTCAAGATTTCCCTGAGATCCACTTGGAGTTTAGCTGCTGGTGGCATTTCTCCCAGACTTAAACATTTGTCCCCAAGCAGACATTTGTCACCCCAGGCCTGGGGCGTAGCAGGGCTTCAGGTCTCCAAATCACCCTTCTAGTTTCTGTGTGCATGGCCGGGGCTGATTCATCCTCTGTAGGAGGGCTTGACGGTAGCTGGGAATGGCTCAGGAGCTGCTGTCATTCTCTCCTGCGCCCTCACCCACCCCACAGAGAGGCCGCCAGGAGGGGCATGAAGCGTGCAGACAGGGTGTGGGAGTCAAACCTGCTCTCACAGAGCAATTGTCTCGTCTCACGCTTTGCTCTCCCTCCAAGAAGCCGCGTCCGCAGCTGGGAAAGCTTGGAGCCAGGTTCTAAGTCTGCTTGGCTTCACGCCAGCCTCCTTCTTTTCTTGTTCCTTTTCCCTTTAGAAATCAAAGGCAGTGGGGAACCTCTTTCCCCTACTCTCCCACTTGCTTATGGAAGAGGGACAAGCTAACTCATGGGTATGTGTGGGAGTGGGTGGGAGTGGGACCAACTATAGACTGGTGCCTTGCCCTACCATGGTCATCCACTGATAAAGAATGGCAGGAGTCACTTGCCTTATTGGGTTTCAGGGCATGAAGGTCAGTTAAACATAGCTGGAGGACTGTCAACTGGGAATGGTGGCCACAGGCTGAAAGCTGTTGCTCCGAGTCAGGGGCAAGCTAGTCAGCCTGGGTCTGTCCCATATGTTTCTGAGCACCTGGGTCTCTGAATCTTTTTCTATCTTGATGGAGAATTGTGTTTGCCCGTCCCTTGCTCAAGCTGATTCCTAGGACAGGAGTGGTTGTCCTGGACAGCAGCGCCCAGGCGACTAAGCCTTGAGTTCTAACTGCTTCTGCTTTCAGCATTTCAGTTGGGCTGTCACACCTCTCACGGCCCTGTCTTCCGGGGTGGCATGGGGTTGGTCTTCCTCTATCGTCAGCACGTCTCACACTCTGCATTTCGTGTCAGTTCTGCAGCCTGACTCAGACTCCCAGTTGTAGTGCTTGTACCAGAATCCTGTGTGTTAAATGTGTCCACTGCGCCTATCAGGCTGAGGGTACCACGCAGGCGAGGAGAGGCGCCCCGTCCTCTGGGGCTCACCACACACTGCAGTCAGCATCCACTGGCGGATGGGAGAGAACTGGAGGGAATCACACCTATCTGATTAAAGTATCTAAGCTTACAGCCCATTACACACAGTTCCTTTACTACAGAGAGAACGGGTGTTTTTCAAGTTTCTGACTTCTAGGTAAGTTGCATTGATTCAATCAAGCAAAACTCTGGAGGGCGTTTGGCCTAATGGTTAAGACACTGTGTCCCACCTTGGAGGATCTGGGTTTGAGACCTGCCTCTGCTCTGAACTCCAGCTTCCTGCGAATGCATCCCTGGGAGGCAGCAGTGCCTGGATGCCTGCCACTTACTTAGAAGACTGTACTGAGACCTGAGACCCAGCTCCTGGCTTTGTCCCCCAGCTGGGGGGCCACAACTAGGCATTTGAAGAATAAACCAGCAGGTGAAAAGTCTGTCTCTGTATTCCTACCTCTTAAAGAAGAAGAAGAAGGAGAAGGAGAAAGAGAAAGAGAAGGAGAAGAAAGAAACCAAAAACATTTTACTTCCTGACAAGGCTGTAGCTGAGTTCACGGTGTCTGAGCTACCTTTAAGAAAGACTTGATGTTTGGAGCACTAGGAGAGTGGGGGCTTATTGGTAATGATGTGGATATAGCAAAAACTCGAGGTTTTCATCAGGAGAAGCTATCTTAGAAATCTGTAATGAGTGTGTGTATGTGTTGTTATTTCTCTTCCATCAGACTGCATAATTTTTATGACCAATTATTCCATTTGTAATGACGCTGAGATAACAGAGATCCCATCTCCTGCTCCATGGCACACGCCAGGCCCTCACGGCAGTTGGAGGTTTCCATGCCTTTTCTGAGGATTGGATGGCTACAGGTTTCCCCACCCAGGTTCAGCACTGGCAGGAGAGACCGATAGATGTGAATGCTAAGAAAAACAAAACAACAAAACACAGCCTGTGGTGACCTGCGCAAGATGTAAGGTGTGTGGGGGGGGACCTAAGGTATCCCCCCAGCGGCTCCAAGGCTCCTTTGGGAAAGCTGCTTAGGAAAAGAGCAGGTCCAGACTGGGGAAAGGGAAAGGGCTTGCTCCTGGGACTGGTGGTGACTTTGTTCCTAACACCCAACTTTCAAGTCAGGACAGTGGTGATGACAAGTCCAGGACACATCTGGTCATTGGGCCTTCAGGTGTGAGGGGAGGTGAAAGTGGGGACCCCGGGGGGCCTCCGTGAAGGATCTGATTTGCTCGCTTGTTCCTCTCTCCAGTTTTTCCCAAGATTTTTTTCCCATCCACTTACTGTTTTCCCATTTTTTTTCCCTATCTGGTTTTTCCTGCCTATTAATTGTTCAGAGTGGGATATTAGCAGCCAGACAGGCCCCAGTTTGAATCCCAGCTCTGTCCATTCACATTGTATTCCTAGGACTCTTTGATCTTAGTTTCCCATCTGTAAAATGGGGCTAATAAGACCTACCTCTCAGACTAATTGTAAGGGTTAAATAGGAGAATATTTAAGGGAGAGCGTGGGGCACTTAGCAAGTGCTTAATAAAAGGGAATTGACCCTCTTCTTTGTAATTCTCTCTCTCTGCTCCTTGGCCACTTGTCCTAGGGACAGGGAGAAACAGAAAGAACAGTGCCCCCGGAGATGGACATCTTGGGTGGATTGTGAGAAAGATGGGAGAATCATGAGAGAGACGGATGCCACATGGACAGAGTGACAACCTAGTTTTGCTTGGTGGAATAGGTGGTGAAAACCAGGTAGAAACAGAGAGAAGGTGAAGGCAAGAGGATCGAAAGAAGCAGAAGGGCTGCAGAGATGGAAGACAAGGCAGGCTAAAGGCAGTCAGGGCACAGAAGAGGAGAGTGCCCAGGAGGCCAAAGTGGGAAGACACCCCCTACCCCCTTCCAGCTTCTTGCCCCTGGCTATCACAGGGACTTGAGTTCGAAGCCCTTTCCTCCATCATTCCTCTCCAGCTCTGTACTCAGAGATCTGCTTGGACCATGGCTCTGGGCAAGCCTATTCCTCCTTCCTCTCCCCTCCAGCCACCCCATCTTCGTTATCCAAGTCTCTGGGGATTTTTCATTTCAAATCAAACTGTTTGGAGTGCAGAAACATCATGGTGTCAGACAGGGTGTGCAATAACCAGGTGTAGTTTTACAGTCTCCCCCCCCTCCACACACTGTAACTGCACTTTCATATATCTCTGGCAGCGACAGGCAATTTTCTTTCAAAGATTGTTTTTTCTGGAGCCTGTGATTTCTA
This sequence comes from Ochotona princeps, assembly GCF_030435755.1. NCBI lineage: Eukaryota > Metazoa > Chordata > Mammalia > Lagomorpha > Ochotonidae > Ochotona > Ochotona princeps. The sequence continues at coordinate 50,344,481 of NC_080846.1, read as the reverse complement.
CTCTCGCCTCCAACCTCTGGGATATTAAAACGGGGTCCGGGGCTCTTGGCAGGCCTGACCGATTTGTAGCCACTGCCCAGCAGCCCCTCTCTTCACCGCAGCCCCATTGGCCTTGTGTCCAGTCTCATCAAGTCTCTGTCTCTGCGCTCTGTCCAGGATGCTGAGTACCCCGGCGAGGACTTACCTGTCTAAACCTCTTCCTGGTCTGCCCCCATTTTTTTTGTTTATTTGTGTCCCTTTCCACCAAGTTTGACATTGGGGGTTCTTTTTTTTTTTTTCTGCAGGAAACGGAGGACAGAGTGGGGTGTGTTATCTCCTTTTCTGGGAAACTCGGGAGGAGAGGGGGAGGATAACAAAAGTAGGGCCACAGGATATTTGGCAACTAAAAAAGGGATGTGGCAAGTCCCGGCTTCCCGCTTCCTCTATGAAAGTTTATGGCCCTGCTCGCACTGCCAGAGTCGCTGAAAGCAGGCTCTTTCCATTTGCTGCTGCTGGGGTATTTGCCCACCAACACCCCTCCTTATCTCATCCACATAGAAATCCTGTCTTGGAAGGTAAGATCTGTATCTGCTTTTGGGATTGTCTCATTTGCAATTCCTTTTGGCCCACGGCTTGATATAAAAATCCTTCCCCAGGTCTAACTCTTGTTCCTTCTGCTTTCTGCATAGATCGAATCCTCTTGAAAAACAACCTGCAATGACACACTCCCCACCCCCACGCTCCTCACTCCTACCATCCCTTGTTTTTATTAAATAAAAGTAAGTGGAGCTATAAGATGTGACTGGCCTGGATCCCGGCTTCATAAAACAAAACTAACACCCTCTTTATCAAGGGGCTGAGGCATCCAGAGAAGATTTCTTAGGCCATTGTACTGTCACGTAAATGGGAATCAATATTCAATAAGCCCTTGATGCACTACACTAGCGGTTCACTTAATACCGGCTTCCAGTACAATAAGTGGCGTTGATATAGGGAGGGCTTGTTTGTAAAATAACACAGCAGCCCTCACCTCCTGAATAGTGCTTCTGGCTCCCGCTCAGCAAGAAGATTCAAGACAACAAAGAAGCAGGGGAGTCATCATAGCGCTCAACTCTGCCATCTCGGGACTGTCTAGCTTGGAAAAGAGAACAGATCCTAAGCTTTTACTCAAGCTGATTGGCCCGAAGGGACAAGAGCTCCCTTGCTGCTCTACTAGGGGAGTTTTCCACCAGACCCCAGTCCAATGGTCTCCTCCTTTAATGAGTTGGTCAAATTGAAAACCAGTTGAAGGGTAGAATTTATGCCACTGTGAGCACCGTGAGAATAGATCCTTCTATGCACTGGAAGACCACAGTGCTGAGAAGTAGCACGTGGCTCCCAGCCCTTGTCTGCACTTGCTATGGGGAGACTGCTGGCCACCGAGCCCCCTGGTGGATGCACCGCAGGCTGGAGTTTCGTGCAGCAACTGGGAGAGGAGTTTGGCAGGAGACGATGCTTTAAATCATCTGTTAGGTACTGTCTCTTCTGTCGGATCTTTGCTGAGGACTTGCATCTGAGACTTGCTCCTCGGCCCTCCCCAAGCAGCTCTCTACAAATGTGAATTCAAGAAAAGCAATGTAGGCTCTGCCTCAATAGGTAAAGCTTTGTGGACTTCGTCTCAGAGGCAAAGCAAGTGTTTGGATCATTTGTGCTTTTGCTCTCCAGTCCTGGTGTTCACAGAATTTAGGAATTGATTTGGGGCAGGAGCAAATGGGAGAGATTTATCCTGCATTATAATAGTGGCTGTTTCTATTTGGAAGACATTTTTATTATTTATTTATTTTTGGATGGAGGGAGGAAGAGAGAGAAATCAATCTACCTGCTGATGCATACCCCCAAATGCCTGTCTGCAGCCAGGGATGGGCCAGGCCAAATCCAGGAGCCAAGAACTCCATTTGGGTCTCCCATATGGTGACAAGTACCCAAGGTCTTGAGCTACCACCTATCTCCTGCCTCCCAGGATGCACCCGAGCAGGGACTAGGAGTACCTCCAGGATTAGGAGTAGCCAGGAGACTTGATCAAGCATTCCAACGTGGGATGTGGCTGTCCCAAGCAATGGCTTTGATCACTGTGTTAAACACCTGCCCCTAATCCTAGCAATATCTTATCTCATATTGAAGAGGTTGCCTGTCTGGAGAGAGGTAAAAGGAGGAGACGTTTGTGCACTGGCTGTGCCGGTGGGGCTCAGACTCACTGTCAGATCTGTCTGTCCCCATGGGAGCTGTCCAGAGCCAGGCCTGCAGAGTTCTACCTTTGCCTGCTCCACTGGTGCCTGGCTTCTCTGCTAGGACTCCCATCCCCTGGAAATAGCAGACTCCCCATGGGAAGCTGTCGGGTGGGGTGAGCATGCCTGTCTATCAGGCATGCCTGTCTTGAAGGAGAGCTTCGGATGAACTCTGGAATGATCTTGGTCTTCAAAAGACCAGCCCTGGCCTAGCCTGGCAGCCTTTGAAAGAGCGGCAAAGATCCCTGAGAATGTCAAGTTAAAAGGGATCTGAGAGGTTTGATAACCTGGTTCAGGACAGTTTTTCTGTTTTTTAATTCATTCTTTTTATTTACTTGAAAGGCAGCCACACACAAAGGTCTTCCACTCTGGTTTACTCCTCAAATACCTGTAATAGTCAGGATTGGACCAGATGAAAGCCAAGAGCCTAGATCTCCATCTGGGTCTCCCGAACAGGTGACAGGGACCCAAGAAGCCCTTGAGCCCTCCCCTGCTGCTTTCCAGGGTGCATATAAACAGGAAGTGGGAAGCAGAGTCGGAACTCACACCAGGTACTCGGACGTGGGCTGCAGGTGTCCCCAAGCGACCTCTTCAGTGCCAAACACCTGGGCCTGGCTCGGATCTTTGTACAACCAGTTTCTAGCATTCCCAAAGGAAGGAGAATGGGGGCTTGATACTCTTCTTTGGCAAATAAGAGGAAACAAGGTGACAGCTAGAGGTGTTGAGCCTTGCTTTTGGTCTGTGTCCTTTCTGTTCTCCCGGGCTGTGTTGTCAGCTGCTCTGTGTGCAGTTCAGATGGCCCTCACCTCTTCAGCTTCCATAAGGACTGGCTCCTGAGAGGGGAGCCCCATTTCCCTTTCCCCTTTTTGGCAGTCTCTTTGGGAGCTACAATAACCAAGAAGGGCTGTTCTCTAGTTGAATCCGAGAATCTGCTTCTTCCATGGTGCCCTCTTGGAATGAATCCCCTCTGGGTAGCAGGTGTGTGCAGAGGAAGTGACCAGACCCAGCAGCTGCTCTGGAGAGCAAAAATGCTGGGAGGAGGGGGTGGTTGCTAGACCTCCTGGGAGATAGTGAGTGCTCCATGGTGCTTGTAGGGGGAGAGGCCACAAGTGTGGCTATGGCTGCCACTGCTCCTTACGGTGCTTGGTTTCTCCCTGCGGTGGGCTGCACGATCAAACATCACCTGGAGCAAGGCCAGCAGGTCAGGTGCAGGCTAGGGACAGACATGTTACCATGGAACACTAGTATCTCAATGCAGGGTAGCTCTGATGGCCAAACCCCTCTGTTCCTTTTGGTTAAACTCCTGTTCAATCACTCAGTATTTCTGGCAGCTCATTTCCTGCCACAACTTGTGTTCTGGCACCAGCGCTGCCCCACGCAACAGTCGATGACATCTCTTGGCCTTCCCCATCCATTCAGCAACGCCTCTCCGCCCCCCCACCCCCCACGCTCCTGCCCGCCTCCTCGGCCTGCTGTCCCAGCCTGTAACTCTGACCTCACTTCCCCTACCTCTCACACATCTCTAAGGCCTCTTGCCTCAACCTGTGCCTCCTCACTGTGGAACCCCTCTCCTATCTCTGCATAGCTCGCTCCTGTCTAATCGAGGCCGACCAGAACAGAGCTCTAACCTTCCTGGGGGAAGCAGAGGGCTTTCCTAGAGAGGAGACGGGGAAGTAGGTCCCCACCAGCCCTGGGGTTGCCCCCAGCTTCTCGGCAGTGAGGCATATTTCATGCCTAGGTTGTGTGTTGTTTGTGCGTCTCAGACTTTGCAGCCCCTGAGGCAATGGCTGTGTCTTTGCAGGCTCAGGAAAACCTTGGCAGGCAACAAATAATAAATAACACCCTGGTAACACCACCTGCAACTTGCTAATGAGTGTCTTTCCCCCTGCCGCCCCCAGCTCGTGGAGGTTGGGGGAGGGTGGGAACCCCCAATTTCTAAGCAATGGATGCACTGTTCCCCACCCCTGCTTTTGATTATCTAGGACACTTGACTTTGGAGGAGGCGGGCAGAGGGGTGCTGGAGAGATGACCTTGAGGAGTACACTAAATTAAAAAACAAAACAGTTTATCCTATTGCTTCTTTTGAGTTTAGAGTTTGGGAGCAATGAAGCTGTCTAGCAGCAAAACAACAGGTCTGGGGTTCTTGGGGTTTCTTACAGGGCTCCTGGGCTTTCGTCACCTGACATGCCCCATCTCTTCCCTCAGGAACTGCTCCTTACGTCCTTGGCTGCTTCTCTAAGTTGGACATTCAAGGCGGCATCTTCGTCCAAATGCATAGATTAGGGCATTGAGTGATTTGGTTACCATCTTGGAGGTGTAGGGTGCTGCAGTTAGCACACTGAAGGTGATTTCCTCGGAGGCACCTGCTGTTCAAATTGCAGCAGCAGCAGGTGCCACCAGGCAAGCTTCGCCAGAGGGTGACCTGGCTTCAGCAGGACAGGTAGGCAGGGTGGTCCATCAGTAGCTTTTCAAACTGTTACTGCAAATGCCATTATGGTGAGGGACATTTTCTGGTGGGTGGTTAATTCTTTTAGGGACACACACACCAAAATGGGCCAAAGATTTTAACCCGTGGCGGTGGGCACGATAGTGAATTCTGCAGTTTTCTGAGGTTGTCAGTATGATGTCTGGGTTTAGTGTGCAGGCCGTTTTTCCAAAGCAGACTTTGAGGGCCCTTCCAAGTAGCTGTGAATTCATGCCAATAGGGTGATCTCTGTATGTGCCTGATGCATATAGCTACCTAGGTGAGATTACAAAGGGGGCTCTAGAGAGGGCTGAGAAAGCAGTGGGAAATAGGACTCCTCACCCAACGTCCCCACTGTGGGTGTACAACCTGAGGATTCTTTGTAGGGAGGTCACTGCCACAGGAAAACCAACCCTGCTTCTTTGGCTACTTGGAAAAGTGAACACCGGTCCCTCCCTGCCTTGCTTTGCAGTATCTCCCCTGAGACACCGGTTTTCTAGAACTATCTTTCTCACCACCTCTTGCTCCAGGGAATGTTCCAATCAGCCATCAGGCATATCCTTTGGGGGGGGGGGGAGAAGATCATACTTCCCTTAATTTCTACCTCTCTCTCTTCCAAAATTACCCATACCCACTCCCCCATGGCTCCCGCCAGCTCTTGGGGTATAAACAGTCCTGTCTGGTATTTGGGGTAAATGAGCTCTGTGTTGGATTAATTCTACATGACCCTGCTTGTTGACTGCGGTGAAGGGGGGAGGAGCCAGCCTCCTCACTGTTCTCCTGGAGCCGGGACCCAGACCTGGGCCAAGCAGGCTTGTTTTCCCATGTGTAAGAAGCAGTGGGCCCCTCTGCCTCCTGCCCTTGCACCATTTGGCTCCCTCGATTCTCTGAGTCACCCCCTGACCCTGACCGTCTGTAGCAAAGGCCCAGACCCGTCAAGCCAACCTTGTCCCGGAGGACTTAATGAGCACCTAGTGGCTAAATGCTTTGAGATCTTTCAGATGAGAAGGGCTGTCTGTGTCAGGGCAGTGGCGGTGGTGATTACTGTACATGATCCGGGCCTCTAGCTCCCTTGGTCCCTCTGGGGAGTGCCTGGCCCTTGGAAGAAGTGCTTGCTGCTTCATTTTATCTGCCCTGGGCTCTGATGGAATGTTCTCCAGGCTCCTTTTACTGTTCCCATTTTCCCCTGTAGCTGGGAACATGGTGTGCGCAGTATAGCAGGGCAGAAGTTGGAAGCTGAGGGTGGCTTGTCCCTAGCTTACTTGACTTCTGGGTCAGTTTTTATCAGTTCCCCCAATCCTGCTCAACCCCAGTCAATAGAATCCTTGGGACTGGAGCTGGCTCCGAAGCGTTGTGGGTAAAGCTGTTACTGATGGCACCAGTATTCTGTATGCACAAGGGTTCGAGTCCCAGTTGCTCCACTTTCCATCCAGCTTTCTGCTAATGCGCCTGGAAAAGCAGCAAAGGATGGCCCAAGTACTTGGGTCCCTGCACCCACATGGGGAATGCAGAAAAAGCTTCTGGCTCCTGGTTTTAACCTGGACCAGCCTTGGCAATTGCTGCCATCTGGGGAATGAACCAGCAAATGGAAGAGCTCTCTCTCACACACACTTTTAAATAAGCAATTTTTTTTAAGATTTATTTTTTATTTTCATTACAAAGTCAGATATACAGAGAGGAGGAGAGACAGAGAGGAAGATCTTCCATCCAATGATTCACTCCCCAAGTAACCGCAACGGCCGGTGCTGTGCCGATCTGGAGCTAGGAGCTAGGAACTTCTTCTAGGTCTCCCTCATGGGTGCAGGGTCCCAAGGCTTTGCACTGTCCTCGACTGCTTTCCCAGGCCACAAGCAGGGAGCTGGATGGGAAGTGGAGCTGCCGGGATTAGAATTGGCGCCCATATGGGATCTCGGCGCGTTCAAGGCTGAGACTTTAGCCGCTAAGCCACTGTGCCAGGCCCTAAATAAGCAAATCTTAAAAAGAAAAAAAAAATCCTGGGGCTACCCTGGATCTCTGAATCCCTTGATATCACATAAGTACATAAGTGGCCGTTGTTTAACACAATAGACTCACCTTGAATTACCTTTTTTTAAATGATTATTTAAGGTCTACTAAAGTGCTAATTGAAAGTCAAGGGATGTTGAAAATAGGACCGAAATCAGAAAGTGATGATTACTATGGAAAAGGGAAAGGTCAGAAACTGAAGGAGAAAACAGAGGGAACAGAGAGAGAAGAAATGCCAACCCACGGATGCCTCGCGTGGCAAACCCAAGGGCAGGAGAAGGTGGCCTTCCTCAAGGAGCTCAGGGTTAGACTAAAGGCAGCACTTCCTCCCTGATAAGTCTGATGAAACCACTCCTGAGAACAGCAGACAACTCTGCAGTGGAACAGTGAAAGTGGCAAGTAGGAGGGAAGCAAGTGGCAATGGAGAGCCCTGGCTGAGGTCAGCCTGATTGGCCTCCTCCCTCCCCGGCTGCTTCCTGCCCTCCCTCATCTGTCAGCGGCATCCAATCTTACTCTCTGAAAAGGATTTGATGACTCAACAGTGACCAATTAGGCGTTCACACATGTATCTCCTGGGCTATCTCGCCATCTTTATGGAGAACAGGATCTTAAATCTCGGCTCATCAGGACAGCCAAAGGCTTTGCCTAAACGGTGGAAGGAGCTGGAGACATTTTTCATCATTAGAAGGACTTTTAAAAGAGACAGCGTGATCCCTGCTCCAGTCTCCGAGGTCAATGGGGAACCGAGCTGTCTGAAGGCCAGGCTGCGTTTTCAGCCCATGACAGCTGTGGGGAGCAAAGTCACCCGCATCCACAGAGACAGTACAAACACATTCTCAGAGGCCGACGGCAAGTGACAAAGGGCAAATGAATGAGTAGTCCAGAGCCCAGCCAAGTTCTAAGTGTCTGCGTATGCAGAAGGGCATTTGGGGGTCAGTTAGCCCTGGAAGGCTTCCTGGAAGAAGCTAAAAAGGAGGCCATTTATAGAGGACGTGTCTCTAAGTGGAGGTGGGTCCGTGTGAGATGCAGATTCTTTAGGGGCACAGAACCTGAGGTGTGTCACTGGGAGTCCCGAGTCGTGTTTGTTCTCTGGGGGTACTTGTTAGCTCATATGCCATCTGTCACTGCTTCTGGTCTTGCACCCTGCACCTCCAGCTTTGTGGGAATTTCACAACCTCCTCCACACAAGCCAGGCACCCTGTTGAATGACATTTTGCTTTATTTCAGCTTCCTTGGAAGTTGCTGAAGTTTTCTTGCAAATTGTGCTGCAGGCGGTAATCATCACCCACTAGATGGTTCTGCTTTCAACCTTCCAGCCACCCATGCTTTCCACACAACACCCCAGCAGCCCTCATGGGTCCCAAAGAGCACTGGGAGAGTGACTGGCCGGCCACTCTGTTCTTTTCCCAAGCCAAGCGCCTGGAGTCTATGCTAGACAGAACTAACTCTCCAGATCATTTGAACTGGGTGATTATTTTGACTTTTTGTTATTACTTTATCTAAATTTTTAAAAATGCAGCTAAGTTTATCAGAAAGTCACAGAGGGACAAGACAGAGAGCGCCCATCTGCTGGTTCACTTCTCAAATGCATTCAATTAGCCAGGGCTGGGCCAGATGGAAGCCAGAGCCCAGAATTGTATCGGAGTTCTCCAGGTGGGTGCCAGGGACTGAGGCCTTGAGCTATGACCTTCTACCTCCCAGGGTAGGCATTGGCAGGAGGCTGGAATGAAAGCTACGAATCTGGAATGGTGGCATCTCTGGTGGTATTCTGAGGGCTGTGTTGGATGCCTATTCCTGGCGTGTTTGAAGAACATGTAATACTTGTGTGCTTTTAGGGGACAAGCACACTATATCAGCTCGCATATATAGCATAAGTAGATCTAACTAGGCAATGAGCTTTCCCATTTTCTTATCTTTACGTTTAGAACCCACTTGCTCTTCTCTTTCAGTTCTTTTTGCAACACGTAAAAATGTTATTGGGGGCTGGCACTGCATTGTAGCAAGTAAAGCCACTGACTGCAATGCCAGCATCCTACATGGGCACCGGTTTGTCTCAGCTGCTCCACTTTCTTTTTTTAAAGATTTATTTATTGCTATTGCAAAGTCAGATATACAGAGAAGAGGAGAGACAGAAAGATCTTCATCCGCTGATTCACTCCCCAAGTGGCCACAACAGCCAGAGCTGAGCCAATCCAAAGCCAGGAGCCAGGAGCTTCTTCTAGGTCTCTCATGTGGGCACAGGGTCCCTAGGCTTTGGGCCATCCCCAACTGTTTTCCCAGGCCGCAAGCAGGGAGTTGGATGGGAAGTGCATATGGGATCCTGGCGTGTTCAAGGTGAGGACTTTAGCCGCTAGGCCACTGTGCTGGGCTCTTGGCTGCTCCACTTCTGATCCAATTCCTTGCTAATGCACCTGGAAATGCCCTTGGAGGATATTGAAAGAGACCCGGAAGAAGCTCCTGGCTCCTGGATTCAGCCTGGCACAGTCTCGGTCACTGAGGCCATTTGGGAGGTGAACCAACAGGTGGAAGAACTCTAACTCCTCTCTTTCTGTAACTTTTTAAAGTAGATAAATCTTTTTCTTTCAGTGATTACAAACTAGCTTGTTTGAAGAATTTAAATAGCCTGTAAGATTTCTTTTGCAAGTCTTTTCTGTGGTCAAGTTGGCACATGGTTATTGGTGTCTATGACACAGAAAGGAGGAGCCATTGTGCTGCATTGACTCAGTCAGCAATTTGCCTTAATTGTGATAGTTACTATTCTGGATGAGAGATGGAAAAATGAGTAAGATGGAACTGTTGTTGTGGCACAGCGAGTTATGCTTCCTGCAACGTCAGCATCCATATGGATACCAGTTCAAGTCCTGGCTCTTGGCTGCTCCACTTTGAATCTCTCTGCTAATGTTCCCAGAAAGACAGTGGAAGTTGGCTCAAGTGTTCAGGTCCCCTGCAACCCCCATAGGATGAAAGTTTTGGCTCCTGGCTTTGGCTTGGCACAGCTCTAGGTATTGCAGCCATTTGCAGGAACGACCAATGGATGGAGAATCTCTGTCTCCCCATCTCTCTCACCTCTCTGCCTATCTTTCTCCTTCTGTAACTCTTCCAAATAAATAAGTAAGTCCTTAAATTTTTTTTTCATTGCTTGAAAGAGAGAGCAAGGGAGGGAGAAAGAAAGGGAGAAAGAAAGAGAGAGAGAGTCTCCCACCTGCTTGTTTCTTCCCCAAATGGCCACAATGGCTGAAGTTGGGCCAGGTAGAAGCCAGGAACCATCTTGGCTTTCCATGTGGGTGCAAGGGCCCAAAATTCAGGTCATACTCTGTTGCGTTAGCAGGAGCATTAACAGGGAGCCATATTGAAGATGAATCAGCTGGGATTTGAACCAGGGCTCATATGAGATGCAGGTGTTGCAGGCCATGACTAACCTGCTATGTGACAATGCTGGCCCCAACATTATATATATGTACATATATAAACATACATATTCACACATGTATTTATATATATTTAAATATATACATACATTTAAATGAATAAGACAAGGTCTCTATCTCTTAAGTACTTTGCTGTTTGTGTGAAGATGGATAAGTACAACAGGATTCAAAATAGAATGATGTAGGGTCCAGCGTGGTAGCCCAGTGGCTAAGTCCTCACCTTGAACACGCCAGGATCCCATATGTGCGCTGGTTTGTGTCCCAGCAGTCCTACTTCCCATCCAGCTCCCTGCTTGCGGCCTGGGAAAACAGTTGGGGATGGCCCAAAGCCTAGGGATCCTGTGCCCACATGAGAGACCTAGAAGAAGCTCCTGGCTCCTGACTTTGGATTGGCTCAGCTCTGGCTGTTGCAGCCACTTGGGGAGTGAATCAGCGGTTGAAGATCTTTCTGTCTCTCCTCCTCTCTGTATATCTGACTTTGCAATAACAATAAATAAATCTTAAAAAAAATAGAATGGCATAAGAAGTGATGGGCATTGGGATGAAGAGTGAGCATTCAAGCAGTGGCAAGGGGGAGCTGTTAGTAAATCCAGGCAATCTTCTGGGCAAATGGTTATGGCAGCCTAAGACTAAGGCTAGCTACCAGAAAGAGCTTTCCAGGCATCTATGTGGGAGATTAAATCCTTAGCTCCCAGCTTTGGCTTCTGGTTGGGGTGGGGGGGCTGTTGCAGGCATTTGGCGATTGACTCAACTCTCTCTCTCTCTCTCTCTCTCTCTCTCTCTCTCTCTCTCCCTGTCAAATGAATAAAATTTAAAACATTCAATGCCTTATCCACTAGGTCATGACTTCATTTATGCCCTCAGCCACTCATCAGTTACTTACTGAGTCCCAGTTTTATGCTATAGTCACTGTGCTGGCCTTCCACCAGAGACAGATACAATTAAATCTGCCGTCAGGGGATGATGTTGCAGTGCAGTGGGTTAAATCACTGCGTGTGAGCCTGGAATCCCATATCTAAGTGCCAGTTGGAGTTTTGGCGGCTCTGCTTTCAATTCATCTTCCTCCTCATGCACCTGGGAAGGCAGCAGAAGATGGACCAAATGTTTGGTTCCCTGCCACTACGTGGGAGATCTGCACCGAGTACCCAAATCCAGACTCCAGCCTCAGCTGAGGACTGGTCTAGGCATTTGGGGAACTGAACCAGCAAAGAGGAGTCTCTCTCTCTCTCTCTCTCTCTCACTGTTAAATGAATAAATATTTAAAAAGAATAGTAAGCACAGAAAAGCTGACATCTATTCAATTAAAGCCAGCTGAGGTACAAAGCTACTTAGCATTCAGAAGGAAAAAAAGGAAGGTAATTTGAATGACTTACCCTCTTCCTCCCTTCACATCGGCTACTAAGTTGACTCCAATCCTACTGTGCAGTTTATTTATCATCTGGAATCCCAGCAGTCAAGGGATTCAGAATATATCAAACTTCCTTGTTCCCTGTCTGGACACCCTTCTCGGTTCAGGAAGCAATTAGTCTGTGAGAGACAGAAGTGAGAGTGCAGGAGTACAATATATATCCTTTTAAAATAATTTAGTAACAACCCTAGGTAAGTGACCAATAATTTATAGAGTCTATTCTTTTTATAGAGATATTTCCTCGCTGCTCAACCAGTGAGCCGGCTGGGTTTAGAGGATTAATCTTGATGTAGTAAATATGTTCAAGTTGTAATTCAGTCGTGGGGATAAAGGGAACTTAGACTTGTCTTGTGGAAGGGGAAAATAGTAAGGGGGTTTTTGGAGGATCCCTCCCCTCATAGTGGTCTTTGCTGTCCCTTCACTTGCTGCCTCCCGCAGTGTTGGAGCTGCTTGGGGACCAGAGAGATCTTCACGTAGGCTGCCCTTATTTCACAGGGAAGAAGGCGAAGACAGATGGTATGCAATGTGGAATTGGTGGCAGTTCCAGGACTTGACCCTGTCTCTCTTAGCTCACACTTCAGGGTTTGGAACACCACACAGTGTAGCTGGCACTGTGGTGCAGCAGGTTAAGCCACCACTGTAACACCGGCATCCCATATTGCACCAGTTCAAGCCCTGGATGTTCCACTTCTTCTCCAGTTCCTTGCTAGTGCACTAGGGAGGGACCCTGCCACTCATGTAGGGGACCTGGATGGATTTCCTGGTTCCTGGCTTCTTTATGGCTCAGCTCTGGCTGTAGCAGCCATGTGGGGAGTGCAACAACAAATGGAAATTTCTTTTTCCTTCTTTCTCTCTGTCTTTCCCCCTTTCTCTTTGCTTTTCAAGTAAACAAGAATAAATCTTCCACCACCCACCCCCCAAAAAACCCAACCCACTACTTGAGGTTCCTGGACTTCACATTCAAATTCTATCCTCACTGGCAAAGCAACCCTCTTGGTCTCCTTCCTCTCCACCTTCCATGTCCTATTCTGCCACCTGCTTGAACCAGACCAATTTCCTTCCTGGCTGTCCATCAATGCACATTTTTTTGCTTTTGCATCCCTTTCCCTCCCCTAGTTTTCCTCTCTCCAATCTGACCCTGTGCTACCTCTTCCGGGAAGCCTTCCCTAAGTCACCTCCTCTGTCTTTGAATGCGCCTTGGCTCCGTGTCTCTCCGCCCAGCGGCTGTCTTGTTGGCAACTGGCATTCTGGAGTTGTAAGCAGGATTTGTGTTCTCTCCACCTGCTGAGATTAGGAGCTTCTTAAGGGCAAGGTTAAGAATACAGTGCGTGGGGGATAGGGGTGAGGGTGGGAAGGGGAGGCTCTTACATAACTCCCCACTAGCTCGAGACCTGGGATTGCACAGTCTGAGAAAGTTAAATGACCTGTATTTCTGGGTACATCCTAGGAGATAGAAACCTGCCCAACTTGAGGGGAAGCCTGAATACCCATCCTGCTCTGAGGCAGTGACCTTTGAAATGACTTTTTCAGAAGGTTTCCAATCCTGGGACTCTTCTCCCCTGTGGACTAGCCTGGACTAAAGGTTGTAGCCTTCACCTGACACTGGTACCAGGCCCAGGGGCCGATGTTAGGTAACAAGCCATCCCACATTGAGCAGGTGGCAGATGGGCCTGTCCATGGCATGTTATGAGGAGGAAAAAAATAAATTCCAGCTCTGCGAAGGGACCTTTCCTGTGGGGAGAGCATTGTCAGGTGTGGCACCTGCTGCCCAGTGGCTGACCTCAGTTGTCGCCTGGAAGTCTCTACCCCAGGGGAGGGAGGCCCTGAGAGCCATGTTGACCCAAGTTCAAATTGCAGAGAACAAACACGCCAATCTCTTGCTCCAAGCTGTAGTCAAAGTGGCTCCAGTGTGTTTATGGACTCTTGCATGTCCCTGCCCTGGAGAACAAACAAACAACTCATCCTGACTCATTCCTTTCACGGCTCTGCTCTGTGCTACTGCTGGGGTTTGCTGGGAAAAACCCCCACTCAGTCCCTATGGCAATAGGAGCGAGAGGGCCTCGGGTTACCTGGGTCCTGTTTGTATGTTCCGACTCCTTCGTCTACAGAGGCTCCATCCTCTTGGCACGGAAGACTAGCCCCGCCTTCCAAATCCCTTGACTCGGGCTGTCTGCATTGCTGGAGGCACATGGACTTAACCTCAGTGGCTCATCCGTTGGACAAGTTACTTATTGAGTGCCGACTGTATGCGAGGCCCTCCTTTCCTCATCCTCTCTCACGGTTAGGGCTTGCTGCCTCTTGCTGTGAAGAGCATGTATGCTTTCATCTTCCAACTAAATGGTTTGAAGTCTCTCTTTCTGAGCATCTTGTAATAATGATAATAATAATAAATAATAATACCTTTCCTCTCCCTTCCCACTGTGGAGATAGCTTAGTTTCTGAACCATAGCTGTTTCCTTTCATTAAGTCTTTGATGGATCATTTTTTTAAACGCTTCCATGGAGCCCCGCTTACATTTCTTCCCCCAGATTTACCCAGAGAGAAGGAGAGACAAAGAGAAACAGAAAGAGAGATCTTCCATCCACTGGGTCACTCTCCAAATGGCTATAACGGCCAGAGTTGGACCAGGCCAAAGTCAGAAGCCAGGAGCTTCTTCCAGGTCTCCCATGTGGGTACAGGGAAGAGAAGACTTGGGCCATCCTCTTCTGCCTTCCCAAGTGCACTAGCAAAGAGTGTTGGATTGGAAGTGGAGTAGCCGGCTCTCGAACCAGTGCCCGTAAGGGATGCTGAAAGGAGGTCTAGGCTTGTGTTGTTATTGGTTCTTTCCTGTTGTTTGCCTTTAGCAGCCCAGCTTCCTTTAGAGTAGACCAAATTGCATTGTTCTTCAGCAATCTGTTAATTATATAGAGAGCCAATGGCTGGTTGGCCCAATCTCCTAAGAGCCAGAATCTAGAATCAATGTCCTAACATGCAGACCCAACAGACCTCCAAATGATGAATTCAGACATGAAGCCAGCATGTGACTGAAGTGACAAGAAAGAGTGATCTTGGTGGACAGAAAGCACAGAGACTCTGTGTGTTGCTGGGTGTCTCAGGAGAGAAAGCCCCGCACAGGCTTCTTGGCAGAGGTGGGCAGAGAGAGGACAATGTTGGCTGTCCACATGGGCAGAGAGAGGCAGGTACCCTTGTTTTTGGGATACCACATTGGATGGAAATTCAGAGAGAGCAGAAAAAAGGTCACCCAAAAGCGTAGTGGAATGAATAACTCAGACCCAGGAGTCCATGAGGGTCAAGGTTTTGAACCACTGAGAAAGTTGGTCAACACATATTCATTCTCAGTGACCCAGTGAGGTCAGAACCCACCCCCCGCCCCCGGGGATGCAGGGACAAGACAGGCACCTGTGTGACTGACCTTGGGGGAGCAGCTGATTCCATAGTGGGTGACCCAATGCTTTTACCTCTGTGAACGTTGGGTGTGATGGGTTAGAGCCCTAGGTGAAGTTCGTGCCTCTGGGCACTGTCACTTAGAGACGATAAGAGACTAGTGAGATGCTTATCTCTGTAGCTATTCTGTTTTGATTGATGTTCTGTGTGTGTGTGTGTGTGTGCTGAGTGTGCCCACACCTGTCCATGTGTATGAATGCGTTATATGTGAAGGTGCACTTGCACATACATGTAGACATGGGGCACATTTTGTAGGTACAGGTGGGTCTGTAAAGTGCTTACATGGCAATGGCCGTGCCTATTGTAAAAAAGTGAGGTTCAACTTTATGTGCATGTGTGTAAAGTGGTGTGTGCCACTACACATATGTATGCATTTTATATAGGTATGAGGCATGGGTTGTATTCACACTCCTATGTTGTGTGGATATTGACATGGACTGCATGACTGTGTCAGGCTGCATCTATCTGAGCTACTTTTTTAGATTTGTCTTCAGAGGTGTGATTAGGAAGGTTAGTGCGGTAAGTATTGTGGAGAGCCTGCTAGGTGCAGGGTCTGTGTCCAGTTATGTATAGGGGTGTGGGTAAGTGGTTCATATGTATGGAAAGTGTGAATGACTTTCTGTGTCTGCCACTATGTTATTTTTTGGACTTTCAAAATTTTTTTTTTACCTGAAAGGCATATTTACAGAGTGAGAAAGACAAAGAAAAATCTTCCATCTGTTGGTTCACTTCCCAAATGGTTATAATGGCTGAAGCTGGGATGATCCAAAGCCAGTAGTCAGGAATTTCTTCAGGTCTCCCACATGGGTGCAGGGCTCAATCACTTGGCTCAATCCTCCTCTACTTTCCCAGGCACATTAGCAAGCAGCTGAATTGGAAGTGGAGCAGCCGGGACTCAAACTGGTGCCCATATGGCATGCTGACATGCAGGCAGAGGTTTAACCCACCACTACATTTCTGCATCTACCTTGAATTGCTCATCTCCAGAATTTCCGAAGCTTGCACTGCATAGCACTGCAAGCTCTTCCCAAGCATGTGTGTGTGCGTGTGTGTGTGTGTGTATATAATTTAAAAAAAAAACAGCAAGTGACAACAAACTCAATTTAGGATAAACCTACAGAGAGAAAAACTGTACTCTATTCATTAGCCTTTTTTGTGCCTCACCTGGGTTTTCATGCCGTCTCTCTCTAAGCACTTCCAGCTCCTCTAAATCTTGGAGAAATGCTGGCCACACTCATCCTCATTGTGCCCTGAGTCAAGGACCTTGTTCTTCCTTGTTGCTCAGGAGCCAGGGTGGAGCTGAGCAGCTGCCGACGGAAGGCCTTGTCTGCTTTGCTGCTCCTCTAGCTTCTGCCCGGTCTCCTCCTTTATGTCCTTCAACCAGTTTTCTCCTTCCCTCGAAAGAGGGATGTAAGGGTTTCTTTTCCTCTGAGAACCCAGAGGGAGGGCAAGCAAGATTTTTCTTTTTTTTTTTTTTTTCTCCAAGGGCATCTGTTCCCATTTTATTGGCTGTCCCTAATGTGCCTTCGTTAAGATAGCATCTTAGCAGAAGCCAAGAGACCTCTTGCCTTGCCTGGAGAAGGGGACTTTTTTTTTTATTGTCTCAAGGGGGACAGCGAGGGGGGAACTGAATAAACCTGTTTTTGAAAAAGTCTTTCTGCAGCAAGGAAATGTGTTATTATTGTAATTGTCCAATGCTAATTATACTTATTACTATAATAACCATTTTGTTGTAACAAATGATGTAATCCTCTTGATTTCTGTCGCCGCCAGAGGCATAGCAAGAGAGAGGATTGGGAGGATTTGGGCGGGGAGGTGCGAGTCCAGTTGGGGGAGAGTAGGGTCGCTGCTGCCAGCTTCGCTGCCCAGGGGGACAGGAAACGCAGGGCTGAAGAGATTGGAATCAGTTATCGTGCTCTCCAACCTGTTTCTCTCTAGAACTTCCCCTTCCAGGCCATTTTCCGAAAGTATTTAATCGTTCGATCAGACCTTCAGTTATTCACTCAGCAAACATGCATGTGGGACCTGTTGCATTCCAAACAGCAGGACTGGCGCCTGTGATGTCAAATAATTCAGAAACTCCCTGTCTATTGGTGGAGATAGGTATGTGTGCGCTAGAGCAAACACCAGGCAGACAGATGCATTTAGAGGGCTACAAACACATGCCCAGAAGAGCAATTTACTCTGCGTACTGAAGCTTACCAAGCTGTGTGCTTTGGAGGAGCATTAGGGATGGAAGCCCGGAGAAGGAGACTTCGTTCTGAACAGGGAGAAGGAATTGTATTACTTGAAGCTACAAAGCCATGAGAAAGCCCGTTTGTTGTTGCTCTTACTATTAATAATAATAAAAATAGTTCGTATTACTTCATATCAGACATTGTCCTACACACTTCAATGTGTTTCTTCACTTAATCTTCATAACAAAGCTATGAGGTAGTGCCGGACTGAGAATGAAGTCAGTCAGTGGAGGCGAAGAGCTTCAGAACGGGCGACGGACTGTGAGCGGCTTTTACGATGGTTTCATCATCGTTAGTGTACCTATTTAACAGATGCACAAACTGAGGCTGAGGTTGAGTAACTCGCCCAATTTCACACAGACAGCGAGCGACCGAGGCTGGGTTTGAAACCCAGTTTTGAATGGAGGCCCACTTTGTAGGCACTCTTGTAATTAGAGTACAGGATGGAAGCTAGGGAGGGGTAGTAATTTGTAATGAGACTGCCAGATAGTTTGGGGCTATGGTGTAAGTGGCCTTGGGTGCCATTAGAAGCTTTGAAATACAGGAGCAGCAGATAACATCTGTATTTTTAAAAGACCATTCCGAAAAACAAGCACTGTGTGGTGGTCAGCCAGTCCCCTGGCCCCCACCTCCCATGTGAAGCTGAGAGTTCGACTGCTGAGATGGCAACCCCCCAGCCAGGCTTCTATTTTACTGTGGATGGCCAACTCAGTCACATCCCTATAGCTGTCCTCATGGGCTGGCTGGGACACACGGGAGGAAGGCCTGCTGGAGCCGCTCCCCAGGTAATAAGCCCGGTAGACCGAGTCAAATTAGACTTCCAAGACTCAAAATTGGGGAGTTCAAACAAGGCCCAGCCATCGGCTGTTGATAGTCCTCCACTACCTTCAGACCCGTGGTGACTTTGGAGCTGGGCCTTGTTTATCTGGTCTACCTCCCTCCCTCCGGCACCAGCAGAGGAACCAACAATGGGACACATGAATAACTCTATCCTACCATTAGTCAGTTATTTCTTCCAGAGCTCTCACTGGCCCTGGACTCCCTCAATTGGATATAACATTAGTAACAGAGAAAGTTATTTCACCTGTTATTTGTGTTGTTGTCCCCATGTCACCACACAAAGAAAAATATCTTCTCCTTCTGTCCTGTCACTTTTTTTTTTTTGCTGTAGAGGAGTGCATCGAAGATGACAGCAGTAGCAGTTTTTGTGCACCTGCCTGTGGCCATCCTCTGTTCCAATCACCCTACAGATGCTAGAACTAAAGTCTCATCATAACCGTAATGAAGAGATAGATATTGTGAAGGGCCAAAGTCACGATGTAGCACATTAATCCTCTGCCTGCAACACTGGCATCCCACCGGTTTGAGTCCCTCCACTTCCTATCCAGTTCCTTGTTAATGGCCTGAGAGAGCAACGGAAGATGGCCCAAGTGCTTGGGTCCCTGCAACCATGTTAAGTGACAGGGCTTATCCTTTGGAGTGGCACTTTAGAATACAGTGACCCCACTGGGAGGTTAGCTTTCTGCATTTTATGTAAGCTCCTGCCTCATGCTGCTGCCAGTTTTGGTCCACCCAGCTGTGGCGATTGCAAGTGTTTGGAGAGTGAACCAGCAAATGGGACCAAGCTCTCTCCATGCCTCTCATATCAACAAAAATTAAAAAGTAAAACACCCATTATTGACCCACTCTTTTCATGCAACGTTGATCTCTTGTATCTTCCCACCTTCGCTTATGAACTCTGCAATGGAAAGAGGTTGGCAAGGGATCAGTGTCGTAGCACAGGGAGCTGAGCATCCACCTGTGATGCTGGCATCCCTTAGGGGTTCTGGTTCGAGCCCCTACTGTTCCACTTCCATTCCAGTTCCTTGCTAATGGCCTGCAGAAAGCCACAGAAGATGCCCTTGTGAGAAATGCAATTGGAGTTTTAGGTTCCAGGTTTCTGGCTTTGACCTGGCTCAACCCTGACTGTGGCAGCCATCTGGGGAGGGAACCAACAGAAGGAAGAGGTCTTTTTCTCTCTCTCTCTTTCTCTCCCTCTCCATAATGCTTTCAAATAGATAAATCTTTAGAACAAAACAAAATTGAGAAAAAAGGAAAATTAGGTTTCTAATTCATCTAGCAAACGTGTTAAAGCATTTATACTTTTACTTGAGAAATGTATGTGCTTGAAATGCCGAGAAGCACATGCGGAGCCACAGCAAGAAAGCGATGGCTTGCATCTGCTGGCTCTTTGCCCAAATGCCTGCAAGGGCTGAGGCTGATCTGGGGCCACAGCAGAGCACCAAGGGTGTGATCCAGATCTCCCACCAGAGGGGCACAAGCCCAACGGACTTGAGCCATCACTGCTGCCTCCCGTGGTCTGCATTGGCAGGAAACTGGAGGCGGGAATCAGAGCTGGGAATCAAATGTGGTTAAAGGACCTATTAGGAATAGCAGACTGGGCTGGTTGCTAGTTGTGTATTAAATAAATGAGAGATAATTATTGTCTTCCAGTTGAGGGGAATGCCACTTGGAGATGGAGGTGAACATCTGGGTGCTCCATCTACAAGCCAAGGGATGTTAAGGGTTTCCAGCAAAGCACACACAGCTGGGTGTAAGGATTGGAGCCCCGAGAAGGAAGAGCCAGCCTGGCTGTCACTTTGACTGTGAGCCTCCCTCCTCTAGAACTGTGAGACAACAACTTCGTATCATCTCGGTCATCTGACTTGGGTTACATTGCTGCAGCATCCCCATGCTAACTGTATAAAGGAAGGGAAAACGGCAAACTCTTAATAATTAGCTGTGGACTGCAATCTGCACTTTGAGAGAAGAATAAGAGAATTCAAGGAGAAAGATCAAGTAAAATCCCATTTGTGAAAGAAGAATTTTTAAAAATGTATTAACTTGTGGTATTGTACATCTTTATGGGATACCAACACACATACCTGGTGTAAACGGATTAGACCCATTTCCTTATCTTTTCTTCGAGTCTGAGTCTACTAGCTCTTTCCTTCCAGTTCTTTCTGCAGAACATGGCACATGATTGGGAAGTACAGTTGCTGTTCTGTGTCTTGGTATGCTAATCCCATGCTTTCTGTCTTAACTGTATGTGGACACCTGCTATCTGGCTTCCTTTCCCCTTCCCCACTCTTCCCTGCTGCTAGTGGTCACTATTCCAATTCAACTTTTATAAGTGCTCATATATGGAAGAGGATAGGCAGTGTTTGTTTTCCTGGGTCTGACTTATGTCATCCGATGTAACGACTTTCAATAGAAACCTTATTTTCTTTAGGAACTAAAAACAAAAACAAAACTGTGGGAACCAGGGGGAGTGATATAGCAAGCTAATCTTTTGCCTACGGTGCTAACATCTCATACGGGCACTGGTTCATCTCCCAGCTGCTCCACTTTCTTTCCATCTCCTTGCTGATGGCCTGGGAAGGCAGCAGAGGATGACTCAAGTCCTTGGGCCCCTGCACCCACATGGAAGTCCTGGAGGAGGCTTCTGGCTCCTAGCTTCAGATCAGCTCAGCTCTGACCATTGCAGCCATTTGGGGGGTGAACCAGCAGATGAAGATTCATTCTCTCTCTTTCAAATAAAGATAAATAAAGAGAGAGAGAGAGAGAGAGAAAGAAAGAGAGAGAGAGAAATGAAAGGCACTAAGAAAAAGTGATCCCAGTGGAAGGAGGAGAATAAGATAAAAGGTAGCACAGGTGAAGTGGGTTATCAATCATGTGAAATGCTGAAGAGAACTAAAGAGGAATGGCGAATGGAAAGAAACTACTGGGTTCATCACCAGCAACCTTTCAAGGACAGTCTTGGAAGAGCAATGCAGTATGGAGTAGGAGGCCATGTGGTAATGTCTCAGGATGTTGGGAGTGGAAGCAAGGATGGAGATAGGCCTAGGGGAGGGGCATGGAATCAACAGAGGCAAACAACATGCATTGTGCCCACCATGCAAGGGAGCATGGGATCAGGTTATACCATGTGTCAAAGCGCTTAAAACTATAAACTGCTCTACAAATAAGAAGCACGTGTGACGGAGCAAGACAGAGTGAGATAGAGCTGGAGACTGAGGGATGGAGACAAAGAGTTTCCTGTCCTTTGGTTCACTCCTCGAAGGTTCACAATGGCCAGGGCTGGGCCGGGTCAAAGCTAGAAGGCAGGAACTTCATCCAGGTCTCCCACTCATGCCATCACCTGCTACCTCCTAGGATCCGCTTTAGCAGGAAGCTGTAATCAGGAGCCTGAGCCAAGTACCTCAGTAGGAGCGACAGGTATCCTAACCAGTAGGCAAAAATGCCCACTCTCTCATCTCCGCATGTTCTTATGTCCCAGTCGGGAACTATCAACCTGCACAAACTCTGTTTTCTTTCTCTCTTGGGCCTTTATCCAGGCTGTTCATCTTGATCTGAGTCTTAAAAATTGCTTGCTTGAAGGGTTGGTGGATTTTGCAAACAAAACGAACAGGCTGCCAGTTAAGCTTGACTGCCAGATAAACAATGGATACCTCCTTCATCTGACATTTGACTGTGGGCATCCTGTGTTTTGTCACTCTTTTCCTCTGCTCTCCTCTGTTTATTCGGAGGTCTCTCTTCCTAAAGAATCACAATCAAGGCTCTGTCCTGTTCTTTGGCAAAGCAACTTCATCAAAAGAAAGTAGCCTTTAGTCCACAAACAGACCTGAATTCCCACTCTGGTCCTCTAGTCACATGTTGTCCAACCTTGATGAAATCTGCTTTTCCTGAATCGTAAATGACCTTTCAAGGCTCTTGTCAGGATGACATTGCATGTGCTTGGTTTGTTTGCCTAGGACTTAGGTATTTACTAAATGCCCCTCTTCGACAGGTGAGTTCTTTCTGCACGCCCTCTCTGCTCAGGAGCTCCTTCTGTTATATTTAGAAGTTTCCCTAGTTGTATGGCTGCCCAGGGTTTCCATCTGGGTTAGGGGCTTGCCTTCCCCAGGAATCTCAGGATTGTCTATGGGGATTTTGATCTTTCTTTGCAGCACCCAAGGGTGAGATCTACTCACGCTTTAGGAGAGGGACAGATATATGGGTTCCCACCCCACCCCCCTTGAATCATCCAGAGGCCTGGAATCCTTTGGTGCCTCAAGGATGCAACTACTAGGTACCCCGCTCCCCTCACCCACTCCCGGCTGTGCCAGTTTAGCTGAGGTTCTCTGAGTGGGCTGATGATGGAGAAGGGTGTGGGAAGCCCTTTGAGGTGAGGATGGGGAGTGGAGGAAGCCAGAGGAATCATTACTGTTAATGTTCTCCTCTGTGACTCAGATTAATTATGAATCCTGAGGATTCGTAAAGCAAGAGTTGTAATGCTGAAACACAGGGAGAAAGACCTTCAGTGGATTTTCTCTTCAAGCCCAAGGTCCTAACAGCCCACTTGGGCTTCTGTGCCTGCTCCCCAAATACCCCTAAAGGACAGGTGGGGCTAGAGTTGGATGCCTGAAGGTCACTCTATTTCTATTGCTGTTCCTACCACTTCCTCTCCCCCAGCAGCTGGGGCTGGGGGAGCTGCCAGGTTACCTGGCTGTTCTAGCTCTGCTGTCTATCTCAGGCCCAGATGGAAAAAAAAAAAAGCCTTACACCTGACCAAGCTCAGTAATCGAAGGTTGTTTCTTCCTGCCTGTCCTCCGCCCGCCCCCCTCTCTTCTCTTCTTGGGTCCCCTGGAGCTTATTTCACTGGAAGGGAACGCAGGTTGATGTATTTTTAAATGGCTTTGATTTTATCACCTTGCTTAATGATTTGGCACATTATTTATTAGATCTTAGATCGGGAGCTTCCCAGAGGGGCCTGGCCCATTAACGTATAAATAATGTGGCAAATAGTTCAATAGAGCTGTAAAAAGAAAGTGTATGGGGGGCGGGAAGAAATAAATTGACCTCTGTTTGTTACGTGTAAACGAAGACCCAGGGTCATAATGTATTTTGTGCCCTTAAGCTGGGATGGTAGGTTTGGGGTGGGAGGGAGCAAACCTTGGTAGACAGGGCATGCAGACCCTGGGTGGATGGGAGGGCTCCCCCTTGGCTAAAGTTGAAGGTATAGCAGGTGTGATACTGGCTGCTTAGGGCAGGCATGGTTGGGGTAGGGAGGTTTGGGCAGCCAGGTGGTTTCTGAACACAAAGCCCCATTTATGATCTTATTCCTGAGGCACCAACATTGAACCTGGGCGTGAGAAAGAGATGTTAATGGCTTATGTGGCAGCAGAGCTGTCTGGGGTCAGATCACAGCAGTGAGCTCCCTCCATGGGATGGCTGTCTGGTTCCCATCTCCTTCTGGCCCAGTGGGTACCCTTCACAGGGTAAGCCAGCTGCCTGTAAATGTCCATGAGAAACACTAGACCCATATCCACACATCCACCCTATTTGGTGGAGGGTAAGAGCTAGTGGTGGATAGATAATGGACATAATCATGAACATTTATGGAGACCCCAGTTTGTGCAAGGCATGTTGCTACGTTCTTCACATCTATGACCTAATTAAATTGTCTCTATGTTTAGACTGGTATGGGAAATACGACATAGATTCCTAAGAATGAACAAAGGAAGTATGTTCATGGCACCGAAGAAATTGGCAGATAAAAGGACCATGAAACCAACACATGGAGTTATAAATAAAGAACTTCAGGATAGGCATTTGGCAGAGCAACTAAGATGTACTTAAGGGGCTAGTATTGCGGCATAGCAAGATAAGCACCCATCTGTGACATCGGCATCTCGTATGATTTCCAGTTCATGTCCTGGCTGCTCCACTTTCAATCAGCTCCCTACTAATGGCCTGAGAAAGCAGTCAAAGTAGACCTAAATGTTTGGGTCCTTCATCCAGAACTCCTGAAGCCTGGCTGGGCTCCAGCCATTGTGGCCATCCGAGACATGAACCATCTGCTGAAAGACTGCTCTCTGTCTCTTCCTCTCTTTCTGAAAAGCAGACTTTCAAATCAACAATAATAATTGAAAAAAAAACATGTCACTTGGGACACCCACGACCAATTTCAGAAATTCTAAGTTTGTGTCCCACCTCCAGTTCCGCTTCGGATTCTGGCTTCCTGCTACTGGGCCCCAGGGAAGGAGCAGGTGATGGCCCAGTACCTGATCCTTGCTACTCATGTGGCTGACCCAGGGTGAGTTTCAGACTCCTACTGGTTTTTTGTCAGGCTCGACCCTGGCTGTTGGGGAAAATTGGAGAGTGAACCTTTGGTTGGTTCACTAACTTGCTCTCCCTGTCTCTAACTTGCACACTCTCTCTGTCTCTTTGCCATTAAACTTAAAACAAATTTTTTAAAAGTTTTAAAGTATAAACTTCAAACACTTTGTATTTCCTCTTTTAATCACATTCTTTTCCCTCTCCTGAAGATAACGGTCCCATGTTTTCTAATAGTGTTCATACTTCTCTGGCTTTTTATCATGGTTTTAGTTCCTGAAATCATATAGCTCTGCCTGTCTTTCAGTTTTTATACAAATGTGCCAAATTGTGTGCATTCCTTTATGTCTCTTATTTTTTTATGTCACACTATATTTGTGTCATCCATCCATGTTGTGGCACATGGCTGTAATGTGTTTGTTTTTGCTGTTGTAGGGATTTTGTTAGACAAATGCACCACAACTTATCCATTGCACCAGAGCCAGAGTCTACACCCTTTTCATTGTTCAGCAGTTGAAAACAATGCTGCGTTGACCACAGCCAGGCAGGCCTGTCAGTGCACAGGAGCCTGCGCTGTGCGGGGGTGCCTCGTACGGAGTGGGATTTCCAGATGATGGGGCTCGGTAAAAGGCTTTCCAAGGTGGCTGCAGTATTTTGCACTCTGACCAGAAAATACTACCCTTGTGAACTCTGCCTCGTCCCAGACTCTTCCTATCTAATCGTTACAATATCACCTGCTGTTAGTAGCATATTAGTCTCACTTCTCAGATGATTACAAGTGTTTCCACTGGAACAATTTGTTCCCAGTTGCATAACTGATAGATGGCAAAGATAGTCATTGAACTTGAAGGCTGATTCCATCACCTCAACTTTTAATAGTAGCATTAACATGTTGTCTTTACAAGGAATCCTTGATAAATTTGAGATCAGTCACAAAACCAAATTTTCAAGCTTTTTAAAAGATATGTTGAATAGTCAACAGACTATTGGTCTGGATGCAGCTAGGGAAGCTACATGAGTCTTGCCTGGGGTTCAGGGAACTCTGCAAGGATTAAGTCTTTGTGGGAGCTCACCTATAAAGGAGCTGACTATGGGATACCCCAAAAAAGCTTCTGGCACCTTCCAGACCCACTGGCTCCCCAGGCAGGTGGGGGGAGACTCCATCCCGGAGCCAGAAAGTCCTTCTTTCAGGCCACCCATTCCCACTGCTGTTTCAACCCATCCCCTCATCCTCACTCTTTCACAGACAGCCCTTAGTGCATGATCAAAGGTACCCCACCTCCCGCCTAGTTTCAGGGGATGTTGTTGGCTGGGCAGAGTTTCCAATCGAGTCAGGACTTCAGGGTGTCTTTCATCCCCAGAGCTCAAAGCCTCCCACGGACATTAACCCATTAATCACCAAGCTCCTCTGGGAGGTTGAGCAGCCGTCAGCGGGAGCCTCCCCCGCTTCCCAGGTAGAGAAACTGAGTCCATGACTTGTCCGGAACTGCCCGGGGAGTCAGGATGGAGCCAGGCAAGGCACCTTGGTGTCCAGGGAAACCATTGCTTCTGTTGATAGTGATTCAGGGCTCCAGGGTTCTACGCATTCAGCAAGAAAATCAAGGACAGCGGGGAAAGATTGAGGTTGGCCATATGGAGTACCAGGGTGGTTTCCGGATTGTGGAACGCAATGGCTTTGGCTAAGGAGAGGTGCATTTCTCAAAACCAGGGCCAAAGCCAAGGCCACTTACCTTTATAGCTCCTGTTCTTTGTCTGCTTCAAACATAGAGGCCCTTCACAACTGCTTCTTGAATGGATGTATGAGAGAACGAGGGAATCCATGGTTGGCAGGTTGCCTGAATTAGAGTTGGTGATCTGAGTCTCCCTGCACCCCAGTTCCACCTTGTCCTTTTTGTTTTTAAAAAAATTACTTTATTTTTGTTTGAAAGATGGAGCTACACGGAGGAGAGACAGAGGGAGGCAGACAGAAGGACACAGAGAGAGAGATTTCCCATCTGTTGGTTGTTCACTCCCCAAATAGCTGTAACAGCCAGAGCTGATTCGATCCGAAGCCTAGAGCCAGGAATTTCTTCTGACCCTACCACATGGGTACAGGGGCCCAAGGACTTGACACGTTCTCCATTGCTTTCTTAGGCCATAAACAAGGAGCTGGATCAGAAACAGAGCAGTCAGGACACGAACTGGTATCCATATGGGATGTTAGCATTGCAGATGGAAGCTTAGCTTACTATGCCACTGTGCCAGCTCCTCCCACACTCCACCCCCATCTTGCCTTTTAACATTTACATCTTTTATTATTATTTATTTATTTTTATCAGAAAGGCAGATTTACAGAGAGAAGGAGGAACAGAGGGAAATATCTTTTATCTGCTGGTTCATCCTCCAAGCGGCTACAATGGCCAAATCTGAACTTATTCAAAGTTGGGAGCCAGGAACTTCCTCCAGGTCTCCCATGTGGATACAGCCTCCCAAGGCTTTGGATTGTCCTAGACTGCTTTCCCAGATCACAAACAGGGAGCTGGATGGGAAGCAAAATGGTTGGGACATGAACCAGTGCCCATATGGGATCCCAGTGTGTACAAGGGGAGGATTTAGCTACTGAGCCATCATGCTGGGCCTGACATTTACATCCTTGAATATGATGATGAGAAGCTGAACTTGCAGGTGAACTCCATGGGTCAAGTGAGAAGAGCTGCCTTAGGACACTAGACTGGGGACCGAAGGGGGAGTGGGCAGAAGGCATTCCCGAGAACCACTTGCCTGAGATCTATAAATGAAAACCACGTTTGAGGCTGACTCCAGATCATTCTGTGAGTCCCTGTCCCTCACTTATTGGAAGATTCTTTTGCAACAGGCAACTTGATCAGTTACACTCTTCTCCCATCCCAACATGGCAGTCTGCAGAGCTGCCAACCACATCACAGAGGTCCCCATCAAACCTTGGGGATATTCTCCGTGGATGCTTGCTTGGGGAATGTTGAATGGACTTGCCTTAAGGTGCGCCTATGTGTGCTCAAAAATCAAAAAGCCAGACAATTTTTTTAAGGCAAGAAGGCAAGAAGGAAATCTATCAGTTGTAGGACAACTCAGAGGAGAATCCTCTTATTTAGGATGCTTGTGGGTATGCAATTCACCATGCATATTTCTATAGAGGATTCTGTGTTTATAATCGGTTGAATGCTTAACTGAAGAGTGAATGCTGCAGGAGCAGGAGGTCCCTTTGTTCCCTGTAGGCCTGGGGCATCTGCTGCACCTCGCTCTGGATGCTGGCGGGCAAGCCCCTGAGGAACCTGGCAGCAGAGGGTCTTGCTGCTGCCTCTCCCACCATGGCCTCAGCTCAGCCACCCATCTGATCCCATCTCTGTCCCTAGGCAGGCTCCCTGCGGCCCACATTTATCTCCCTGTTTTATGATGTCATTTAATTAGCTGGCACACCGTGGTTTTATGGGACAAACATGACCGTGTTTGCCTTATAACTGGGTTTCACGGCTGTGTGGAGACAGGTCAGAAAATCCTGGCCTAGCAGTGATTGGAGTTTGGGAAAGCTGGATCATTAGGAACCTAGACAGTCTGGCGATGGGTTGACTTAGAAAACTGTTTTCTGCAGGGTCAAGCAAACCCCAACTCACAAGAAAGAATAGAAATCAGGATGGAGCACATGTCTTGCCGAACTAGGCTCTTTCACCAACTGGTCTGCAAAAGCCAGGGATACTAGGCCACAGCATCACAGGCAAAGGTTGAGACAGGTGGAGGTCTTAGCCAATTGGGTCAGAATAACCACTGCCATGCGTGTAATCTAGGGCTGGGAATAGACTTGGTTGGGGAGCTGTGAGAGTACACCTGTGCTGGGTTGAGGTTTCCACAGGAGAGTGTGGGAGCCGGAGTAGGGGCTGTGTTCTGGTCTGGATATGGCTGCAATCTCCCTTGGCACAAGTGTGAACTGGAGCTGGGTGCATCGAGCTGGGCTAGATGCCAGCACCATCTGGTGCTCTGGATAACCTGGACAGATGTAGGACGGACTAGGCTGGGTCTCTGCCCCTACTGAGCCATGTGTGAGCAATGTCTAGGTATGGATAAGCCTTGGCTGGGCTGAAACATCCAACATCAAGAACTGGAATGAATTGAAGGCCAATACTGTGGGCTGACCCATGGAACCACCAGAATGTGCAAGATCTGGCATAGGGAGAGGTTCTGATGGAAGAGCTTGGGAAACTCCTCTGTCGGGACACAGTCCCTACAGGTGAGCGCAAAAACCACAATAGGGAGCAACCCAGACCAGGCCAGAGGAAGATACCCACCATCATACATATGGCATAGGTGGGGGGCAGACCAGTCTGAACCCGTTCACATCACCCGCTGGTGAATCTGAGCACCAGAATAGAGTGTGGGGCAGGCCAGGTTCGGTCGCGACACAAACTAGTGCACGTTACGGAATGCCAAGGTGGGGTGAGCCGTACCAGGTGTGGTTGCAGTGCCTGAACAGCACACATGAGAATGGGGTGGGGGGAGGGGCAGAGCCAGCAGGGGGAATGTGGAGGGCTCCCCTGCTGGACAAATACTTCCACTAGAAAGCGTGAGTTGGGATGGGGTCAGACCAGACCAGGTAGGGCTACAACACCTGTGGGCCTCAGGTGAGCAAATCAGGGAAGGGCCAGGTTGGGCTGACTATTCCGACTGGCACAAGCAAAAATTAGAGTGGGTGAGGGTTGGTTGGGTTTTGCCACAGCATCAGCTGGCAGAGGCTGGCACCGGGAGCTTAATCTGTCAAGTTAAACTCCAGAACCACCTGGAGAGGGCACAATCTGGAAGTTGGAGTGGCCTAGTAGGAAGATAGTGGGCACCTCCCTCTAGGGTTACCACTCCCACTGGAGAGCATGAAAACCAAGACAGGGACAGAGGCTAGACAGAAAGGCACCTGCCAGTAGGTGTGTGGGCTGGATAGTAGCGTTGGTTGGGTTGACTAGGCTTCAATGCCCATTGACATGTAGGATAGCTAAATGGGATGTGGGACAGACTGAACCAGTCTGCAGTACATACTGGCAAGCATGGGAACCAGGGTAGGGGGCAAGTCTGGTGGGGGTTATGGGGAGTTGCCCCAGCTAGGCTGCAGCTCCCACTGGTTTGCATGAGGGCCAAGTACGAAGTGGGCAGGATTGGGCTGGACTACAACACCTATTGGTTCAAGTGGAAGACAGGGCTGGAAACAGAACTGACCCAGCAATTGCAATGACCAGCATGTGCATAAGCTGATTGGGGCGATGGACTGTGCCAGACCCTGTACTGGCACGCACACACAAGAATCAGGTCTGGGATCACCTCAGACAAAGTTTCTTTGGAGATCCCTCCAACTGAACTGCTGATCTCAGAACCCCAACCATGAAGAGACTATGTCAGCCAGTAGATTCTGAATAGATTTCTTCACAATTGGAATGGTGAGACTGGCAGCAATTCAGAGCTGTTGAACTATCAAAACTGTTTGAACAGGACCCTCAGAGCGCGCCTCCCATCGGGGGCCTGGGATGGGAGAGGCTGGGTGGGGCTTTTCCCTTTGTTTCTCCCCTCACCCCAGATATAGGGAAAAAAATGATAATATTAGTGTGGAAACAATGGTATCACCCACTTTCCTGTAGTCCTTGACCCTTTGTACCCTAAGCAACTAAATAAGATTATTAAAAAAAAAAAGAAAAAGAAAAAGGAAAAAAAAAGAAAACTATTTTCTGCAAACTAGGGAAGGGGTAGCTCATGTTGACTCCGGCTCTGCACCCACAGCCAGGAATAGCCTGGCTGGGGAGAAAGGTTAATTCTCTCATCCCCATCCCTTGTTGCGCCTGTACCTGTCACACTACTCCAGCCCATTGGCAGAGTGGCCACCTCTGAGGTGGTTTATGAACTTCCTGCCCATCAGTTCTAAGGGAAAGAGAAACAATGGAGAGGATAGCATCCCTTTGATGGAGGGATTGGTGATTGAAGTGAGTGAGTTTGGGTGCTTAACCCAAGAGGGAGGCTCTTGTGGGCGCTAACTGAGGCATAGAAGCTATCGTCTATCATGAGGAATATTTAGATTTTAGGAGGAATGCATTTTTCTTTACTGGAGTCCGGCTTACATTTTGTTTGTTGTGATAGTGGTGAGGGTGGAGAGGGGTTGAGGGGCATGGTACTGGAAAGACCTGATAAGACTGAACAATCCAGAACCATCCTCGGAAGGCGAGCCTCACCTGCCAGCTTCACATCCCCCGTGAAGGAGACCCTGCCCTCTGCTGCCATGTGTGCCAACTGTCTGCTGTCCCAGCTTGCCTTTTCCTCTTGCCCACAAAGTCTCCAGTACCTCTAAGTACACACACCATTAGAAATGGCCATGACTGGGCCCGGCGGTGTGGCCTAGTGGCCAATGTCCTCGCCTTGAACGCCCCGGGATCCCATATGGGCACCGGTTCTAATCCCAGCAGCTCCACTTCCCATCCAGCTCCCTGCTTGTGGCCTGGGAAAGCAGTCGAGGACGGCCCAGTGCTTTGGGACCCTGCACCCGCATGAGAGACCCGGAAGAGGCACAGAACCTGCCGTTGCGGCTCACTTGGAGAATGAATTATCGGATGGAAGATCTTCCTCTGTCTCTCCTCCTCTCTGTATATCTGACTTTGTATAAAAATTAAAAAAAAAAAAAAAGAAAGAAATGACCATGACCCTCTGCCCACTTTCTGGGCTATGTGTGTGAAGCTACACCGAGGATACAGCTGGGTTACAGGAGCCACGAGGAATCTCTGCTTCTCTCTTTCTCCCTCTGCCTCATCCAACCCTCCCAGGTGAGGTACTGAACCCCAGACTCTGGTTCTTGCCCCTCACCCCCCCATCAACTCTTCTCTCCCACTTTACCCTGGCTCCCTGTTTTTCCCATGTCTTTGGCCATTCCTACACTCACCATGTTTTTGGTGAGTTCAAAATGTTAGTGTGATTTGTGGAAAACAATGACAGAAAGATGCATAGCAAGGTGGCCTGGAGAGAGAGGAGGAGTAGGTTTTCTGGGGAAAATGGACTAAGCCCAGTGGCCATTCAGTGGGACCTGGGTGAGGTGGGGTGGAGGTTTGGGCCTGTGGTTAAGGGAGCCTTGTCTCCCTGCAGAGCACAGGTCCCTGGTCCTGCCTCTAGCTTCCTGTTTATGTGTACCCAGGGAGGCAATGATGAAGGCTCAAGTTGTTGGGTCCCTGCAAATGTGGCCTTTTGGGGACTGAATCAATGGATGGAAAACTCTCTCTCTGTGCCTCTCAAATAACTAAATAAAAACAAAACAAACAAATTAATTAATTAAATTAGAGAACAAGAAAAGAATAGCAACAGAGAAGCTGAGAGAAGATGGGGCCAGTTGGTGGCATATCAGGTTAACCTTCCAACTGCAGCAATGCTAGCCCATACAGACACTGGTTCTAGTCCCAGCTGCATGATCCAGCTTTTCTGCTATGGACTGGAAAAGCAATAGAGGATGACCCAAGTGCTTGGGCCCCTGCACCCATGTGGGAGACCAGGAAGAGACTCCTAGCTTTGGCTCAGCTCGGCCCTTGCCATTGCAGCCATTTGGGGGAATGAACCAGTAGATGGAAGATTTCTCATCCTCTTAGTCTCTCCTTCTTTCTATATAAATTCTGCTCTTCCAATAAAAATGAATAAATATATTTTTTAAAAAAGCACACTACACTGTAACTATAACTAAGGAGAAAGAAAGTAATCCTAATCTCAGATGAGGGGATTCATTTGAATAAATTAATATTTATACATTTAAATGTGATATTTAAAACACCACTCTCTACTTCCTTCTGGGACAATGTGAATCAGGTTTTTTCTGGGACAGAAACTTCCACCAAAATACACAGAAGAGGAGACTCTGTGTCTGGGCCTCTGTTTCTAGAACCTTCCAAAGTCAAAATGTCTTCAGAAAATTTGGCCAGAGCCCCTGGTCCCTGCTCCCCTGGCAGCCACTGCTTGTAATATCTTTCAGGACCAGTGATACATACAGCCCATTTCTGACGTCTCTGTCCCCTCCTCTCAGGGGCAGTAACGTGCTCCTAGCCTGAAAAACCATTAGGGCTTGGAAAGCGTTGGGGCCCGCCCGGGCACGCCTTGGCCCCCCTGGGCTGTCCCATCTCCGGATGACTTCAGAGAGGTAGAGCTGTGTGCTGTGGCTGCTCCAGCTCCCCTCCTCTGCCACTGAATTGCCAATATATTTTCCCTGACAGTTTGTACAGATAGTTAAGATACCGTGTAATTACTGCTGCATTTGAAAGCCAAACATGATTTATTTCTGACAAGCTCAGTCATCTTTGGGATGACTTGGGGTAGGACGTGTGTGTGTGTGTGTGTGTGTGTGTGTATTATGTCAAATACAGAATAAGTAGCACAGGAGAGACTAGACCCTGTGCCTCTCCCACTCACATTTTCTTACTAGCTTGAAGCACAGTGGACTAGGAAAGGGTATTTCAAAAAGTCCAAGGAAAAGGGGAAATCAAAGGTAAGTTTATTTTGGTGCCAAACGTTTTGAAATCCAGGCATAGACTTTTTCCCATAATACGGATTTTTCACGAATTTTTCAAAGACTGCCCATAGGCATGGATTTCAAAACTTCTTCACCCCCAAATAAGCTTATCCCTTAATTCCACTTTCAGAGACTCTTACTGTAAAGGAAATGATGCAACACATGCCATATGCCCAGGGGGACAGTGACAGACACATAGCAGGTGTAGGAGACCAGGGCAGATTTGGGGCGGTCAGGGGGGATGGAAGAGAAGGTCCTGGCAGCATGGTTGGTGGCCAATCAGGAGAGAAAACAAATACAACAAAACAACAAAACAAAACAAAAAACTTCGAAGGAGGAGGAAACTTAGTGGGAAAGCAGAGAGTGGTTACAGAGAAAGAGAGGCGTGACCCTGAAAGAGAAGCTCCGGGCCTGGAAGGAAACGTTTGTGCCTGGCAGGTCCCAGCAGAGAGAAACAGAGGTTGGAAGAACATTGTCCTGGCGCAAAGAGGGCCATGACGCCACTGGATCAGCCCCCTGCAGGGCGATGTTTAGGCAATGCCTTCCAGACACCAGGGCCATGTGTCTGCACGTGTGTGTACATGGGGCAGGAGGCCTGTAGGTTTTCCCTGTTGTGAGGATTCTGCTTCACCAGGGCAAGCAAAAGATGAGTACAGTTAAAAGGAGCTTACAACTGGTTGTTTTCCTAGTTCCCATCTAATGGCAGCAGGAGACTTCAAGTGTACCCAAGTAGAAGGATCAAGGACCATCCTAAGACCAAGGGAGCCACAATGCCGCTACCTGCTGCGCCCTAAGAGGAGCCAGAAAGCCATGCAGAGTCAAGGGCGCATCTTCAGCCCCTTGGGGTGGAAAGGGTGTGGGGGTAGCTCATGTTCTTCAGTTTTGCTCTGGGCGTCTCTGGCTCAGGCTTCTGTCAGTACAGACCTGCATCCCAACCCCGCCCCACCTGCTGATTATACCCCTTGAGATGCATCATTGCTAGGAAAGCAGATGTGCCAGATGTGACATGTTAGAAAGGCAAAAAAAAGAAAAAAGAAAAAACCTTAACTCTGAGCCTTGGGGAGCTGCTAATCAGGGACTCGCTGCTGCGGGTGGGCAGGGCAGGGTGGAGACTGGGGCCCTCCAGTCTCCCAGCTCCTCCGCAGCAGGCTTTCCAAGCTCTTCAAGGAGCTGGATGTGGGAGCTAGGGAATATAGGGAAAGAAGGTGTATAGAAGTTGTGTGGCCCGTATTGGATGGGGGAAGTGGGTGGGCTGCCAGCTAGTTCCTCTTGCTGGATGGGACGCCTTACGTAGAGAGGGGCTGCGGTGTATGTGTGCACAAGCGCATGATCTCTAAACATGGGTTTCTAGCAGTTCAACCCAGTGGCATCTTCTAGACTCCCTGGACAGGACCCCTCCGTCCCTCTACCACCATGACTTTCAGAAATGGCCCTACATTTTCCCCTCCCTTTTTTCTTCTTTCCTGCCCTCAGAAATCCAGCTCAAAACTTTCTACTTGTCTTGCCCTTTGCCTGGGGGTGGAGGTGGGGGTGAGGAACCTCTTGCGCCTGCTGACAGATGTCTCAGTCTGGGAGGCCCCAGCACGCTTGGCCAGGTGCCTCTCCGCCAAGACGGCGCCCGAGGTCCCCGGATTCCAGGGCCTCCTTTCTGCAGTGACTACCCCATTCATGTCCCAATGTTAGGCAGGGACTCAGGTGTTGTAGCAAGTTCTAAGAGCAAGGTCAAGGTGAAGTTGTACAGTACTGCACAATGCCCAGAAGATGCCCATGACAGCCACAACCTTTAAAAATATAGTTGCTTGAAAAAAACAAAAACAAAACCAAACCTCTACTGAGATTCCCAAGAGGCATATCTGACTGCATTTTTGTTTAAGATAAACACCTCCCATTTTCTTAACTGAATTCCAACTCTTCCAATCTTCACCCCCTAAATGGATCAAGATATCCCAGAAGCCAACCTAGATTTGAGCTCACACGTGAGCTGATCTAGGGTTCCCTAACTAAGCCAGATCCCAAAGGAGTTCTTCCCCTAATCCTACTCTTTTTTTTTTTAAAGATTCATTTATTTTAATTGGAAAGACAGATTTACAGAGAGAAAAAGAGACAAAGAGAAAGATCTTCCATCCACTGGTTTGCTCTCCAAATTGGCTGCAACAGCAAGAGCTGAGCTATTCCAAAGCCAGGAGCCAGGAACTTCTTCTGCGTCTCACATGTGGGTGCAGGATTCCAAGGCTTTGGGCCATCCTCCTGTGCTTTCCCACATCATAAACAAGGTGCTGGTTGGGAAGTGAAACAACCAGGACACAAACTGGCCCCCTTATGGGATGCCAGCACTTGAAGGTGGAGGATTAACCAGTTGAGCCATTGCGGCAGGCCTCCTAATCCTACCTTTATCCTGATCCTGAAATTCACCCTAACTCTTATCCTGATTTGAAACCTGCATCTCTGCCTCTCTCTCCGCCCCACCCCCGGCTGCCTAGAATGATTTGAGGATTAGGAGGGTTGGGGAACAGAGGCCAAGGTGAGGAGTGCCTTTGGGGAAAAGGAGGAGAAGGAGAGCCAGCCAGAGCGACCTGGAGGAGCCAGTGTGGGATCTGGGAGCCTGGGGCATGCGCCCGGTGATTGCCAAGCCGTGAGTCACAACATCGTTCTCCGTGGCATTTTGGTGGGGGTGTGTCCCGGCTGGCAGGCAGACAGGCTTGCTTGGAGCAAGGGCTTCCTCCCTCTAGCCATCCCCCTAATCTGGAGGCAGAAGGCAGGAAGTCTTCCCAATTCTGAGGGTCCCTCTGCCCTCTGCTCTTTTAGGTGTCCCAAGGCTCAAGCGCAGCAAGAGCGCATGCTCCGCCTGTGTTCATTGTAACAGACGAGAGTGATGGGAATGCAGAGCCTTGGAGCTGCCAAGTGAGAAAGGCGACCTTGTCCACACCCTACCCAGGGATCAGGGTTATCCCATCCTACCAGGCGCCCCACACAAGTCCTCAAAGTCCTGATAGGCATCCTTTGGCAGCCAGACTTGGATGTTTCTGGAGCTGGATGAAATAGCACCTGGAACCCGTTCCTGAACCTATCACCCAGCCCTGGTGGTCTCCAGGCACATGATCTGTCAATTTGCTGGCCAACCACATGGGCCCAGCTAGCCCTGACCCTTCCTGTTGGGCCAGGGAGAGAAGGAGTTCGGCAGTAATGGTTGTTTTCTGATGCTGAGTGATGATTAGGGTTATTACTGTTCGCTCCTTGGAAAAGTCAGACAGCCATCAGCCTGACTTTAAACACAAGTAGGCTTGGTGCATTTGCTATCCCGAGGGCTCATGGAAGTTCCCCAGCTCCCCTTATCCTTAGCCGGCATCTGGAACTGGAAATGCTGTGGCCGAGACTGGAGGTAGGGAGGGGAGGAGGAGGGGGCCTATTCCCGTATGTCTGCCCTCTGGGCTGCCTTTTCGCGGCTTAGAGTAGACTTCATACTCCACGAGTTTGGCGCCTGTCACAGCCTCCTCCACCAGGTTTGGAGGCCAAAGGTCCCCAATTAGGAGGTGACAGCCACCCCCTCTCTGCATACACATAACCTGAGCTCCTAGCGGTTTGCTTCTTGGAAAATCTCAGTGTTTCAGTTTGTTGAGGATTTAAAAAAATACAGTCTAGAGGTCTTACACACTTGTGGTAGGGATGTAAATGACAGCAGCCACCATGGAAAATAGTATAAATTTTCCTTTAAAAATAAAAAGGAAACTAGAAATAGATTTGCCATGTGACTCAGCAATCCCACTACTGGGTATAAACCC
The DNA here is from genome assembly GCF_030435755.1 of Ochotona princeps. NCBI lineage: Eukaryota > Metazoa > Chordata > Mammalia > Lagomorpha > Ochotonidae > Ochotona > Ochotona princeps. The sequence goes on along the minus strand of NC_080846.1, from coordinate 50,307,816 downwards.
AAGAGACAGTAAGTCATTGTATCCAAGAGACACCTGTGCCACTATGTGTACAGCACCACCACTGACAATAGTCCCAATGTGGATTCCAATAAGGCATCCATATCAGATGGGTGGATGGTGGAATATCGTTCAACTAAGAAGAAGAATGGAATTCTGTCATTTGCAACAAAATGACTGGAAGTGGAGGACCTTATAATGAATGAAATAAATCATAGAAAGACAAAGAACACAGGAGCTAAAATAACAAGGAAAGAAGGAAAGAAAGAGAAAGAAAAGCCGAGGTGTATCAGTTTGTTGCAAATATAGTGTTTTTCTCAAACTTTGCTTTAGATCCTTGTCAAGCAGATTGATGGGGATTATATGCTACTATGGTTTTAATAATTTTGTGTAAGTAAAATTCCATCTGAGTGAAATTGAACAGCTTTTTCTTCAATTATTGCTTATAGCTCATCTATTTTTCTGTTGGATTAGTCTTTTTTTTTTTTACTTTTTATTTGTTAAACTCTTTAGCAGAACCCATTCTTCTGTGAGTATAAATGCAAATTTATAATAGTAATCCTGAAAATAATACTTTTCTTTTCTTTTTTTTTTTTTTTTTTAACAAAATGCAGCTTGGTTTAGAAAAACAAGTCAAACCATATGAGCCAAAAGAGGTTCTGGGTCAGAATTCCTGCCAGCTGCCTCTTGAGACACTGTAGTACTGATAACTACAGTTTATGTAGCATGTTACTGTTTCAAAGTGCTTTCATTTATAAGCATGCAGTAACCTGTGTGCTGGTGTTATGGCATGCAGTGTCCAGCTGGATTTTGCCCAGATTCTTGTCTCAGTGTGAGAGATGGATTCAAAACAGACACAGAGATAAGGTGTAAGCAAGGGAACTGGATTGATTTACAGAGATGGTGCACATCGAGACACCAGTGGGGGCCGCCTCTCAAGGGAGGAGGTCCCGACTCAGGTATTGTAGCCCCTTTTACTTTAGATTTACTTTATAATTGTTAATACCACATTTCCTTTTAAAAGATTTGTTTATTTTTATTGGAAAGGCACATTTATAGAGAGAAGCAGAGACAAAGAGAAAGATCTTCCATCTGCTTGTTCACTCCCCAAGTGGCCGCAGTGGCTGGAGCTGCGCCGATCCAAAACCAGGAGCCCTGAGCCTCTTCCAGGTCTCCCACACGGATGCAGAGCCCCAAGGCTTTGGGCCGTCCTTGATGCTTTCCCAGGTCACAAGCAGGGAGCTGGATAGGAAGCAGGGCTGCCAGGACATGAACCAGGGCCCATATGGGATCCTGGTGTGTGCAAGGTGAGGACTTAAGCCTCTAGGCTACCGTGCTTGGCCTGGGCACTCAGTCTTAAAGACCCTGGCAGATAGGAACCCATTGAGGTATTTGATCCATCTGTCTGCTTTCGTTTTCTCTTAGACCTAATCTGAACCTCTTTTGCTGCTGCCCACAAGTTCTGTGGTAGTGGAATAGTGAGAGGAGGGAGAGAAGAAGAAGGAGAAAAACAGGGAGTGAGGGAGAGATATTTTTGGAAAGCTGTCCACAAGTTCCCTGTATAATGTTCATTTATGGATTTATTAACAGAAATTTTTCTTTCGATGCTTCTCCAGCCTAAGTAACACAAATTCCCTTGGACAAATTCTCATGTAATTTTTTTTAAAAAATTATTGTTTGACGCAGACAGAAGGAGAGAGTTCACTCTCCCAAGTATCCATAATGACTGGGGCTGGGCCAGGTGGAAGCCAGGAGCCCAGAGCTCCATCTGGGTCCCCCGTGTGGGTGGCAGGGACCTAACTCTAATCTAACACCTGCTGTCTCCAAGGAGCATTTGCAGGAAGCCTGAGTTGGAATTGGAGCTGGGACTCAAACCCAGGGAGGCAGGGGAGCAACTATGGTTGTTTATGTATAACTGTGTTTATTTATTTAGGAGAGAGAGATCTTCCATCTGCTGGTACTCCCCAAATGCATACAATGGCTGGGACTGGGCCAGGGTGAAGCCAGGAACCTAGAACTCCATCTGAGCCTCCCTCCATCCACATGGATGCAAGGAACAAAGCACTTAGGCCATCTTCTGCTGCTTTTTCCCAGGCACATTTAGCAGGGAGTTGGATTGGAAGTGGAGCAGCCAGGACTCAGCAGTCCATATGGAATGCTGGCATTCCATGCAGTGACTAACCTTGTTATGCCACAGGGTCAGCTCAGCAAGGGTCAGCTTAGCTGTGGTGCCCATCGCTTGCCCCTCAGTCAAGCCAGCCATGCTTGCTGCTTGTGGCCATTCTCACTGCAAAGTCAAGGCTCCAAAGATATGGACAGGCTGGTGTTTCCTTCTGCTCTCTTTTGGATAGTTCTTGCGATTTTGTTTCCTGCGTTGTAAACTTTTTCTCAGCAGAGAAGCTCCTTTCTTTCCTCACAGTCATCCCAACCACCATTGCAAGATTTGTCTTCCAGAAGCAAGGCTTGAATCCCCACAGGGGATTCAAGATTCATTCCCCCTGACACACACTCACACCCCACTGTGTGTACAGAATGGGTAGGTAGATCCTCCAGGGATAAGGCCTAATTGCTCCAAGGATCTCCCAGGTCAATGGTGGTGCCTCCATTCAGGTGTGAGGCATTCCTACCCACCTAAGCTGCCTGGGGCAGGCTCCAGTACTACTGGGCAAGGTTGTTCTGATGGTAGAAGGAGCCAGTGAAGGTTGGACCACCGAGGAGATAGATCCCTTAGGGAGAGGGTTGCATTTCCTGGCGACCTGCAAATTAGTCACCCAGATTATAGCACTAGGGAATTTGACTAGTCAGTGTGACAGATCACCTCTGGGTGATCTCCAGGGATTGCTCTTCAAGGTTAACACATGGAAAAGCAGGGGAGCCGTGGGGAGTGAGGATTTACCCAGAACAGAGGGAAGAGAGGCTGAAAGAAACTCAGGGAGCCAGAGCTGCAGGCTCCAGGTGTGCCAAGTTCCCTGATGAGCACGCCTGTGGGTCTCTGCCTCCTCTGACTGCTGGAGGCAGAGAGGGGCCTCCCCTTACCCTCGCTTCCATGGCAGGATGACTCGCGCTCAACTGCCCATGTGCGCCCACCTTGTCCTTGGCCACTCACACTGTGCTTAAGTGCCCTCCCCTGAAGCCAGAGCTGAGGGAAAGTGAGCTGCTAGCGTCTTGGCCAACCCTCCTCCCAGCCCCCACCCCGGTTTACGAGGCAGCACGGGTGGTGCCCTCCTTCTCACACCCTCGCCCTCTTTATGGCCCTGCAGTCTTTGATGTCTTCTTCTTCATCAGGGCTGTGGGGAGGAGGGGAGTGAGGGAGGTAGAAGCCAACTTCAGCTAGTGAGGCCCTGCCCAGGGCGGCCTCCAGTGCTCAGGTGTCAGAAGCGGCTCTGGAGAGGGGGACAGGTGCAAGGTGCCCATGGAAGCAGGAGAGCACTAGGCAGGACCACGTTCACCGCTCCTACCCACCCAACCAGCAGCTCCGTGTTGAGGCTGGTCTCTTTCGCAGTAAGTGAAGGGACAAGATGAACTTACAGTGAGTCAGATCCAAGCTCAAATCGTGGATGGCCAATCCTCCAGCTTTTTTTTTTTTTTTTTTTTATCTTGGACAAGCTCCTTAATCGAGCTTCGGTTTCCTACGCTAAGCTGGGCTGTGCATTCCATGGAGGATGGCAAGAGCAAGATAATAAACACTCAGGTGCCACCTTTAGCTTCTTATAGCCAAACCTGCATCCGTGACTAAAAGAGGGGTCTGGTGACATCTGCTGTGTCCATGATTGGTTGCCTTCCACATCCCACCTCCTTCATCAGCACCACAGCCCCCTGGATCTCTTTTCCCTGCTGGGAGATTCTTTGCTGTTGATGCACCCACTGCCACCCTCACCGAATCTTGAGCCTTGGAGTCTATCTGTCTCTTCGTCCCCACTTTAAAGCTGCTGAACAGTTTGGGGAATCCTGGAAACAGAACCCTCTCTTTACACTGGCAGTTTCCCTGGTTGCTGCCCCATCCCCTCCCTGCTCTATTACCTGATTTTTATTTGCTTTGCTCCTATTCTTATCCATCTATAATTTTTATTTTATAGCTCTCCTCTAATGGTCTGGGGCCATCCCCACTGAATCACCAACTGGTCTCACTTTAGGATCTGATTTGGTTTTATAAAAATGACCAAAATCTTCCCTGGGCAAGTGTGGGCCTGGGCAAGACAAAGCTCTTTCTGCTGTTCACTGGGAGGCCCCTCCCCACTGGGTAGTTTTCCAGACCTTTTCAGTTTTGGATTCAGCCATGGTAGAGGCCTGTTCTTGATGCAGTGTGTGTATGTGTGTGTGTGTGTGTGTGTGTGTGTGTGTGTGTCTGCCCTCCTTGCCCTCGTCAAACCATTCTTGTTACTCATCCACATATATGCTGTCTTGAGGGAGACAATACTTAGCTACCTTCCTTTTCCCTTTGTTATTTACTCATGCATTCTTTGTTTTTATTTGTGAGAGAAGCAGAGATAAAAACTCAGACAGGAGGACACAAAAGAAGAATTCCCATCTGCTGGTTCATTCCCCCAAATAGCTGCAACGGTCCAGGCTTGACCTGCGGCTGCAGCTGGAATCCAGGGACTTCATCCATGTGGGAGGCAGAAACCCAATCACTTGAGCCATCACCATTGCTTCCCAGGGCCACCACTGATGGGCAGCTGGAGTCGAGATGCAGCCCAAGCCAGGCATCTAAGTCATGTTTTTGGATGTGAGCTGGGAGATTTTGTTGGGGTGGGGAGGTCTTCACCAGTTTCTCAACAACCAGGCCGAATACCTGCCATGTTTTGCATTTTTCAAATCCATGAAAGGAAACCTGAAGGAATCTCAGGGAGCTGGTGAGAATGCAGCTGAGCCCAGTGAATGTATGTCTGTAGACATCCAATAGAACGTGGGGAGTGTGTGCATGCCCTGTGCGTGCTCATCTAAATGTGGTTTGAGGTACAGATGTTTCTCCCTAGTGGCTGGCCGGTCACTGTAGGTTCTGTGTCCTCACGGAACTATGAGATGCAGACAGATACTGCTTTGGGAAAAATCTGGAAAGTATCTTAGGATGCTCAAGAAGTTGCATATGTGTAGCCACTATTCCTGCACTAAGGCAGTGACTAAATCTGCCGGGTAGATTCCAGGCGGGCTGATTTAAAGAGTGAAACCAACCACTGTCTTAGGCTTAAGGCTGCTTCATTCCCTCTTTTCCAGGCAAGGGGGTAGGAAAGAGTTGGTGGGAAATAAATTTCTATCTCTTTTACTTTTTAATGAACTCATTCTATTAATTTATTTGAAAGACAGAGAGAAGAGATTGAGAGAAGAAAGAGGAGGAAGATGAGAGTAGGAGGAGGAGGAGGAGGAGAAAGAGGAGGAAGAAACAGCAGACAAAAAAAGACAGAGATCTTCTATGTACTGTTTCATTCTGTAAATGCCCACCACAGCCAGGGCTGGGCCATGCCAAAGCCAGGAGCCAGAAACTCAATCTTGTTCTCCTGCATGGGTGGCAGGGACCCAAGTACTCAAGTCACCCATCATCTGCTGCCTCCCGTAGAGGATGGATTGGAAAAACAATCAAGCCTGGAACCCTGGAGCCCTGATATGAGAGATGGGTGTCCTGAACAGAGTCTTTCTAATTGCACCCACATGCTTGTCTTCAGATTTCCCCTTAATTTTTTTTAACATACTCTTTATTCTCTTGAACAAAGATGTCTCCATGAGGGTTCATAAATTTAGTGGTATGACACTGGGGCCCAAAAGTGATTGAAGAAGAAATAAGGTTCAGAGAGCAAGAAAACAGCAAAATCCAAAGAAATAATTTCTCATGTTGATCTGGGGGATAATTGTTGACTGTCCCTCAAAGTCAGTAGGGACATGGTCACCAAGCCACGTGGATCCTGCCGTGACAGAACTCACAGAATCCCTCACTCCAGTTCCTCTTGGTTTTGCTCCATTGCAAAAAGCCATTTGCAGCTCATCAGTATCTGTGCCTCCCTCCGGGCTTCACTCTCTTATCCTGTGACTCAAGTGCATGTGAGGATACTCCAAAAAGGTTCTGGGAAAATGGAATTAAGACACATTTAAGGGCAGGCATTCAGCAAAGTGGTTAAGAAGCCACTTAGGATACTCATATCCCGTATCGGAGTGTCTGGGTTCCAGTCCTGGCTGTACTCCCTATTCCAGCTTCATGTTCATGTATACCCTGGGAGACAGCACATGATGGCTCGAGAAGCTGGATCCCTGCCAACCACGTGGGAGACCCAGATGGAGCTGCTGGCTCCTACTTTCTGCTTGGCCCAGCCTTGGTTGTTGCTAGCATTTGGAGAATGAAATGGGAAGATCTTTGTCTGTGTCTCCCTGACTTTGGAAAGCAAAATTAAAAAAAATATATGTGGGGCCAGTACAATGGCTCAACTAGCTAATACTTCACCTTCAAACCCTGGCATCCCATATGGGCTCAATTTGATGTCCTAGCTGCTCCACTTCTGACCCAGCTCTCTGCTTATGGCCTGGGAATGCAGCAGAGGATGGCCCAAGTCCTTGAATCCCTGCATTCATGTGGAAAACTCAGAGGAAGCTTCTGGCTCCTGGTTTCAAATCGATTCAGCTCCGGCTATTGTGACCATTTGGGGAATGAACCAGTGGATGGAAAATCCTTGTCTCTTCTCTGTTTAAATCTCCCTAAAAATAAAAATAAATTTCAATATACATATATTTAAACATAAAAATGGTGTATTTTAATATATACATATATATATAACTAATTTGGTGCAGACACATTTCAATCTGTGTATAATTTTTTTCCTAATAATCATTTTCCATAGGTTTGTGGAAGGTTCCTCATGTTCCCCCATCTGTTTACTCATACCCTAAATGTCTCCTACAGATCTGCCAAACAGCCCTCCCAGGGCAAGCTGGGTACTATGTACCTCTTTCCAGAAAGGATGGCAGAGAGCTGCAGTGTCAGGAATCACCATTTGGTTCTCTATATTGTGTGACTTGGCTGGAATCAACCGACATCAAATCCTCCTTGTGGCCCTAAAGAGACAGGTGTGAGATGGGCGTGAGACTGGTGGGTGCCTTCCCCCTCCAGGGCCTGAGTTTGAATCTTAAGGCTTGAAGGAGCTGTGAAGCCTTGGACAGCAGAGCCTGACACTGGCCTTTGAAAATGTACATTTTCTTCCCCACCTATCCCTCCCTTTCTTTTAAAAAATCATGTCACCGGGAAGAATATGATTATCCTAAAACATTTTTATTTTTTAATTAAAGAGGATTCATTATACTACCCGTCTCATCTCGTCCCAGGGCAGCGCCAACCTGTGTTCAGCAGGTTTGCTAAGAAATAATTATAGGTTCAGACCTTCCCCAGGCCCCGAAATTCAATTAAACTTTTTTTTGTTTTGTTTTAAGTTACTTGCAGTCACATGGCGTGTGTGTGTGTGTGTGTCTCAGTTTTCCTTGTAGTAACTTGGAATAGCTCCCCCAATGTGACAGCTTGATTTCTTTGGATGTGTCAGTGGGAGTAGATGTTAACTGCATGAAAGAGGCCTTCCTTTTATTTATTGATGTTTGATGGCTGGGTTTGGTTGTTCCCGGAAGGATCGCTTGGATGATGATCTAGCAGTCTCCAGTCTCTGGGACACTTCCCTGGCTTAGAATGAATCAGTTCAATGTCCAGCGTGGATCCAGATCCCTTGAGGAACACTGCAGCAAGGCCAGGTCCTGTTCCCCTTCCTTGGCATCAGGGTATCAGGCTGGAGCCCCAGGACTTTTTTTTTTTCAGAGCTCCTTAGGTGACTCTAATGCACAGCCAAGAATCACAGCCACCAGGGAGAAGGTGGGTGTGTTGTTCCTGCACAGGTGGCGTGGGATTTGGGGTTCAGCAAGGGATACCCCAACAAGGTTACAGGGCCCCTTTTGATCAACTGTCCTATGGCTCATCTGAGAGTTGTTTGGGAAAAGGGATGGCCGTGAGAGGCCTGATTCTCAGCAGAGAGTAAACCCAGAGAGACACAAGACTAGAAACCTAATAAATGAATCAGTAAAATAAGCAAATGTGCCTGTGAGTCCCCACAAAGCTCAGCATATATATTTATACAGGTTTACACTTATTAGTGACGTATAGTGTGCATGCCTGGGTGTAGACCTAAATAGTGTGGTATGTAAATCTACTTCCGTACTATAGCTATACTAGCCTTGTGGGGTGCAGGGGTAATGATGTGGCTAGCTCAAGCATATTTTTGGAAAATTATGCCTGTTTTTTGTATTTAAAATTTTGCCAATATCTCAATGCTTCAAGTATTCGGATTTATAAAGTATGAATGTATCTTCTGTTTGTATCCAACTCTCTGCCTGGGAAGGCAGGAGAAAAAGGCCCAAGTGCCTGGATTCCTGCCAGTGACAAGGGAGAACTGGATGGAGTTCTGGGTTCTTGGCTTTGGCCTGAACCAGCCTAACCATTGCAATCATTTGTGGAGTGAGCGAGAGGATAGAGGAAGATCTCTCTCTCTCTCTTTCTCTCTTTCTGTGTGTGTCCCTGTCTGTTGCAATGTCCTTCAAATGAATAAAAAATGAATCTTCAGAAAGAAATAGCAGAGAAAAAGAATTTCAGTGTGACTTTATGAAGCCAGAATTTCACCTCTCTTTCTCTCTCCTTCTTTCTTTCTCTCTTTCTCCTTCTCTCTCTCTCACACACACATACCTTGATGTTTCTCAGAGAGGAGGAAACAAACCTAATTGGTCCCCGAGAAAATAAAAGATCAACACACACATGCGGTCCATGTATATAGACATGGACTAACATATGGAGAGCCATTTTCTTATTCAAGAGAGCTTGAATAAGAAGCTGTTTACCAACCATTCTAAAATCCTTGTCTGATTTCTTTTCTCTTTTTATGATTTATTTATTTTTATTGGAAAATCAGATATACAGATAGGAGGAGAGACAGATAGAAATATCTTCCATCCGATGATTCACTCCCCAAGTAACCGCAATGGCCGGTGCAGCGCCGATCCGAAGCCAGGAGGTCAGATCCTCTTCTGGGTCTCCCACATGGGTAGAGGAACCCAAGGCCTTGTGCTGTCCTTGATCGCCCTCCCAGGCCACAGGCAGGGAGCTGGATGGGAAGTGGGACTGCTGGGATTAGAAATGTCGCCCATATGGGATCCTGGCGCATTTAAGGCGAGGACCCTAGCCATTAGGCCACAGCGCCTGGCCCTGATTTCTTTTCTTTTTTTAAAGAAGGATTTGTTTATTTGAAAGGCAGGGTGACAGAGAAGGAAGTGAAGAGAGAGAGGGAGAGAGAATGAGTTTTCCGTTTGCTGGTTCATTTCCCAGATGGCTGCAATGGCCAGTATTGGACCAGAAGCCAGGAGCTTTTTTGAGATCTCCCACATGGATGATGGATTCCTAGTAATTGGGCTGTTTTCCATTACTCTCCCAGGTGCCTTACAGGGGAGCTGATTCAGAAACGGAGCAGCCTAATCTTGAACCTGTGTCCTCATGGATAACATCTTGGCTCATCTGGAAATACAATCTGATTGTGTGTCGGAAACTGGAGCAGACAGGAGCTGTGTTGCTACCTACTACATGGGGACCCGTGGACAACAGGTGTGAGAAGGTGCCGTCTCCACCCAGCTCCTGCGCCTTGGGGGTAGCCCAGGTGGGTGCAATTAAGGGCACTCTTACGTCTCTTCTTCCTGGGTCCATTTATAAAGTGTTTTGTTTTTTTAAATGAAAAGGACTAGAAATGAGTTTTAATAAGATTCTACCTTCTCTGGGCTGGCTCTGTAATAAATTAACTTGAAATACACATCTCATTCTCCTTCCTGCTTTTCTTTGCTCATTGGCAGAACCAGATTTTGAGGCCAGTGAAGAGGTAAAAACAATGCTGCCGGGGGTGGGGGGAGAAAAAAAGGTGGCTATGTTCAAATCCTTGATGGCTTCTCATGGGTGACATCCAAGTAAAGGTATTTTTCTGCATGACCTGGCATTTTATGAAATACGGGGAGCATGAAGCCATCTGGACTATTTTTTATTCTTTTTTAAAAAAAATATGTATTTATTTGAAAGAGTTACAGAGAAAGAGAGGGAAAACAGAGACAGGGAGAGATCTTCCATCCACTGGTCCACTTCCCAAATGCTTGCAACAACCAAGGCTGGGCCAGGCCATAGCCTAAGTGAGTAGCAGGGACCCATGTACTTGAGTGACCAGCTCAAGGATGTGCTACACCAAACACCCACCTTGGGAGTGGATTCTTAAGGAGAAGCAGATAGAGCTAGAACTTTTTATGCACCTTTGTGTCTGCCAGTTTTACTCAATGGTACCACGTTTGTTGAATGAGTAGTTGAAGATTTATTAAGGCTCTTGCCATGTAGTGACAACACCCTTCCCTGTTCACATAAAACATGCTCTCCCTGCCTCCAATATGTATATAATATACAAGAAATAAAATTAAAGTTTTACAGGCCAGTGTTATGGTGCAACGTGTTAAGCTACCCCTTGCAATGCCAGCGCCCCATATTAGAGCTCCAGTTGGAGTCTCAGCTGCTCCACTTCCCCTCCAGCTCTCTGCTACTCGGGAAAGCAATGGAGGATGACCCAAATGCTTGCATCCTTGCCACTCAAGTGGGAGAACTGGATGAAGTTCCTGGTTTCTCCCTGGCTCAGTCCTGGATGTTGTGGCCATTTGGGGAGTGAGCCAGCAGGTGGAAGATCGATCTCTCTCTCTCTCTCTCTGTTTTTCCTTCTCGCTCTACCTTTAAAATACATAATAAACTTAAGACAAAACTTTGATAGTCTTGTCATAAAACATTTGTCATGTTTTTCTAAACTTTGTTATTTGTCCACGATCTGTGACACTTTAAAAAGTGTTGTTAGGGCCCCGGTGGCGTGGCCTAGAGGCCAATGTCCTCGCCTTGAACACCCCGGGATCCCATATGGGCACCGGTTCTAATCCCGGCAGCTCCACTTCCCATCCAGCTCCCTGCTTGTGGCCTGGGAAGGCAGTTGAGGACGGCCCAATGCATTGGGATCCTGCACCCGCGTGGGAGACCCGGAAGAGGTTCCTGGTTCCCAGCTTCGGATTGGTGCGCATCTGCCGTTGCGGTCACTTGGGGAGTGAATCATCGGACGGAAGATCTTCCTCTCTGTCTCTCCTCCTCCTCTGTATATCTGACTTTGTAATGAAATAAATAAATCTTTTTAAAAAGTGTTGTTAAATTATTTGGGAGAGTGTTTATACCTCTAGACTGTTTTCAGGTGTGAGAGCTGGTAAACTGGTTGACTCGCATTGGCGAGCTGGAACAAAAGAGTTCGTGAAATATGACAATTGAGCCCATCTGCTGCCAGGGCTGAAAATCAGCTTCCTGGCACTAAATGCTGAAAGCAGGGATGCAGCCTGGGCGTGAGGATCACCTGGTCAAATCACTGAGTGTTGTTTACTACTTCCTACCCAGCTCCCTGTTAGTAGCCTGAGAAAGCAGAAAAGATGGTCTAAATGCTAGGGTCCCTGAACCCACATGGAAGTTCTGGAAGAAGCTTCTGGCTACAGTGTGGCCCAGCCCTGGCCATTGCAGCCATCTGAAAGGTGAATCATCAGATGCAAGATCTCTCTCTCCCTTTCTCTCTCTCTGCCTCCCTGCTCTTTGTACCCTGACTTTCATATAAATAAACAACTCTTTCAAAAAAAAAAACCAAGTTCAAATGTTCTCACTAGAAAAATGATAAATAATTGAAGTTAAACATTGTAGGTTAATTTAATTATACCCATAGTATCTGTAAATCATTGCATCACTTTATACCTTGTAAATATATATACACTATAATTAGTAAATTTGCAAGTAAAAATGCATTTTTAAAAAACTTTAAAGGAGAAATGTTTAAAGCATTGTTTCTAGCCAACCAGATTGTAAATTCCTTGAACTTGAGAACCAACTGGGTAGCCTGGCGGGGCGGCTAAAGTCCTCACTTTGCACGCACCAGGATCCCATGTAGGTGCAGGTTCTAGTCCCAGCAGCCCCACTTCCCATCCAGCTCCCTGCTTGTGGCCTGGGAAAGCAGTCGAGGACGGCTCAAAGCCTTGGGATTCTGCACCCACGTGGGAGACCTGAAGGCTTTGGATCAGGTTAGCTCCAGCCGTTGTGGCCACATGGGGAGTGAATCATTGGACGGAGGATCTTCCTCTCTGTCTCTCATCTCTGTATATCTGACTTTGCAATAAAAAAATTAAATAAATCTTTAAAAAAAAAGAACCAAGTGGGGAAAAAATTACAAACATCCATCACAATGAATGAACAAAAAATGGAATATACTTTTTATTTCATTTAAGGTTTTTTATGTTCCATCCAACCTAGCAGTTAACTTTTTACCTAGTAAGTCTCTGTAAATAATTATGTTAATCATGATAGTGTTTAAAAGAAAGATCTAACCATGAGACACCACCTCTCTGCAGTAATAAGAAAGGCTATTTTGCTAAAAAAGACAGAAGTTAACACGCATTGGTGCGCATATGCAGAAAATGATAACGCGTGCACACTGCACGTGGGAATGCAAATGAGTACATCCTTTGTGGAAGGCAGCAGAGTGTCTCCTCAAAAATGTAAAGCAGAACTGTTGAATGATCTAGCAATCCTACTTTTGGAAAATGAAATCCCTTGAGCAGAAACATCCACATTGACCTGTTCACTGTAGCATTATTCACAAGAGTCAGGATAGAGAAACAATTAAGTGTTCATTTGCTGATGAATGGATCCAGAAAATGTGGTACATATACACAGGGAATATTATTCAGTCATTAAAAGGATGAAATCTCTTCATTGCGACATGAATGGATCTAGAAGTCGTGTTTTTAATAAGCCAAGCACAGTTGGCTGGTGCCGGTGACAGACCTAATTTGATCCTGAACTGGCTGGCACACACGAGTCAAGTCTGGGGCACACCATGGTAGCCTAGCAGCTAAAGTCCTCATCTTGCATGCACCAGAATCCCATATGGGTACCAGTTCTAATCCCAGCAGCCCCGTTTCCCTTCCAGCTCCCTGCCTGTGGCCTGGGAAAGCAGTGGAGGATGGACCAAAGCCCTGGGACTATATATATATATATATATATATACATATGATGCTAGGGCCGACACTATGACATAGTGGACTGAACCTCTGCCTGTGGTACTCACATTTTACATACTGCTCATTCAAATTCTAACTGCTCCACTTCTGATCCAGCTCCATGCTAATGTATCTAGGAAGACAGCAGAGGAGTGTTTGAGCCCCTGAACCCACGTGGGAGATCTGGATGGTGCTCTGGAATTCTGGCTTTGGCTTGGCCCAATCCTGGCTGATATGGTCATATGAGAAGTGGTGGATGGAAGACCTGTGCATGTCTGTAACTCTGCCTTTCAAGTAAAAATAAGTATATCTTTAAAAATACACACAGTGGTGGTTATCAGAGACTGGGAAAAGACAAACAGGATGGAGGGATGGGGAAAGGTTGCTCAGCAAGAACTAGGTTATAGCTTCCCATGAGAAAGAAGTTCTGAGCTTCTACTGCCCAATGGGCGCTAGAGAGAATATTGATGCTCTACAAACACCTCTGAGATGCCTAGAAGAGAGGAATTTGGATGTTTGCACTTAAATAAATACAAAGTGCTTGAAAAGATAAATTTATCCTGTTCGACATTAGACACCATAATAAAATATCACCTGGTTTTCCACAAGCAGGCACTGTTTCTATATGTCTGATAAGATGCTTTAAATAACATTTTAAAAGAAAGGGAAAATATAATGCTTGCAATAAATAATCTGAAGATGGATTTAAGAAAAGAATTTCATTTACAATAGCATAAAAAGGTACAGCTTAGAGCCTGGTGTGGTGTACTAGCGGGTAAAGTCCTCGCCTTGCACGCACCAAGATCCTGTATGGGGCTTGATTTGTATCCTGGAGGCCCAGCTTCCCATCCAGCTCCCAGCTTGCGGCCTGGGAAAGCAGTGGAGGATGGCCTAAAGCCTTGGGACCCTGCACCCACGTGGGAGACCCAGAAGAAGCTTCTGGCTCCTGGCTTTGGATCAGCCTAGCTCTGGCCATTGTGGCAACTTGGGAAATGAATCAGCAGATGGAAGATCTTCCTTTCTGTCTCTCCTCCTCTCTGTATATTCAACTTTCCAATAAAATAAATTAAAAATACAGTTTGGAAATAAATGTGGCAAAAGCACAGAAGTAATCATCTGAAAACTCTAAAATGCTTTTGAGAGCAATTCCAGAAAACCTAAATGAAGGCAAAAGCATTCCATGTTCATCGCAATACTTTCAGAATTAGTTTACATATTCTTTATAATCCCTACCAAATTTCAACTACTGCTGAAATCAGTAAACTCATCCCACAATTCAAGACCCAAAATGGCCAATGTTTTGATTTCTTAGAAGAGTAAGGTTGGACGACTCACTTCGCCAGATTTTTAAAGTTCTGCAGGGACTGGTGTGGTGGTGCGGTGTATTAAACTGCTGCTTGTGACTCTGGCATCCTGTATCCAAGCATCTGTTTAAGTCCTGGCTGCTCCGGTTCCAATCCAGCTCCCGTTTATGGGAAAACAGACAATAAGGGTCCCAGCACCTGTGTCCCTGTCACCCATGTGGGAAGCCCAGAGAAAGATCCATCGTCCTGGCTTCAGTGTGACCCAGGCCTGGCTGATGTGGCCATTTGGAAAGTGACCCACTAGATTTCTCTATGTCATATTATGCTTCAAAGAAATAAAATGAGTCAAAAATTGTAAAGTCGGGCCTGGTGGCGTGGCCTAGCGGCTAAAGTCCTCGCTTTGAACGCCCCGGGATCCCATGTGGGCGCCGGTTCTGATCCTGGCTGCTCCACTTCCCATCCAGCTCCCTGTTTGTGGCCTGGGAAAGCAGTCGAGGACGGCCCAATGCATTGGGACCCTGCACCCGCGTGGGAGACCTGGAAGAGGTTCCTGGTTCCCGGCATCGGATCGGCGCGCACTGGCTGTTGCGGCTCACTTGGGGAGTGAATCATCGGATGGAAGATCCTCCTCTCTGTCTCTCCTCTCTGTATATCTGACTTTGTAATAAAAATAAATCTTTAAAAAAAATTGTAAAGTCACTGTAAGACACTGGCAGGAGGACAGACATAACCTCACCCAGCAGAATGGAATTGAGAATTTAAGAATAAACCCTCGCGTGTTTGGTTAGTTGATTGTCAGCGTAAATGTCCAGACAATCCATTGGGGGAGAACAACTAGCGTCCCAAGCAGTACCGGCACAATCAGGTGATCACACAAAAGAATTCAGTTGGACTTCTACCTCCCATTGCCTACAGAAGCTAACTCAAAATAGATCAATGACCCAAATGTGACAGCTGAGATATAAAACTACCAGAAGAAAATAGGGTAAGCCTTAGATTATGCCTTATTTAAAAACAAAACAAAACACAACACAACACAACACAACACAGAGACCCAGTGATAGCTCAGTGGCTAAATCTTCACCTTGCACATGCTGGGATCCCATATAGGCATCGGTTCATGTCCCAGCTGTTTCACTTTCCATCCTTCCCTGCCTGTGCTCTGGGAAAGTAGTTGAGGATGGCCCAGAACCTGCCTGGGAGACCCAGATGAAGCTCCTGGCTCCTATCTTTGGATTGGCTCAGCTCCGACTGTTCCTGCCACTGGGGAGTGAACTAGTGGAGAGAAAGTCTTTATTTCTGTCTCTTCTTCTCTCTGCAAATCTGTCTTTCTAATAAAAATAAATTAAATCTTTTTTAAAAAGAAGAGAAAAAGACCCAGTAAGAAAGAAAAACCAGATAAATTGTATTTCAACCAAAATTTAAAACTTTTTGCTTTCAAGGACAACAAGAAAGTGAAAAGATGACCCGTAGAAAGAGATATTTGTTTTTTTTTCTTCTTTTTATTATTATTCTTTTTAAAAATAATTTTGTATAGGCTGGGATTCCCCCCTCAAACTCCCACTCCCCTGTCAGATTCTTCCCATATTGTTACAATAGTGTAGACCTTCATAAGGAATCAGAATTCTATCAGTCTCTTATTTAAGTGTACCCCGACATTGTTGGTACAGACAATGTCAGGCAGGAGATAAGATATTTGTTATCATAAACCTGATAAGAGACTTGTATCTAGAACATACAAAGAATCATTACACTAAATAATTAAAAAAAGGGGGGGTTAAAGTCCTTGTCTTGCATGTGCCAGAATCCCATATGAGCATCAGTTCTAATCCCAGCAGCCCAGCTTCCCATCCAGCACCCTGCCTATAGCCTGGGAAAGCAGTTGAGGATGACCCAAAGCCTTGGGACCCTGCACCCATGTGGGAGACTCGGAAGAGGCTCTGGGCTCCTGACTTTGGATTGGCGCAGCTATAGCTGTTGTGGCCACTTGGAGAGTGAATCAACAGACAGAGGATCTTCCTCTCTGTCTCTCCTCTCCGTATATCTGGCTTTCCAATAAAAAATAAAATAAATCTTAAAAAGAAATAGTAAAAACACATACATAGGTCAATTAAAAGTGGGCAAAGGATCTGAACAGGCATTTCTCCAAAGAAGACTTATGAATGGCCAATAAAAATGTGCTCAGCGCACGGAAATAGGTTCCACACTATTAGTTATCAAGAAAATGCAAATCAAAACCACAATGAGACACCACTTTACACCCACTAGGATAGCTATAAAAGTAATAAGAACAAGTTAATAACAATTGCTGATGAGAATGGAAAACTTGAAATCCTTACACATTGCTGGTGGGAAAGTGCAACAACCCAGCTGCCCTTGAAAACAACTTGGCAGTTCCTCAAAATGCTGACCTTAGAGTTCCCACAGGATCTGCAGCCCCACTTCCAGGTGCACACCTAAGAGAAATAAAAAGAAGAATCCATAAGACTTGTATATGAACACTCACGACAGAATGAAAAGTGGGGTGACTCATCTATTCCACAACTGATGACAGATGAATAAAATGTGGATTCTCCCTGTAATGGAATATGATTTAACAATGAGAAAAGAAGGATGAGGCCAGTATCGTGGTCTAGCCTACAATGCCCATATATTCATGTCCTGGCCACTCCAGTTCTGATCCAACTCCCTGCTAATGGCCTGGGTAAAGTGGAGGGAGATGGCACAAATGTTGGACCCCTGCACACCTGTGGGAGACCCAGATGAAACCCCTGGCTTCAGCCTGGCTCCACCCTGGCTGTTGCAGCCATTGGGAGGGAGTGAAAAAATGAGTGGAGGGAGTGAAAAAAAAATCGATCTTTCCCTCTCTTAGTGTAACTCTGTCTTTCAAATAAACAAACAGATCTTGAAAAGGAAAAAAAAAAAAGTAGTGATTCATGCCACATCATGGATGAACCTTGAAAATAAGCTAACTGAAAGAAAGCACGTATTGTATGATCACACTTATTTCTTCTTAGGTAGCTTTTTCAAATTCATTTGCATTTTATTTGAGAAGCAGAGAGACACAGAGACAGAGAAACAGATCGAGATCTTTAACCTGCTGGTGCATTTCCCCAAGGCGTCCAACAGCTCGGGCTGTGTCAGGCACCTAGCACTCCATTTGGGTCTCCTAGGCAGGGACACAAGCGCCTGAACCTCCCAGGATGTGCATTATAGCGGGAAGCTGGATCAGAAACAGCACCAGGACTTGAGCCAGTCACTCTACTATGGAATGTGAGCACGCGAGCAGCCTAAACACGGCACCCATGCCCTCCTGTCTGATTGCACTGATACAATGCTCACAGTAGGTGAGTCTACAGGGACAAAGAGTAGCTGCTTAGGGCTGGGGTGTTGAGACATGGAGCGTGACTGTACCTCAAACAACTTATGGAAAGCAACTATTAGGAAAAAACTGTGTCTGGGGCCCGGCGGCGTGGCCTAGCGGCTAAAGTCCTCGCCTTGAAAACCCCGGGGTCCCATACGGGCTCCGGCTCTAATCCCGGCTGCTCCACTTCCCATCCAGCTCCCTGCTTGTGGCCTGGGAAAGCAGTCGAGGACTGCCCAATGCATTGGGACCCTGCACCTGCGTGGGAGACCCAGAAGAGGTTCCTGGTTCCCGGCATCGGATAGGCGCGCACCGGCAGTTGCGCCTCACTTGGAGAGTGAATCATCGGACGGAAGATCTTCCTCTCTGTCTCTCCTCCTCTCTGTATATCTGACTTTGTAATAAAAAAAAAAATCTAAAAAAAAAAAAAAAACTGTGTCTGGCTTTCAAATATTTTATGGCAGCAAAATAAACATCCTTTAATTTAATTTTCTAGAAACTTTTGTTCATTTTTTATGGTTTTTTTTAAAGATTTATTATTTTTTATTGGAAAGTCAGATTCACAGAGAGGAGAGAACAGAAAGATGTTCCCTCTACTGGTTCATTCCCCAAGTGGCCACAATGGCTGGAGCTGAGCCAATCTGAAGCCAGGAACTAGGAGCTTCCTCCGGGTCTCCCATATGGGTATAGGGCCCTAAGGCTTTGGGCCATCCTCCACTGCCTTCCCAGGACACAAGCAGGGAGCTGGATAGAAAGTAGAGCAGCCAGGACACAAACCGGTGCCTATATGGGATCCCGGCTTGTGCAAGTTGAGAATTAACTACTAAGCCATTGTGCCAGGCCCTCCAAGAACTTTTTGAAGTACCCTAGTAAATGCAGATTTTCTTATGAGACAATGACATTATTTTAATAGTGATAATGACCCCCACAACTCTGTGAATACACCAGAAACCATGGAATTGTACACTTTCAACAGATGAATCATGTGGTGTGTGAATTATATCTCAATAAAAAATTTTATTTAGAAAAATTATAATAGAGTGCCTACCCGTAGGGGATCCACTGGTAATTGGAAACTTGTTGTTGGTCTCTGCCTTAAAAATTTTGGCTACTCCATTTCGAAAGTTATTTAATAACTTTTATTTAATTTTCTATCAGGTGCTGGGGCTCTGTGCTTTGTGGAGGTGTGAGTGAAAGTGGCAGAGGACTTCAGAGAGGAAGAAACAGCAGAAAACAAAAGCAAAAGGAGCTCCAAGCTTTAGGGCCTTGTGTGGGAAAGGCCTGGGCAGCCAGCCCACGCTCCCACTCAATGTGAGTAGCAGTACTACGTTCTTGAGATTCCAACATGAACATCTTTAAGTGCGATTTCTACTTTGGGTTGCGGTGTTTGGAGCTAAGCTGGCCCAACGGCCTTCTCTGGGTTCAGAGACACTAAGCATGTGAATTGTTGACCTCCTTCTCTTAAGTCTCCTACAAGGAACTGAAGATCTAGGTAACTGGTGGGTGTGAAGAGCAAGCCATGGCGAACTTGTGCTCACCTGGAGGGTGGAAAAGCAACGAGGAGCTGGGGAATGACTATGAGAGTAGAGTATAGGAATGAAGTTCCCAGGGGCATGATGGGGGTAGGATTCCTACTACGCTGCCATTTTGATTCTACTGTAGGATTCAGTGACCTTGGACTCATGTCAACCCCCCCACCTTGTTCTTAACAGTCCTTTCGACCACAGTCTTTTTTGGGAAACTATCAGTCTGATGAGGAAACAGTAGTTCGATTTCAAGGGCATGAAACCAACAAATAAGGAATCCAGTGCAATGGCTCAATGGCTAAATCCTCACCTTGCAAGTGCCTGGATCCCATATGGGTGCCATTTCATGTTCTGGCTGCTCCAGTTCCCAAGTAGCTTGCTGCTTGTGGCATGGGAGACTTGGAAGAAGCTCCTGGTTCCTGGCTTTGAATTGGTTCAATTCTAGCTGTTGCGGCCATCTAGGGAGTGAACCAGCAGATGCAAGGTCTTTCTCTCTGTCCCTCCTTCTCTCCATAAATCTGATCAGTCTTTCCAATAAAAATAAATAAGACTTTTTAAAAAAGAAATCAATAAATAAGAAATGAAAAAAGAAGCTTCCTGGGTCAGTTTTGGGGCACAGCAAACTAAGCCAGCATTCTGATGCTGACATCCCACATAGAAGTGACAGTTTGAGTCCAGACTGCACCACTTCCTATCTAGCTCCCTGCTAATGTGCCCTGGAAAGTCCCAAAGGATGACTTTAAAGTACTTGGATCCCTGCCACCCATGTTAGAATCTAGAATGAAATTTCTGGCTCCTGTCTTTGGTCTGGCTCAACCCTGGCTATTGCAGTCATCTGGGGAGTGAACCAGTGTATGAAAGATCTCTCTTTTTCTGCCTTATTCTTTCAAACAAATAAATAAATACATCTTTAAAAGGTGTAGGAGGCAGTTTCCTGGCATGATAGGGTATGCCTGTGTCTGTGATCCTGTCATTTTGTCTGGGCACTTGTTAGAGTTCCAGCTACTCCACTTCTGATCTAGCTCTTTGCTAATGTGAACTGGGAAAATAGTGGAGGATGGTGTAAGAGCTTGGGCCCTTGCATTCTCATTGGGGACCCAGATGAAATTCCTGGCTCCTGGCTTTTAGCCCTGGTTGTTAGAACTATTCAGAGAGTGAACCAGAGAATGGAAGGTCTCTTTCTTTCTCTGTGTCTCTCTGTCTTTCCTCTTTTCTGTGATTCTGCTTCTCAATTAAACAAAAAATAAATCTTTAAAAAAGAAGGGAAAATAAAAGAAACAAAAGCCTCCTAAGAAATTGTTGAGTTGGATCTTAAAGGAAGTTCAGGATATAATATTGCAAAAGAGAAGAATTTCCACCAAGCTTCTCTACACAAAAATGGTTTTATGGCCCAATGCTGGGCCCCCAAGCACTGGACTAGGCTGTGCCCTAGGAGCTGGCAAATGGTGGCCTGAGTGCCCTGAATGTTGTGGTATGACTACCTGAGCCCCAGCCAAGGTCACTTGAGGAGGCCAGCTAGGGGACACTGCAAAACAATGGCTGGCCATCTTGACCGAGGACACCAGTACACTTGCAGCTGCCTTGAGGAGAAATAGAAGCCAGCGCTTAACAGCATGTGTCACAGGGTCTCCTGTGCTGCCACAGACCTGGACTCTGCTCTGCAGCCAGCCCTGCTCTCTGCTCTTCCTATCCCAACTTGCCTAATTGATACCTTGGCTGATGGTGTCATTAACAATGCTTGAATAATAGCCTGACTGGATGATTTCAAAATGAGAGAGGTGATTAATATGTCGGAAATCCAGCCAGGGGGAGCAGGGAAGAGGATGTCCCAAGAGACTAAGAAGTCGGGGAAGCAACCATCCTTTGCCCCTCACTGCATGGCCACCGTCTTCATGAGAGACCAACTGGGCAGGATGGAGGAGGGGGGAGGAGCCCGACCCCCAGCTTTGGCTTCACCTGCCGATCTCCCCCGGGGTCTCCCCTCCCCCACACACGTTCTGACACCTACAAGCTCGTTACATGGTGATGACC
This sequence comes from Ochotona princeps, assembly GCF_030435755.1. NCBI lineage: Eukaryota > Metazoa > Chordata > Mammalia > Lagomorpha > Ochotonidae > Ochotona > Ochotona princeps. The sequence goes on along the minus strand of NC_080846.1, from coordinate 50,286,490 downwards.
TATATTTTTATCTTTTTTATGAGCATCAAACACACATCGTCTTGCAAGCACATGTGTTTCTCCCCCTATTGACGTGCGAGCGCCTTTGATGGTAATTTATGGTAGGGTTGAGCAGTCAGGTCTTAATTGTACCCTGAAATTGCTTACCATTTTGATGCCTCCAGATCATCCCCAAATGTGCCTTTTTCCAACAGGAGGGATTTTTTTTTTTTTTACTCTTTTCTATGCCACCATATGGAGTTGAGCGAAATCTTAAGGGAAAGCGTTCCCCAGCCAGGTATAAGAGATGCCTTGTCCTTCACACTTTCACAGCAGTCAGGCTGTGTGGAAAACTGCTCTCCTCAGCAAAACCGAACTCAGTTTCTCCCTCATGGGTTAGGTTCAGAATGGCTTCACTGATTACTTAATAAGGCCATCAAGTCATGGCTACTTCAGCATTCATACTTTTCAGGAAATTTCCATGGTGTCTGTGAATCTTGATGGGTTTCAAAACAGGAGTGTTGTGAATTCACTGAGGAAGGCTGGACTTCCCTGGGGCACAGCAGGCCTCCTGAAATCATTCTGGAACAATCTCTCCTTGCAATTATGATTGCTCTACCCTCCAACTTAAGGGAATTCAACAGCCCCTATGGAGACTGGGAGACAGTGATGAGGAGTGGAAGCCTCAGAACAGACATGCAGCCCAAGCCCCACATCATGTGTACTTGGCTCTGCTCCTTTGCCCAGACCCCACCATGTTCCTTGGTACAATCGAGGATTACATTACAGGATGATGAGTCAATGTACTGAACAACTAGGAATACAACTCCTGTCTCATGAGAGCATAAAGGCAGACGGGAGACTGGAATGCCTACCTCTCTTTCTGGAGAGACCCGTGGCAGTGTCCAGCGTGGACTGTGCTGTTGTGTTGGAAACTGTTCTCCCTGTGGATGGCCTTCCTGCTAGCACCTGCCACAGATACCCTATTCCAGCTGCATTAGTTTGCTCTCTGTCTCCCACACTTGACACTCAGCACACGTGCCTGCTCATACTTGCCTCTGCTCAGTCACATGGGCTAACTTCTTCCTACTCAACCCTAGCTATTACTTCTCTGTCCTCCCTGTTCAAACCTTTTCCTTTTCCCCCTTACATCCCTGGTCCTAAACTCAATTTTTTTTTGAAGACTTATTTATTTTTACTGGAAAGTCAGATATACAGAGAGGAGGAGAGACAGAGAGGAAGAACTTCTGTCCGATGATTCACTCCCCAAGTGAGCGCAACGGCCAGTGCTGAGCCGATCCAAAGCCAGGAACCTGGAACTTCCTCCAGGTCTCCCACACGGGTGCAGGAACCCAAGGCTTTGGGCCATCCTCAACTGCCTTCCCAGACCACAGGCAGGGAGCTAGATGGAAGGTGGGGCTGCCGGGATTAAAACCGGCACCCATATGGGATCCTGGCGCTTTCAAAGTGAGGACTTTAGCTGCTAGGCCACCACGCTAGGCCCCTAAACTCAATTTCATTGGAAAAAATCCCTGAATTTGGCTTTCCTAGCTCCATACAATCTTAGACTGGAATTGGCTGTGTATTTCTCTAACCTGATAGGATTTGTGTGTGTGCTTGTGTCCTACCATCCGTGGACATCCATAGAGGGACATTGTGTGTCCATTTGAATCAACTTCTTGACTGACAGCAGAACCATCACCATCACCATCTCAGGGAATAAAAGTTTCTCTTCTGCTAAAGGCCTTCTTAGGAGAGCCTTCCTTTCTTAGGCCCACAATGGAGCTATGCAGATGCATATGAATTTGGTAAAGACAGGCATTTCCACACTGGAGTATGTGTGAAATCTCATTGTCCTATGGTAACCAAAGGGTCTTCAGCTTTCAAACTTTAGAGAATCAGTCAGTTATCTGGAAATTTCAAGGATCTATGTTGTACCTAGATCTCTTAACTACCCGGCTTTCCACTACACGCACAGAATCTGAACTTCAGGTCTTGGTCGTCAGAGGCATCCATAGTGACACTTCCTACAGTTAACGGCTACATCTCTCTAACTAACCTTGACTTCTAGTTCACACACCTGCTTGAGCTTCTGGAACTTGTTCCAGACCTATGTTAATCTTTTTGCCTAAAATACCATTTCAGTCCCTGTCAACCTGTTAAGATCTGATCCTCTACCTTAAAGCCTTCTCCAAGAAAACTTGCCAGCTCTTTAATGCTTAATGTTTCCATTTCTCTCCCAATTGTAGTGTGACATTGTAAAGCTGTGTTTTGTACCAGAATGGGATGTGTATGCTTTCGTCTCCTTCAATAGCTTGTAGGCTTTTAGAAGGTGAAAACTGCGTATTTGGGAAGTTGTTTATCCCTAGGGTTAGAACTATGAGTGCTAAGAAACAGAATGTGGATCAGAAAGCCAGGTATCAATGGTTACTTTGTTCTTACGATGGCTTCTAACTTTAATCATATCTCTGTTACACTCTGTCCAAATCAATCTTTGGGTATTCTCCATCTCGATCTATGGTTAAGACCAGAACATCTTAACTAACACATTAGACAGATTTGAAAACAGATTCAATGAAGGTGAAGACAGATTCATCCCAGAGCATTCTCTAGGCTGGTGGGAGGTGAGCTTCCCTGTTGGGCAGAGGGCATTCGAAGGGATGTCTGTGCAGGTCCACCCAGGGAGGGGCAGCTCCAGGGGAGCAGGAAATGACTTCTGGGCAAAGGACCAGGAGACGGATTTTACATGTCAGCAAAAAGGACCAAGTACTTGCTTAAAGGTATTCATTTCACTCTTGGCACCTAGCTCGTTTCTTTATGCTACAATAATGTCGCTGACAGCACTTTTAATGGCAATTGCTTAAGGGAGGGCATATGGTTCTACTCGGGATTGCTTGTTGGAAAGAACAAGGAAAGAAATACGTTCCTACTGCTTATGTTCATTATGTTTAAGAAAAGACAAATCTGGATCTAGATCTCACGTCCTAATTCCTTCCATCAGCTGTTTTCCCCTTCTGCCCCAGCATCTCAGTTCTCTGACTCCCGAAAAGACCTGCAGTCCTTGGGGCTACTGTCCCCCTCCCATGCATCATGACCCTCTCTGATTTCTGTTGGTTCCTATTTTCTTCACTCTGACTCTTTTGCACTCAATCCCATAGCTTCCTTCTTGTTAAACTCTGGTCTGTGACCTCTGCCTCCAGAGAGCCTTTTCTCATGTTGCGCCTGGTGATGGTCTCACTCCTCATCCTCTCCAGCTTGTTTTCCATCCTACAGTGACCTTCCCCCTCACTGGTGGTGCCTTCCTGTGAGGTCCCTGTGCATCCCAATGGTGTGTTGTTGACTGGTTTCTTCTTACTTTTCTGAGTTTAGCAAGTGATGATAAAGAGAGATTTGAAATGGTCTTTGTCCCTTCCTTTTCATCTCTTCCCTTCCTTTCATGAAGATATATATGTTTCATGAACTAGCCAAAAGGCAAAGGGAGAGAGAGCACACTAACTCAACTGCTGTTACTCTGTAGATGCTCACAGTAGTCAGAAGCTGGGATCCAGAAGTGCCGCCAGGGTCTCCCACATGGGTAGGAAGAGCCCAATCACTTCAGCAGTTACCATTGCCCACCATTTCTGCATTAGCAGAAAGCTGAAATCAAGGACCAGAGCTGGGACTCCATCCCAGGTGAAATGGGACACAGCCGTCTTAAGCAGCATCCATCACTAGGTTAAACACCTTCCCCTCAGTCCTTCCTTCAAAAAATGCTGGTTAAGCACCTATTAAATAACAGACACAGTTTGCTATCCCCCCATGGCTTACATTCCTGTCCATTCTGAGTGAATATCTACATATTGGTCTGATACTGGCAATTATTAGTCAAATATTCCCAAGCCATATGAAAGTGTGACCTTTTGCTGGAGTGCTCAGTGGGGACTTGCCTTCCCTGGCAGACATTCTCCTGCTTGTTGGCATCACCATTCACCATGGCTGCCTCTCTCAGCATTTCAAACAGCAGAGTTTGCAGGTGCCTCAGCTGGTGATGAACAGTTGGCCCATCTCAATACCCACGGAAGCCTCTACAGAGTGCAGAAGGAAAACTGAACATTCCAACCTGCTCCTGTGAACACTGTCACACAGGGGTGCCCTAACAACTTTCTTCAACAATGAAATATGATTCAAATGAGGTTGAAACTGGAGCGAAGAAGTGGTCTCAGTAGGAGTCATAGTTGATAAAGGAAGAGATTTGGTAGACAAAGTAGTTGTGGACAGGAGCCGGTTTTAGCTGAGAGACTGGTGGGTAGAGATTGTGAAGGCAGCTTGCTGGGGGATAACAGACATGCCCAGTCAGAGGCTTGAGTGAGTCAGGCTGGGGGAGGAGGTGGTGGTGGTGAGTGGGTTATCTTGGCTGAAGCACAAGCTCTAGGGAGGAAAAGCCCAAAGAAATGGGTTCTATGTAAAATGAGGGTGCATTCAGTGGGCCCTGGCCCCTAGCAAGCAGCGACATCTATTAATCTCAAGAGAGCTGGAATTTTTCAGTCTTCTTCAGCTTTTTGAGGGGGAGTGTGACGAGGAAGAAAAAGATCCAAGACTTGGAATTCTGGCCTCTGACTCTGATGGTCCATTCAGATGAGGTGTTCAGATGAACAAAGTCCATGATGTAAGTCTAGTATCTAGTTTTTCCCTAAACTACTGTTTACACTTCAGCTGTGATCACTTATCCAGACTGATCCCATACTTGGCTTTGCTTGGCTGTTGGAAGACTTGAAGAAGTTAAGTCACCCAGCCACCTGTTCTTTGCATCCCTCAGTCTATTTTTTTTTTTTACCTACAGCAAGGTTTCAAGGTCATGAAGAGATGTTTTTCATTTTTTTAAAGATTTTTTCAAAATATTATTTGAAAGGCAGATTTACAGAGAAAGAGATACAGAGCAAGAATTTCCATCTGCTGGCTCATTCCCCAAATGTTCATTCTAGCTAGAGTTGGGCCAGTGCAAAACCAGGAGCCAAGAGTTTCTTTTGGGTCTCCTATCTGGGTGCAAGGGCCCAAAGACTGGGGCCATTCTCCCCGCTTTCCCAGGCACAGTAGCAGAGAGCTGGATTAGAAATAGAGCAGATATGGTGCTGGGCAGAACCAGGCTGGACTGCAACACCCATTGGTTCCAGTGCAAGTCGGGACTGAAAACAGAACCAACCCAGCAATTGCAACCACCAGCTGATCGGGGTGATGGACTGTGCTGGGGAACTGTGCTTGCTAGAACATACAAGAATCTGGTCTGGGGATACCTCAAAGTTTCTTTGGAGATCTCCCCAATTGAACTGCTGGACTCAGAACCCTATCCAAGAAAAGACAGAGGACAGAACAAGTCAATCAACCACCTCAACTATATGTTGGCAGCGAAATACTGGGCAAATGAAGAATCTATGATGGACTGTGTCAATCAGTGGATTCTTCAACGACCTCATCGAGCTGGGAGTGGTGAAGCTGGCAGCGATTCATAACTGGAGAACTATTAAAACCACTTGAGCAAGTATCTCAGAGCATGCCCCACATCCGGGACTTGGGGTGGGTGGGAAACTGGGTGGGGCTTCTCCTTCAATATCCCCCTTTACCTCAGATACATGAAGGAAACAATATGGACATAATAGTCTTACCCACTTCCCTATAGCCCCTGAACCTTTTTTACCGTAATTAACTATGTAAAGATTGTCAACAATATAATTTTTAAAAAAAAATAATAATAAATTAAAAAAAAAAAAGAAATAGAGCAGATATGGATGGGAACTGGAGCAGCTGGGAGCTGGGACTCAAACCAGCATGCATGTGGGATGCTGGTGGAGGCTTAATCTAGTGTGTGTCATTGTGTCAGCCCTCCTTCACATTTTGGGAGCTTGTGCTCGAGGAGAGTCAAGCAAGGCTGCCTAGAAGCTGCCGCTGGGCTTCCCCAGCCTGCTGCTAAGAAGTCTGTAATCATGAGTTTCACTGCTGATCACAGAGGAGGGGAGAGGTAGCTCTAATTCCCCAGATTTTTTTTTTTTAATGGTGTATTTGTTTATTCGGAAGGCAGAGAGAAATGATCTTCCATTCACTTCCATTCCATTTCAGTTTACTTCCTAAATGCCTGCAACAGGCAGGAAGAGAGCAGGCCAAAGACAGAAGTCTGGAACTCTATCTTAGTCTCACATGCAGGCCATTGTTCACTTGAGCCACCTCAGCAGCACCTGCAGGAAGCTGGATCAGAAGCAGAGTAGCCTGGACTCCATCACCACTCTAATATAGGCTAGGGAGCTCCCCAGTGGTGGCTTAGAATGCTGTGCTACAATGCTTGCCCTTACTTTCTCAGATCTTTATATTGCCTCCTTGAACCTCCTTTGGAATTTTTTTATATATATATATATGCGCGCGTGCGTGTGTGTGTGTGTGTGTGTATGAAAGGCAGATCAGATTTACAGAAAGAAGGAAAGAAAAAAAGAAAGACCTTCTTCTGTCTGCTGGTTCACTCCCCAAGTGGCTATAATGACCAGAACTGAGCTGATCCAAAGCCAAGAGCCAGGAGCTTCTTCCAAATCTCCCAGTCAGTACATGAACTGGTGCATATATGGGATCCCAGCACTTGAAGATGGAGATTGGGGCATTGTGTTGCCTCCCACCCCCATCACTTTTTGAACCATTACCTGCTGTTACTCAGGGTTCCCATTAGCAGAGAGCTGGAGTCAGGAGCCAGATCTGGGTATTAAATCCAGGCACTCCAATATGAGATTTGGGCATCTTGACTATTAAGTTAAATGCCTATTCGTGCATTTAGAGATAAAAGACAAAATACCAAGAACAAAATTAAATCTTGTAGGAGAGAAGGGGCTATATTGACAAAAAAGAACTTAGTAAGAGAATGGGTCATTGGCCTGTTCATAGGAAACTATGTAGGCCCTTCACCTAAGGACCTAGAAGAATGACCTTCAAGACTATCTATCCACTGTGGGCCCAGCACGGTAGTCTAACAGCTAAAGTCCTTGTCTTGCACACACTGGGATCCCGTATGGGCACCGGTTCATGTCCTGGCAGTCCCACTTCCTATCTAGCTTCCTGCTTGTGGCCCGGGAAAGTAGTCAAGGATGGCCCAATGCATTGGGACCCTGCACCTGTGTGAGACTCCTGGAAGAAGCTCCTGACTTCTGGCTTTGGATCAGCTCAGCTCCGGCTGTTGTAGCCACTTGGGGAGTAAATCAGCAGATGGAATATCTTCCTTTCTGTCTCTCCTCCTCTCTGTATATTTGACTTTCCAATTATTTATATATATATATACACATATATATGTAATATATATGTGTATATATATATGTAATATATATGTGTATATATATATGTTTATATGTATATTTATATATATATAAACTCCTGGGGAGTTTTGCAGATTCTAGGTTTAAACCATCTTGGATTTCACAAAAACACTGAGTCAGGAAGAGCATAGGAATAGACGCACTTGCTGTGTGTTGGGGGTGTATAGGTGTGTGTGTATGCATCAGTGTAGCGCTATGGGTGTGCGGATGTGTGTGTGTATGTAGGGATGTGTGTGTGTATGTGTGCATGTGTGGGGAGGAAGGGTGTGAGTGACCTTGCGTAAATATTTAAAGTTCAAGTCACATGAGTTTATTTCCTTCTTCTTTGTAATAATAATTCTGTATGTAAAATCCGACGGTGAACTTTTCCAGACTACAAGCTACACGTAGGGCTGAATTCTATGTTGTGCATCATGGTACCCACTTGACACAGGGTAGGCACTCAACAATGAAAAAACTCTACATGCCTCCACCTGTACCCACTGGCATGCTGACGGACACCACCAGCTAGGGGCTGGCAGTATGTTATGTCACAGTGAACATCATGGGACCTGGGCTCTATTCTCTACTGGTGACGCTGGATGCCACAGGGAGCCTGCTTGTGCACAGTCCTCCCGTGACTGGCGACATATGTGGCACACGAGGCCAGGGAGTGATCAAGGCCAGGGCAGGCAGGTGGTAAGTCCTGACTATCAGAACAAACATCTGGCAGCTACAGTTGTCCCAGATGTGGCAGGATTCCCAGCCCACTGACCTGCTGGAGGTGGGGTGGGGGTTGGGAGTATGAGTCAGAGAGGAATGCAGGGCTGGTCAGTTTGGGAGTTTCACTCTGTGGGGAAAAGCCAGCTTCCCACACCTGTCTGTCCTCCACCAGCACCTCCAGGGACACAGTTTGGACGATGTGTGCCCAAGAAGGCCAAAGGACACACTCTTCGGGATCCCCCAGGATGCTGATGGGAAAAGAATTCCAATAAATATTAGTGGGTAAGAGGACAGTGCCTAGCTATTCCAGTGTCTCAATAGGAAGGAGGTTTGCGAGAGCTGTGCCTTCGTTCTAGAGAAAGAAAAATCTCTCTCAAAGATCCAAGAAGGAGAATATTCCATGTGGAAAATCCAGCCTCACCTGGCCTGCAATATGGAGGTGAAGACCGGAGCAGTGAGAGAGTGGAGCAAGCGCTTAGGCCGCACTCCTCTGATGGGAGCCGGTGCACATCCCAGGGAGCCCCAGTTGCATCACAGCAGTGCAGGAGTGGCAGAGGAGGGAGGCGGTGGCAGGTGCAGCCTGCTGGAGAGGGGGAACCCGGGAGTCTTGTAAAGACGATGACAGGCGCCAGAGCCGCCTGGGAGTCTGTAATTGAAGCCAGGAATTCCACACACACGCTCAGACACACCCAGTCTCCGTGGTGCTTCCCAGAAGTGAGTGCTCGCCTCACCACTAGGCTGGGAGGACCCTCTCTCACCCCAGTCTCCCAGATAAAGCTCTAAAGCCTGGGAGCAGGGTCCTGAATTCCCAAACTGAGCAGTAGTTCTCTCTCTCTCTCTCTCTATCTCTCTCTCTCTCTCTCTCTGTTTCCCTCTCCCTCTCCCTCTTCCTCTCCCTCTCTCTCTCTCCCCCCCCCCCTGCATGTGTCTAAATTCTTGCCACAGGTTGTTCTGAGTTGCCCAACTCCTTGTGAGGGAGATACATGACAGGGTCATAAGCAATCCTTTTCACTTGGGTTTTTGCTGGAAGCTTTTGCTTCAAAAAAAAAAAAATTATGTTGTTATGGTCAGCGACTCAAATCAAACCAGGCCATAAAGCCTCCCCCTGCACCCCCCACCCCAGGCCAATAGGCTGGGGATGGCTCCTGTTCTCTGCCTCCTTCCTCAAAGAGCTGCTCTGTTGGCAGAAGCCGGCCAGGATCCAGACTCCAGGCTGCTGCCTCCCTCCCTCTGCCTCAGGGCAGGACTGAACTTAACTCATGCCTGACTGAAGGGTGGCTCCTCCAGACCTGGTTTCAAGATATCTGAACTCTTCAGTGTCTTCCAGCTAAAAGTGCAACCTGCTGGTCAACCCTGTTGTCCAATTTAAAGAATTCTTTAAATTCGGGTCTGTGTTGCAGTACAGTGAGTTAAGCCACCACTTTCAATGCCATATTGGGTTTCTGGTTTGAGTCCCAGTTACTTTGCTCTGGGCTAATCCACCTAGGAAAGCAGCAGAGAATGGCACAAATACCTGGGCCACTGTCACCCATCTGGAAGACCATGACAGAGTTCTCGACTTTTGGCTTTTGTTGTTACGACCATTTGGAGAGTGAATCAATGGACAGAAAACTAGCGCTCTCTCTTCCCCACTTTCTGCCCTTCTACCTTTCAAATAAACAAATTTAAAAATTGAAAGCCATGACTGATAGAAAAAAAAGCCCTCCATTTTAGCATGGAGGTAGTAGTGCTGGTGGTAATGATTGGGAATTTATAGTGAGAATTGTGTATATTTCTGTACCTTCTATCCCCTTGCAATCTTACAAAAGTGTCATGATGCATTTGAAAGGGTAAGAAAGTGACTATGGCCTAGGCACAATGACCAGCTTTAGCAGCTGCTTGGGGAGTGAACCAGTGAATGGAAGAGCTCTCTCTCTCTCCCTCTCTCTTCTTGCAGCTCTGCCCTCAAACAAATACAAAATAAATGCTAAAAAAAAGAAGAAGAAGGAAGGAAGGAAGGAAAGAAGAAAGAAAGAAAAAGAAAACAAACTTTTTTTTAACCACAATGTCTCCATTTTTTTAAGTAGAACTGAAATTTCTTCTATAATATATTGCTCATTATGCTTTGAAGCAATCCTGTAAAAGGAAAGACCATGAAAGTAATAATGTATAACATTGTGTGTGTGCGTGTGTGTGTGTGCGTGTGTGTGTGCACCTGTGATTCCCACTGTGGACTAGAGAAGTGGAGGAATGTCCTAGTGACCACGCTGCTAACCTTAAGCATGGACAGAATCACAATTCTTTTTTTAAAATTTATTTATTATTTTTAATTCATTAATTACATTGTATTATGTAACACAGTTTCATAGGTACTTGGATTCTCCTTTAAGAACCTGGATGAGTCGGGATTTTTTCAAAGCAGGAGTCCCAGAAGGGTTAGCAGAGAAAGGAAGGAGAGACTAACATTTATGGCATGGCTGCTGCAGGTGAGCCTGGGTGAAAAACTCTTTATATACAAAGTATATGCCTGTATCTATGTTGAGATTTCATCTTGCCAAAACAATTCTCAGAAAAGCAGTTGTTTCATATCTGAATCTTGACTAAATCATAGGATAGTGTCTCAATGGTTTTGGGGGGAAGATACATTAACAAACGAAAAACATGTCATCCCCTAAAATAAACCAGAAAAAACTTTAATCAATGCTAGCTTGCCTTGATTATAGCAGCCATTTGATGAACTTTGTTCAAGCTTTACCAAAGAAGGATAGTTTGAAATCATGCCAGGTCAGGTTACTTGAATTAAACTTTTCTGCTGAAAACCACTAAAAATGCTAGCTAAAATATTTAAAATGGCTTAAAAGCATCAAAGATCTGACAAGCTGGTGAAGAAAAATCAGGCCAAGATCTAATGGGAAGTGAAGACTCAAAATGCCAAGTGGAACAATAGAGCCCATTTCACTCAGCAGATATTCGCTGATGAAAGCAATCTTGAACTCTGGTGTGGAGGGCTGGCCTCAAAAGTTAAAACTCAGGGCCAACTCTAAGGGAGACTGTGAAAGGAGACCCTCATGATAGAAAATGAACTATGCCCCCTTTGGGGGAAGAGATGAAATGAAAGTAAGTCTGCCCTCTTTCTTCTTCTCTTGTACAGTCAGGTTTGCATGGTGTCAAGTCGAGCAAGGGAGATGGTCCCAGCTAGCTTGTTCTGTAGCCCAAGCTGCCATTTCCTAGGCAGCCAAGGGTAACCCTCAGACCATGGATGCAGCTTCAGATGGTTCCAGACTTGGATTCCTATAGGTACCTATGAAAGTAAAGGCAGATGGTTCCTCAATGAAGACATCACCCTCTCAGAGTTCTTCCAGGGCCATGGTGCATGCAAGCACATGAGGAGAGACATCAAGAATCAGTACCCAAAAAGAGCAGGTTGATACTCTCATGCCCTTGTGACAATACAAGCTTTGAAACTCATTGGGAGCATAAAAGAAGACCTAGTAGATTCGAGACAGAGCCCAGTAGCTGTAATAGTGTAGACTATATTAAAAGGAAGAAATAGGTCCAAAAGAAAATCAGAATGCAGCACAGAGAGACAAACATGGAAAACTGTGGAAGAGAGCTGGGGAGGTCACGATGGGAAGACTTCCTGCACAATTATTAAAGCTACAAAACATGAAGAGAGAAAGAACAAAGGAAAGATGAATGAGAATTTTCCAAAACTGGTTAAAGTCACTAGGAAGTCAAGTGAATCAGGTTAAATGCAGAACTTGAAATAGGAAAAGAAAAAGACAAGGAACCAGATAAGAGATTCCTGCTTTGAGCTACAAAGAACTTGTCCTTTTACCAGAAACAACATGGAAATGCAAACACATGTCAACAAATTCATGGAAAATGTGGAGAATGGAATTTTTAAAAATTCATTCATTTATTTTTATTATGTTGGAAAAACAGACACCTTCCCTCTGCTGCTTCACTCCCCCAACCTGCTCTCCCAAAAGAAACAATAGCCAGGCCTGGGACAGGAGCTCAGAATTCAATCCAGGTCTCCCATGTGAGTAGCAGAGACCCAAGCGCTTGGCCCATCAATGTCTCCTGTCCCCCAAAATACACATTAGCAAGAAGCTGAATCAGAAGTGAAGGAATCTGGGCTTGAGGTAGGCATTCCAACATAGAATGCAGGTGATCCAACGGCCATGTAACCCATCACAAATGCCTGCCAGAGAGATAGAATTTAAAAGATAAGTTTAAGGGTGAACATTTTTCTTAGTCCTACAGAGGCCGGTTAAGATGCTCATGTCCCATATCAGGGTAGCTGGCGTCCATCCCTGCTTCGGAGTTCTGACGCATGCTTCCTGCTTCTGTGATGGTTCAAGTGATTGGGCTCCTGCTGCCCATGTGGGAGATCTGGATTGAGCTTCCAGTATACAGGTTTAGCCCCAGCCACTGTGGGCACTTGAAGAACTAACCACCTCTCTCTGCTTCTCCCTACCTCTTACGTAAACAAACATCTAATAAAAATAACAATAAATTTTGATACAAAAGAAATTTGAAATCCTTGCATGTGAGGAGTATCCAATGTCCATAAAAACATATATCATTTAAAAAGAGGAATGTTAACACTACGATTAGCTTATTTAATTCTGCCTGTTTCACGAATGCTTGAGGTACTTGCGTGTGTAGAACAAGACTCACTGTAGGACTGTGTTCTTTGGGAGATAAAAGGAAGCAGATGGAACCATGTGATTATTCTACCTTCCAACCTGGAGGCAGTTTTCCAAGAGCCATGGAGAGGCTTAAGGAGTGGAGCCTGCAGGTCTTTTTAAGCTGATGAGGAGAAACTTAAGCTCAGGCCACAATGCTGGTAAGGAAGGAACCCAGAGAGAAACAGCTCCAGAAGTCTGGACAGGCCTCCTGAAGTTTTTGGCCAAACACCAACTTGTGCATGGGCAGGGAAAGACTCCACGACGGTGAGCAAAGAATAACTATGTGCAGGTGCCGGGGCCAAGCTGGGCAAATCCCACAGTTTACACAGCACTGGGATCCACTCAACAAATCTGGTCCAGTCAGAGAATATGGAGCATGTGGAGCAACCAGTAGGGACCTGGGAACAATATTGCCTTAGCCTGTTCTTAATCCTGACAAAGCTTAAAAGCAAACCTCCCGAAGATACATTTTGTAGCCAGTGACTTGTAAAGAATGGGGAACAAACATTTAAACATTCACAAGATACGGTAAAAGATTCCAGACATGCCAAAGGGTAGCAAATGGTCAGCCATAAGGCAAAGGAAAATTCATCAACAAAAAAAAAGAGCTACAAGTGACAGAGACAACAGGGAGAGTAGGCAGTGACCTCAGAGTAGTGATTAGATGGGGCTGGCACAGTGGTATAGCAGGAGAGACAGATGGAGATCTTCTACCCTTTGGTTCACTCTCCAAATGACCACAACAGCCAGAGCTAGGCCATGCTGCAGCCAGGAGCCAGGAGCTTCTTTTGGGTCTTCCACGTGGGTGCAGGGTCCAAGCACTTGGCCATCTTTCAATGCTTTCCCAGGTGTATTAGTAGGGAGGTGGATTGCAAGTAGAGCAGCCAGAACTCAAACTGGTCCCCATGTAGGATGCCAGCACAGCAGGCTGCACCTTAACCAGATATACCACAGTGCTGACCCCGGGAGATTTCTTGTTTCTTGTTTTTTTTTTTTAAGATTTATTTATATCAGAAGGGCATATTTACAGAGAGAAGGAGAGAGAGAGAAAAATCTTCCATCCGCTGGCTTTCTGCCCAATGGCCACAATGGCCGAAGCTGAGCAGATCTGAAGCCAGGAACCAGGAGCTTCTTCCAGGTTGCCCAGATGGGTGTAGGTCCCAAGGCTTTGGACCTTGCTCTACTGCTTTCCCAGGCCGCAAGCAGGGAGCTGGATGGGAAGTGGAGCATCCAGGACTTGAACCGACACCCACATGGGATGTTGGCACTAGTGAGGCAAGGATTTAGCCATTGAACCACTGTGCCAGGCACAGAAGGAGATGTTTTAAAATGGAGTTTCTGAAACTGAATATATCTCCTGGGAAATTCACTAAATGGGCTTCACAGCAAATGTGACTTTGTAGTAGAAAAGATGGGTGAGCTGGAAGACACAGCAAGTATGTGGGCTGAAGCATACTTAGAAAATGCTGAACAACAAAGAAGGATCCTCTATGGGCAGCGGGACAATGCGAAGCAGCTTAACCTCCGCACAATGGAACAGGAAAACCTATTTCATGAAATAGAGACTGACTTCCCTTAATTTACTTAAAAATGAAAACCTACAGATTTAAGGGATGTTGCTAATGATTCCAATCTGGCTACTCATAAAGAAAGCTATACATTATAGTGAAACTGCTAAGTAGAAGTAGCCAGAGAAGACATGTTAAATATAAGGGAATAGTTGTAAAAATAACTGAAAATGTTTTGTCAGAGTCAGCTCAGCACAAGACAAGAGACATTAGAATAATATTTTGAAAGTACTGAAAAAATTGCCATCTGGGGCGATCACAGTAGCTCATGGTTAATTTTTTGCCTACAAGTGCTGGAATCTCATATGGGCCCCAGTTCGTGTCTCAGCTGCTTTACTTTCCATCCAGCTCCCTGCCTGTTTGTGGCCTGGGAAAGCAGAAGAGGATGACCCAAAGCCTTGGGACACTGCACCTGTGTGGGAGACTCGAAAGAAACTGCTAGCTCCTGGCTTTAGATTAGCTCAGCCCCAGCTGTTGCGGCCATTTGGGGAGTGAATGGCAAATGGAAGATTTTTCTGTCTTTCCTTCTCTGTGAATCTGCCTTTCTAATAAAAATAAGTATCCCTTTTAAAAAATGCCAACCTGAATTCCATATTGTTGATTTTTTTTCAAAATGAAAGTATAATAATCTTTTTTTAGGAAAACAGAATTTCAATTGACTCTGAGTGTAAACAAAATTTTTTATACTGAAGGTAAAGGCCCCTGAATGGAAACTTGGAGCTTGAAGAGTTCCAGAAGTGATAAATATGTGGACAAATATTCAGACCTTCTTGCTTGAAATTTGCCTTTAAAAGATAACTGGCTGTTTCAAAGAAGAGTAATGACAATGTGTAGTGGGGTTTATAAAATAAACAGAAGTGAAATTATGACACAGTAGCCTAAAAAGAGTGCAAGTATAGTATGTTTTTAATTATACGTCAACATTATATTGCTTGAGTACAGACTTTGCTAGTTAAAGATGTATGTAGTAAACCCCAGAGAAACTGAAAAAGCAATAAAAGGCAAAGACAGAACTAATAAGCCAGTAGTGAAGATAAAAATAGAATCTTGGGGATAGTGCTGCACACATAGCGGGTTTATCTGCAGCCTGCAGCACCAACACCCAAAATGGGCATCTGTTCGAGTCCCAGCTTCTCCACTTCCAATTTAGTTCCCCACTCATGTGCCTGAGAAGCAACAGAAGATGACCCAAGTACTTGGACACTTGCACTCATGTAGGAGACCCAGATGAAGCTCCTGACTCCAGGATTCTAACTGGCTCAGTCCTGGCCATTACAGCAATTTGGGAAATGAACCAGCAGATAGAAGAACTCTCTTTCTGTCTGCTTCTCTCTCTCTCTCTCTCTCTCTCTCTCTCTCTCTCTCTCTCTCTCTCTCTCCCCCTCTCTGTGTGTGTGTGTGTGTGTGTGTGCTTTGTTCCCCCTCTCTTTCTGTAACTCTGTCTTTCAAATAAGTAAATAAATAAATCCTTTTTCCCTAAAAATTAACTAGTCCAAAAGAGGAAAAAGGAAACAATAGATGGGATGGGATGGAATGAACTGACTTAATCTCAACTCTACTCATAATTACCTTAAATATAAATGATCCAAGCACTCCAGTTAAAAGTCAAAAATTTTCACACAAACAATAGATGGGATGGGATGAACTGAAGCATTGGTTAAGTCAACACTTTGGATGCTTGAATCCCAAAATAGGTATGTATTCTGGTTCCTATCTCAAGTCAACTTCCTGCTAATGTGTACTGTGGGAGGCAGCACGTGATGGCTCAGAGGTTACCCAGATGGAGTTTTAGGCTCCTGGCTTCAACCTAGTCTAGCACTGACTGTTGTGGGCATTTGGGAAAAGAACCAGGGATGGGATATCACTGTCTCTCTGCTTTTCAAATAAAAAGATGATTAAGCCATGTGCTATCTTTAAGTGATACACTTTAAATACACAGATACAGACAGGTTAAGAGTAAAAGGATGGGGGTGCAGCATGTATCTAAGACCCCAGAAGTCCACATCTTGGAGCCCCATTAGACCACGAGATCTCGGCAGCTGGAGAACAGCACCAGAGTGGATCCAGAGGATGGTTGTGGACAATAACTTGGAGGAAAGCCTCGGAGACTGAAGAACTCTAAGAATGGTTGAGTCACCAGTACCCTGGGAGTCACAGGGGATGATACCGTGTGGATATCAGCTATTCAGTGTCAGACTCTGATCAGGAAGATACTATTGGAATAGCTAAACCAATCATCGATTATCTCACTTCTTTCTTTTTTTAAAAAAAAAAAAGCTTTGTATGTATCTGTGACAGTTAAAACAAAAAACAATCAAAAAGTATGTTATGTAAGCCTAAAAGAGTTCCTTTAATAAAGGTAAACTTTTTATTAAATTAAGAAAGTGACGGAGTGTGAAATGCACAGCATTCAGGGGCTGGCATTGCGGTGCAGGGAGTGAAGGTGTCGCCTGCAAAGTCAGCATCCAGCAGCAACACTCTAAGAGAGAGGGAGAGAGACAGAGACAGAGGGAGAGCAAGAGAGTGCGAACCTGGTTCAACTTTCCAAATGGACAAAACAGCCAGGAGCCAGAAACTCCATGTGGTCTCCCACAAGGGAGTGGGGATCCAAGCACTTGGGCCATTTTCTGCTGCTTTCCCAGATACATGAGCATTAGAAACAGAACAAAGTGTCCGGGACTCAAACCAGTGCTGATACTGGATACTTCCTGCAGTAAGCCTTCTTTTTTTGTTTGTTTGAAAGAGATTGGTAGAAAGAAAGGATGAGAAAGACAGACAGAGAGGTCTCCCATTTCCTGGTTCCCTCCACTAAATACCTGCAATGACCCTGCTATAGCCAGGAGCCAGAAACTTGATCCAGGTCTCCCTTACATGGGTGGCAGTGACCCAAGACATGAACCATCACCACTGCCTGGCAGGATCTGCATTAGCAGGAAGCTGGAGCCAGGGATAGAGCCGGGTACCATCCAGGCACTTCACATATGATGCCCACATCCTAGCTAATGTCATCGCCAGACCAAACACCCAGTCCTCTATGTCTTGGTTTACTGAAGCTTCATTGAAGATATCTCTTTCCCTTTGTTATTTCTTGGTCAATTTTCAAGAAGGGGAAAGCAAGTATTCTCTTTTCATACAGCTGTTTTCATACTGCTCTCCTCAAACAGGAAGTCAGAATCATTTTAGAAATTCTGTGTTTTCAGCATTTCTAGGATTGTGAGTTTAAAAGCTTTCTCACTGAATGAAAGCGATATATATATATATATATATATTTGAAAGGCAATATTACACAAAGACAGAGAGAGAGAAAGAGAAGTCTTAAATTTGCTGGTTCACCCACCAAATGGCCATAACAGCCGGGTTTAGGCCAGAAGGAAGCTGAAAGCCAGAAGCCAGGAGCTCCACTAGGTCTGCCACGTGGGTGCAGGGGCCTAAGGACTCAGGTCATCTTCAGCTACTTTCCCAGGCACATTAACAGGAAGCCGGATTGCAAGTGAAGCAGCTAGGACTCAAACCAGCACCCATAGCAGATGTCAACATTGCAGGCGGCAATTTAACCCACTATTTCACAATGCCAGCCCCCATAATAATGCCTTCTTTAATGTTTCAAAATACACCTTCTTGTTTCACTGTTTCAAGGTTTTGTAAAAAATAGATTCATTCATGATCTTAGCTTTTTTTTCTAAATTATTTTCACCATATCCTATTCCTAAACTTTATCTTTTTATGTAATGATCAATATTGAGAATCAAGATGGTGGAATAGAGTAAGGACACATTTAAACAGATGGATAAATATTAGCCAGTGTGAAGCAGAGAGGGCACATTCCAGAAAATAGAAGAGGACAGAACAACAGCAGAGGAGTACCTGGAGACTGACAGACACAGGAAAGCACCGAAAACAATGGTGTGTTGTTGCAGTGACTGGTACTCCGGCAGCATTCAGTTAATGGTGATCTGAACTCCACCAGCAGCCGGAACTCTACCAGCAGCAAGGTGGGAAGGGACGTTTACTGGGAGCTCCAGAAGCGATCCCAGACAAAGAACAACTTGTCCTGCTGGTCTGTTTGATTTGACCAAGAGTAGAGACAGAGTGACAGGTCCCAGATGGGCAGTGTGGGAACAGAGTGGATTTCCTACTCCAGTCGGCCTCCTAGAGCCATATCAGGAGCCATTTTGTTTAACGAGGCAAAGGCTATGGGGCAGGGCTGCACATGCACTTAGCTGGGAGTGAACTCATTTCTGATTCAGTGAACTACAACAACATAGCATCCTACAGGTTCCACTCAAGACAGGTCCTGGAAGCCCTCAGACCTAATGGCCAGCAGATCAAGAACTCTGGTAGTGGCACGTCAGGTGCCATTTCTTACACTGTGGCAAAGAATTTAAGACTGCAGGGGACAACAGTGAGCTGCACATGTGCTGAGTTAGGCAAGAACTCACTGAGCTCAGTGGATTGCTCTAGTTCCACAGGAAAATAATACTGACTATGGCATTGTACCAGTCAAAATAGGTCCGTGTGGCCTTCAGAGCTAATGGTCAACAGGTTCCAGCAAGATCAGTACCACCAACAACCTAGCTATATAGGACACCTGGTGTCTCCCTAATCCTGGGACCTACTCCAACCAGAAGTGGAAGAAAGGTTGTACAGAAAACGGTGCAGCCTCAGCATGGTATCACAGGAGGTGGAGACTGGTGAGCCAGGAGCTGGGGCCATGGAGAACATGGTGGATATCTAGCATAAGAACCCAGACCTGGAACTCACTGGAGGGAGTGGCACAAGTGACTGCAAACAAAGAGCCGTGTACAACTGCAATAAGTAAAATTGAACTGTAGACCTGTGGGTGACAGAGCTTAGAAACCTGCCTCAAGGAGAAGACTCTGCTAACCAAAAGTACAATGACCAAGAGCAAAAGAAGAGACAGAGGCACAATGAATATTCCTGAAGACTCCCCTGCAAAGGAACAAAACCCTTTGCCAACCTCAGAGTTCACTGAGGAAGACATTGAGAAAATGGGGGCTACAAATTCAAAACACTTGTTATAAAGCTTCTTATCAACAATGAGAAGCACATAAAGCACGCATTCACAGAATTGAAGGAATATGTCACACTGGAAATGAATTAAATGAAAGCTGATATATCAGAAATGAAGAATATAGTAGAGCAAATTAAAAGTAGAATGGAGTGTCTCCAGAATAGGATGAAGGAAGCAGAAGAAAGAATCTCAAAATTAGAAGATATTTCCTATCACCAGGTGGAAACAAACAAAAAGCTGGAAGCAGAGTTGCGTCAAGTTAAAAAAAAAAAAAAAGTATTCAAGAATTGAAAGACATTGAAACGCCAAATATGTAATTGATCACTATTGTCATAAGTCATCTCCTCATCTTACTCCTGCACAAACTCTTTCCTATTTGCTGTCTAGGAAGAAGAATCAGGGAGTAGGTTTGCTGTTTCATTTGCAGCCATGCCTCTGTGCATTATCCATGAGCATTCCCGTATTTTTTTGTGCTCCCAATTCCAGATGACAGAGCTCTGCTCATCAATGCTAGTGATATGAAAAAAAAAATGATCATCTGTCCTTGTTTTCTGGAATATCCCAGTTTGGATTCTTCTCCCTCTTTTTCTTCTTCCTCCTCCTCCTTCTTCTCCTCTGCCTTCCTTTAAGACTTATGTATTTATTTTTATTTGAAAGGCAGATTTTACACAGAGGAGAGACATAAAGATCTTCCATTTGCTGGTTCACTCCTCAAGTAGACGCAAAGGCCAGAGATGAGCTGATCTGAAGCCAGGAGCCAGGAGCTCCTTCCAGGTCTCCCATGCGGGTGCAAAGGTCCAAGGTTTTGGGGCCATCATCTTTTGTTTTCCCAGGCCACAAACAGGGGGCTGGATGGGAAGTGGAGCAACTGGGACATGAACCGGCTCCCATATGCAAGAATTTAGCCAATACGCTACTTATTCTGGGCTCTGGAATCTTCTTTCAAAAGTTCCATCTCTCTCTCTCTGTCTTTCACCAACACCCACCTAAGACTTAAGAATGTGTACTATGGGCCAGTATTGTGACACAGAGAGTTAAGCTGACACCTATAACACCCATATCCCATATGGATGCTGGTTTGAGTCCCAGCTGCTCCACTTCTGAGCCAGCTCTTTGCTAATGTGCCTGAGAAAGCAGTGAAGGATGGTCTAAAAATGCTTGGAGCCCTGTCACCCATTTAGCAGCTATGGTATCCTAGCTTTGGCTTGGATGAGTCCTGGCCATTATGGTCATCTGGCAAGAGAACCAACAAATGGAAAATCTCATTCTCTCTTTTTCTCTATCTCTCTGCCCTTTACACATATAAAAATTAATCTTGGACCTGTCACAGTAGCTTAGTGGCTGAAGTCCTCACCTTGCATGCCCCAGGTTCCCATGTGGGTGCTGGTTCTAATCCCAGCAGCCCCGCTTCCCTTCCATCTCCCTGTTTGTGACTTGGGAAACCAGTAGAGGATGGCTCAATGCCTTGGAACCCTGTACTCCTGTGAGAGACGAGGAATAAACTCCTGGCTTCAGATCATCTCAGCCCCAGCTGTTGTGGCTACTTGGGGAGTGAGCCAGCAGATGGGATCTTTCATTCTGTCTATCCTTCTCTCTGTAAATCTGACTTTCCAATAAAAAATAAAATACAGCTTTTTTTAAAAAAGAATATTTTTTTCTAAAAAATAAAAGAATCTTTTTAAGAAAAATAAAATACCCATCCTAATTGGTGGTCCAAATGGTCATGCATCCCTCTCAATCCTGTAAACATTTTCAAAAATAAAATGAATTTATTATCATTAAAAACAAAAATAATAAAATAAAATAAGACTTAAAATGTGTTGAAGTAGCAGAGTAGAGCTATATTTGTAACTGCAGAGTTGTCAGAGCAATAGAGCGGTCAGCAGAGGGTTACCTCAACAAGGCGGGGATTGCGTTAGCAAGGCAAGTCCTCCTGCAAGTAGGACATTTTACAGAGTTTAGACAGACCAAAGGTTAAGTCATGGCTGTGCAATTTATTGGCTGTATAATCTTGGGCAAAATGCCGAAGTTTCCAAATAGCAGCTAACTCTTTTATAAGACAGAGGTAATAATAGTACCTGGCTCAAAGAGTTCTCCTTTTTTTTTTTTTAACATAACTTGAGATGATACACTCAAAAACTCTTAGCATAATGCCTGCTGTATTAAAATAATTCAAGACATTTTGGCGATTGTTATTTTTATCCAGAGAGAAATGCAACTGCCACAAAAGAGGAGAGCATTTGTGATAGGAAGGACTGCATGAATAGATCGGGTGTGAAAGAGAAGTAGAGGGCTTGAGCCAGCGAAGAGATTCCACTTGGAAACCCGTTAAGTGAGGGGTAGAGGTGGGGGATCATGGTGGGGAACAAGACTTTGATGTGCTGAGCAATTACCGCAGAACAAGGGGACCCCCAAGAAAACAGCTTTCATGGGTGCTTGATTTCTTACCAGTAACTGATTTGTATTATTATGTCACAACCCAGGCTTGGGAGCCCTCCCCTGGGGCTTCCTTAGCTCTTGAGAACAGGGCTGGGAACCGGAACAGCTGTTCAGATTCATGTCTCTATAGAGAGATGATCCCTGGAGCATCTTCCTCCACCCCACGTCCCACCTTTCCAGTTGTGGACAGCCTTTTGGCCTGGTTGTAAAGATGCTCAGCTCCAGATCCCGAGTCCAGCTTCTTGCCATAGTGGAACCTGGGAAGCAACAGGTGAGGGCTTGGGTAGTGGGCTTCCTGACACTCCTCCCGCCCTGCCCTGCCCATGTGGGAGACCTGGATTGAGTTCCTGACTGTTGGTATAGGCCTGGCCCAGCCCTGACTGTTGCAACCATTTGGGAGCGGGGTTGAGGGAGACTGAACCAGCAGGCAAGGGCACACTTTCTGTCTGTGTTTATCTACCTCTTGAGAAAATAAACAAATAAATAAATAAATGAAGGAAGGAAGGAAGTCTGGTTAGTTTACAGAAGGGAAAGTCTGGAGGAGTGAATGCTGCTTAGAACTTTGTAGAGATCACTCAGAGGGACCTGCGTTCTGGTACTAGGTCAGGCTCAGGACTCTGAACACAGTAGAGAAGGAAAAGCAGACTCACCTGCCTCACTTCCGGGCTGTTCAGGTCCCACCAGGCAGGGCCTTTGATGCTGCCCGAGGGCACAGACAGCCACATCTCTGGTGCACCCTTCTCGCACCAACTCTTGGGACTTCCCTGGGGCCACCCTTGGGTGAACAGGCACTTGTGTGTGAAAGACCTGGAAGTGCAGGGTAATCTGTTAGCCCCTCCAGAAACAAACTTGAATGGGAGAAGCAGTTACGTTCTTTCTCCTTTCTCCCTGAGACAGGTGTCTCCCACACAATGGTTTCATGTGGCCCACTTCCCTTTGTGTGCAAAGCCATGGCCCTTTGTGTCTATTGTCCTCTGCCTTGCTGTCTTCTCCATCACTCCTGTCTCCCTGGCATTGTACTCCTGATGAAACCAAGGTTGCATATGTCTTTGCTTTAGGCTCACTTTTCTAGAAAAATGAGATTCAGCAAGAACGGCAGAGTCCAAGATAAAGATTGTTGAACAATTTGATTGGAGGCAGAGGTGTAGTCCGGGTTCTCTTACAGGAGCAGAGAAACACAGGCAATTGATCACTCCGGGTGTAGCAGGGACTTGTGTGTAACTCAGAGACATCGCTCTGTAGTATCGGGGAGATGGGCATCCAGCCCAGTGGTTAAGATATCTGTGTCCCACAGGAGAATCGCTGGCTTGGATTCCTGGCTCTCCAGCTCCTGCCTCCAGCTTTCTGGCAGTGCAGATCCTGGGAGGCAGCCATGATGGCTCAAGTTCCTGGCTTCCTGCCACCAGTGTGCGAGATCTGGATTACATTCTTGCATTGTGGGCTTCGGTCTTGGCCCAGCTCTGGTCATTGGGGAATAGTTAGGGAGTGAACCAGCGCATGAGCATGCTCTCTCTTTCTGCATTAAATCAATCCTTTTTTTAAGTCTAGTGGCAAAGTCTGTACCTTCATATCACTATTTGATACATCTATATTTACAGTGAGCTTAGAACAACTGGATTTAGTGTTTTTCTATTTTATGGCATAAATCTTAATTAAAAAAAAGGCATATAGTCAAAATGCAGACAGATTATCTCCCTAATCTTCATTTTAATATAGAGTTCAACAGAAAAAATTAAGATTTGCGTATTAGGTTAAGTGCCACAGTGTTGTAGGTTAAGCCTCTGCCTCTAGTTCCAGCATCCCATATGAGTACTAACTTGAGTCCTAACCACTCCACTTTTTTTTTTTTTTTTTTTTGCTGCTACACTTCTGAATCAGCTCCCTGTTAATGTGCCTGGGAAAGCAACAAAAGAGGACCTAAGTCCTTGGGACCCTATACTCACATGAGAGACGCCGAAGAAACTTCTGGTTCCTGGCTTTGTCCTGGTTCCAACTCCAGCCATTGAGGCCGTTTGAGAGTAAAGGCAGTTGATGTAAAATCTCTCTGTTTTCCCTTCTCTCTTCCAGCCTTTTGATCAGTAGCACATTTTTTTTTTTTAGGATTTATTTATTTGTTTATTTTAAGGGCAGAATTACAGTGAGAGGAGAGACAAAGAGAGAGAGACTCTTCCATCTGCTTGTTCACTTCCCAAGTGACCACAACAGCTGGAGCTAGACCAGTCCAAAGCCAGGAACCAGAAGCTTCTTCCAGATCTCCCAAGTCAACAAGCATTAACTCCTACTATGAGTGGGCCCATGTGGGGCTCTCTTCAGGCAGATACTAAATAAATGTGGAGCAGACTTACCCTCTGAAGTTATGGAAATGAGGAGAGGTACAGGTCACATAAGAACAACATAAGCCAGTACACAAAGGATCCTCTAAAAGTTTTATGGAAATGCATGCTACACAATGCAGTAATGCATAAATTTCCAACTTTTCACCAAAATAAATGTATCTTTTCATTTCTGTTTCCATGAGCCTTTGGAAAGACTCCTGTACTGAAATAGCTCATTTCAAGAATCAAGCAAGCCCAGCAGAGCATGATGTAGCCAGTTGTCATCCACCATCCAATTTATGGCTCATCCACTTCTTTTGCTCTTTGCCTTGTAATTCCTGTTTCCATTTGGGCAGTCAGTTGCCTAAGTGAGGAAGACAGTCATCATTGTTGAGTCCCTCTCCCTTATTCTGGTCCACCATGACTGATACGATCAAATTTTTTCAGCTATAGCTCTGAAACATTTCTTGACTCTGACTCCATATGAGACTGCCTGTGTGGAGGGCAGACTGGGCTCTTGTGTTGAGCTGTGTGTTTAAGATTCCCCGTTAGACACTTTTGGTTGAGTAAAGTCCAATGATTTGAAAAGGTAACAAATAAAAGTGAGAACTGCACCTGCTTCCACGTACAGGCTGTTGACCCAGCCTTCAGAGGATGGCTTTGCATGCAACCCAATGGTGAGAGAGAGTCTCTGAGGGACCCTGCATTTTGTGATGTCAACACATGCACGTTTCATGGGGTGTTGTTAAGCCCTCCCTTGTCTGGGTGCCATGTGCCTGCCATTCTAAGGCTAGTCAGCTGCCAGAGTTCGGAGAAACAAAATATTGGACAGATGGTCTTGATTATTCAAGGAAAATAGATTTGATATCTACATTAATGGGATGATTGCCTCCCAGTAACCTAGGGCTACCTGACCCTTGTTCTCCTGGAATCATGGGAAATTATCTGTGGGAAATTAAATGGACTCAAGTACCTGAACCATCACCTGCTGTCTCTCAGGGAACATTCTAGCAGAAAACTAGATTGGGAGTGGGGTAGCTGGGACTTGAATCAGCACTCTGATATGGGATGCCTGCATCACAAGCTGTGACTTAACCACTGTGCAGCAGCGCCAGCCCCCAGATGTTTATATTTACATGGCTTAGTTTGAGGATTGGACTGAGAGACAGAGAACAGGAAAATGATCTTTTTGCCTACTTCAATCAACTCAATTAAAAGCCAAATATGACTTTGGCTTGCCACTTGGAAAACAGTGCTCTCTGAATGTGGCTTTCTATCATCATATTTTCCAGCAAGAAACATCAAAATGTACAATTCCCATACTTAGCCTTAGCACACAAGCTGTGCTGTAGATAAACACTCTATTTATATACACACACTACTATCAACTGTTACACAGCGCAAGCACCCACTATTCATATGTTCACCCAAATAACAACCTTCCCATACAAAATGCATCACCTTCCCCTACACTAGTTCTACCTGTTGAGATGCATTTTCTGGCACAGGTGTGTGTGAGTACTAGTGGAACTCACCTGCAGACCTCAGCTTTCCCTCCACTTCCCTCCCTCTCTTCTCTCTCCTCCCTAATCCCTTTTTCCCTTCCTTCCCTAGCATGGAGTGGGAGTTGCAAATAAACTCCATTTTGTCAGGAGCAGAATCTCCTTGGCAACTCTCATGGATTTATTATATTAGACCAGTTTTTCCAAATAAGCTGGGCAAACCCTGGGTGAAAGTATCTTAACTGCCAGCAAAAGAGAAAATATTAATTGCTAATACTGCCCTCTCCACCACCATAGTCCTGAACAAGGCAGGCCCAGGAAGCTAACTTGATGCTAGCTTGAAGCTAACGTGAGTGGAACAGGTCTCCCAGAAGAAAAGTGAGAACTTGTTCCTTAGGAAGAACATGGGAAGAGAGAACACACAGGCACTGAACAATTAATCCATGCAAGGTGCAATAATCCCATCCTTCTTCATGCCCTTTAGACCTTGTTCTAGATCCTAGATCCTTGGAGATGAATGTGGACACTGCTGTCCCATGAACAGACAAGGCACTTTTGGGGAAGGGAGGGGTGACAGCGAGCCAGTCACTCAACAGCTGTGTTCCATAGATCAGACTGTCTAACTTCAGCTATTTTATTCAGACCTTAAGACAATGCAAGTGGTGGAGAGCACTCAACTCCCTGCTGTGAGGGGGAAATCAAAGTGCAGGTGTATCAGGATATGAACTTGGGGTTGATGGACTCCTAGTTTGTGATGATTCTTCTAATATATTAGCACTGACTCACTGTTTGGGAAGTCTGAGTTTCTGAAATTTTGCCTCTAGTATTGCAAGAATCTTCTTGCTCTGAATCAGAGCCAATGGTGGTGGGGATGTGTTCATCAAACAAATACATTGATTGGCCTTGGAATAGAGTAAAAATCCCAGAAGTAAATCCATGCATCTACAATGACTTGCCCTTGACAAATGTGCTGAAAGCACTCTCTAGGGAAAGGACAGACTCTGCAACAAATGGTGCTGAGGAAATTGATGTTTTGCATGCAGGCTTGGGAAACAAAATTCTTTATCTGACAATATATTAAAAAAAAATCAGCTCAGAATGGACCAAAATGCTATATGGAAAACCTGAAGCTCAAACAACTAGAGGAAAACTTAGGGAGAACACTCTGTGATACTGGAATAAGCAATGCCTTCTTGGATAAGATTCAACCCCCAACACAGCAATACAAGAAAAAAGGCAAATGAGGTTTATCACACTAAGAAATATCTGCACAACAAAGAAAACAAGTAACAAAACAAAGGCACAACTAACAGATAAGAGAAAATATTTACATTCTAGGCATATGACAAAGGATTAACATCTGGGATTTTTAAGACTCTCAAGAAACTCAACAACAGGATCCAACTCAACACTGATCCAACAGGATCAGTGGCTAAATCCTTTCCTTGCATGCACTGGGATCCCTTATGGGAACTGGTCCATGTCCCGGCTGCTCCACTTCCCATCCATGTCCCTGCTTGTGGCCTAGAAAAGCAGTAAAGGATGACCCAAAGCCTTGGGATCCTAAACTTGTGTGGGAGACCCAGAGGAAGCTCCTGGCTCCTGGCTTCAGATAGGTTCAACTCTGGCCATTGCAGCCACTTGGGGAGTGAACCAGCGGATGGAAGATCTTTCTCTTTCCTTGTCAAGAATCCCATGTTATGTGATATTATTATCCCCATTTTCAAGAAAAAGTGTATGGGGCTTGGCAGCGTGGCCTAGTGGCTAAGTTCCTCGCCTTGATCCCATATGGCCGCTGGTTCTAATCCCGGCAGCACCACTTCCTCTCTATCTCTCCTCCTCTCAGTATATCTGACTTTGTAATAAAAATAAAATAAATCTTTAAAAAAAAAAAAAGAAAAAGTGTATGTATTTAATATTTATACCTGGAGTAAATAAAAATAATGCTTTTTAAAATATGTTTTAAGGTGGTCACATGCATAGAGCAGGGGTGGACCCCAGAGTGGAGCAGGTGGACAGGAGGAGGTTTATATCCCAACCCTGAAGACTCCAAGTTCCTCACCAAGGACTACCAGTACGAGCACTGAGGACTACATCCCAACTGCCAAGGAGACCACGGAGAATTGGAGTGCCTTCGGAGGCCGAGAACTCTGAGGTCACCCGCTCCCATTTGGATCTACCACATGGGATGGAAGAAGCCCAAATCCTGCCTTGCAGGATCCAAGGGCACCAGAACGACAACCAGGAGCACTGAGCGGTCAGCAGAAACAGAAGAACAGTAAACTTCCTTCAGGACTAGGGAGGAGAGCTTTCTCTGTTCCTTGCCTGGTTTCAACTTTGGTCCCCACCCTCTCTTGTAATGACCATCAGGATCGCTCCAGAACCCCCCCCCTCAAAACAAACAAACTAGAATAGATAGATAGAGAACAACAAGGAAAGCTTAGAACCAGACAGGAAACGGTCAGCGGGGATGTACTTATAATTCACTGAGTGGGACACAAAGATTAGTCACTCCTCACTGGGGTATTGAAGATTTCTCTGCACACCCCTCCTAAAACTGTTCACCTAAACTGTTGACATATGTCTTGTTAGAGTTACAGAGTTAGACTACCCGAAAAACAGCCAGGTTCAGCAAAATCATGCTTCAATGCTATAAACTGCTAAATACTAAAATGAAAATAGACATGAGACAGCTGAATAGTAGTCTATAGCCATTTTAAGGTGTATAGCACCCAGTTGTATATAAACTAATAACTGAAATGTCAATGTAGATATCACAGGATGTGGTTAAGAACTTGCATTCTTTCTTTCTCCTCCTTTAACATATTGGTTACTCAATACCATGTCAACTAATTCCAAAACGTTATAAATTGTTACTGATGTAATGTCGGGGCTTTTAATTGATCGGGATGATACTCTGCCAGCTCTACCTTAAGACCAGAGATGGTCTACCCAAGAAACCGTTGAACTTATCTGGACAATAAGATGCTGGACTTTATGCTTGGTAGATGCTTGCAATGAAAGAATCTCAACTGAATTTGAACTGTGGTAATGCAACAAGGTAGAGGAATCCACTATGGGAGGTTTGGAGGGGAAGAATCCCAGTGCCTATAAAACTGTGCCACACAATGTCATGTAATCAATAATTTAAAAATTCAAGAAAGATATGTTTTAATTTTTATTTGAGAGGCAGATTTTACAGAGAGAGAAGGAGAGATAGAGAAAAATCTTGCATCCACTGGTTCACTTTCCAAATGGCCGCAACAGCTGGAGCTGAGCCAATATGAAGTCAAGAGCCAGGAGCTGCTTCCAGGTCTTACGTGGGTACAGGGTCCCAAGGACATTAGCCATCCTCTACTGTTTTCCCAGGTCACAAATAAGAAGTTGGATCGTAAGTGGAGCAGCTGAGACACAAACTAGCACCCATATGGGATGTGAGGGACTGCAGATGGAGGACTAATCTGATGTGCCACCACGCTGGTCCCAAAATACATGTCTTTAAAAATAGCCTGGGGCTATGGTACCCGCTAGCATGCATGAGATCTGCCACTTGGAAGTGACCTGATAGAGGAGCTTGGGGAACTCCTCTATCCGGTTGCAGTCCCTGCATGTGAGCACAAGAACAAAGGCTAGGAGCAGCCCAGGCCAAACCAGATTACAGTACCCACTGGCATATGTGTGAGTCAGGTCTAGGGGTGGGCCAGGCTGGACCAGTTCACAGATCCCAGTGGTAGATGTGAGAACCAGGAGGGGGTGCATGATAGGCCAGGTTGGGCTGCAACACCAGCCAGTTTACATTAAGACCAGAACTTGGGGCTTGCTGGGTGGGGCTAGGCTGCAGCACCTACTGGTGGATGCCAACGTGAGGCGAGCCATGCCAGTCTTGGGGATGGACCACTGCTTCTGTTGGTGAGTGTGAGAGCTGAGGCTGGGGACAGACCAGTTGGGCAGGCCTACAACACCCATTGGCCTGCATGTGAACTGAGTTAGAGGGAGACCCAGGCTGGGCTAAGTGACCAGAGTAAGTGCAGACTGGTTGGACTTTGTCGCAGCATCAGCTGGCAAGTGCTAGGACTGGGGGCAAGCCCTATCAGACTAGAATGTAGAACCACCTGGGAAGTGCAAAGGCCAGTGCTGGGAATGGGTCCCATAAGGAAACTGTGAGCACTTCTCTAATGGGTTGCAAATCCCACTGGTGAACATGAGAACCAGGGTTGGGGGTAGGACTGGCTACACAGGTGGTGGCACCCACCAGCATGAGTGTGGACTGGGTAGTGGGGTCAGTTGGGTTGAGGAAAGCTCTAATACCCATTAATGTGTATGAGAGCTGAATGGGACAAACTAGACCAGTCTACTGTACATATTGGCTTGCACAGGAACCAGGACTGGGGGAGGACCTAGTGGAGGATGTTGGGGGTTTCTCCAACTAAACTAAAGTTTCCACTGGTATAGATGAGGGCAAAGTGTGTGATAGCAGGGTTAGGCTATGGCACAGCATCCATTGGTTTGCATATGAGATGGGGCTGGGATAGAACCGATCAGTGTGTGTGTAGGCTGTTATGGGTGATGGACTGAGCTGGACCCCACGTTAGCTGGCACACATAGGAGTTGGGTTGGGGTCATCTCTGGTGGGGTTTCTTTGGGGAACCTCCCCAACTGGATCACTGCACTCAGAATTCCAAACATGGTGAAAATCACAGGATATGTGGTCTGACTATGGAGTGCATGTGTTAAAATTGGGTCTCCACAGTTGTTGAGGCCTATGCAGTAAACACCATGCTCAGATGTTCATGGGGGACATGACAACCAGTTCACTGAGGCCTACAGAGAACATGTAGTACTGTGGAGGGCAGAAGAAATTGGACAGCTCTCCCGGACAAGTATCTCAGTGAATTGAGACTCTAAGGTGGACCATGTCAGCCATTGGACCTTGGAAAGATTTCTTCAACCTTGGAGCAACAAAATCAACAGCATCTTGGCACTATCAAAACCACTTAAACAGTATCTGCAGAACATACTCCACATTGAGAACCCTGGAATAATATAGGATGGCCTTCCCCCATTCCTGGGTATTGATGCAATTGGGTTGCTGGGAACAGTCCTCTCCCCTTCTCTCTCCACTTTCCCCAGATACCAGAAGGAAAAGGGAGACTGGAGGAAGTTGTCCACTTTCTCCCATTCCTTGACCCCTCCCACCCTAATTGGTCGTCCACATGGGCATGCATTCCATTCAACTATGTTAAAAATGAAATAAAATGAATTTATTATTTTAAAATACCCTAGTCTATAACAATATGGAATCTACAACAATATCTGTGTGTGTTTGTGTGTGTGTGTGCATGTACACATTGGCAGCTGGTAAAACACTTTGTTCAAAGATTCTAAAAGTAACTTACATCATGGTGTGTGATCCCTTAGATTCTTAATGTTCTCTCCCCCATTGGACCCCTTTCATCTTGTAAGCAAATCCTCTGGAAGATGTGCTTCATATCCATTTTATATTTAAGAAAACTCAGGGTGAAAAAAAAGATGAACAGTTATTGAGGAAATGATTCACACACCCCTGCTAGGAACTTTGCCTTTTTCCACATGTTCACTTCCATGAAACATTACTATTTTACAGAAAAGCAAACAGCTGACGTGAACGATTCAACATTACATTCACAGCGCTCCTTTCCCAGGCCTTTTAGAGGGGTGGTGGGTATGAGTGCAAGGCCACTCTACAGCCTCTGCCCTCACAGAAAAACCTCTCCTCCACTGAATTCCACTGCTTCCTAAGCTTTGCTTGATATTATCATGGTGTTTATGCCTTTGGAACAAATGATACACAACTGCCAACTATCCTCTGCTAAGACACTTTCAAGGACCCGAAGCCTGTTGGCGCTGCTGACGATGGTGCCTCCCAGCTCCTGCTACTCCATGGACTTCATGGTCACGTGCCATCTATGGCTTCTGTAGTCAGAGCCTGAGTCGGGCAGATGTACTTTACCTGGGTCAGAGAGCTGTGCAAAAAGTATCGGCCTGAACCTGGCCCGGTAGCCTAGTGGCTAAATCCTTGCCTTGCATGCACTAGGACCCCATATGAGTGCCGGTTCTTGTACCAGTGGTCCTGCTTCCCTTCCAGCTCCCTGTTTGTGGCTTGGGAAGGCAGTCAAGGATGGCCCAAAGCCTGGGGATCCTACACCTGTGTGGGAGACCTGGAGGAAGCTCCTGGCTTCTGGCTTCAGATCAGCTCTGACTGTTGTGGTCACTTGGGGAGTGAACCAGCAGATGGAAAATCTTTGTCTCTGCTTCTCTCTGAGATTAGGCGCGTTCAGGGCGGTATGGCCGTAGACTGCTTCTCTCTGAAAATCTAACTTTCCAATAAAAATAAATAAAATCCTTTTTTAAAAGAAAACCTCTCAATGTGTCCCCCAACGTGAGTGTGAACTTGCCTGGTCTGGGGGGGCTGGCCTGTGACCCACTGTTCCCATCTGCACACCCTCCTGAGTTGCAGGTCCTTCCCCAGGCCCTAAACTCAGAGCCCTCTCTTGCTCCTGTTCCATATATCCAAGCCTGTTCCTTCCACACCACCCTCTGTTGCTTCTCCTTGTAGAACATATGCCAGGGATGGACACCACATCCTTCGCGCCTGCTCTTTGTTCCCTGGCTCCATATTTCTCCAGTAAGTTTCTTTGCCTCTTTACAACACCTGTGTCTTAAGTGCCTTGTCATCTCTCTGTGGCTGTCCCACTTCCCTCATGAAACTGGACTTTGTCCATAGGGAGTGACTGCGTACAGTCCCCTTGCCATGGGGCTTTCCCTTGACTGGGAGCCCAAGGGGGACATCTCAGAAGTGACTGTTGGACCTGGGCATCTGCCCCCATCGTTAAGACATTTGCAGCCTTCATCAGCTTGCCAGGGTTTGATTCCAGCCCCAGGCTGCCGGCTGTAGCTTCTCATTATCAAAGATCTTGAGAAACAGTGGAGACTGCTTGAGTACTGGGATTTCTGTCACTCCACAGGGGACCTGGACTGAGCGCCCAACTCCCAGTTCAAAACCTCTTTCCCACCCTGGCCACTGCAGGCATTTGGGGAGTGATCCAGCAGGGGGGAGTTCTCTTTATTCTCTAATCAATCAATATTTTTAAAATGTGCCCAAGGGGTGGCACTGTGGCATAGTGGATAAAGCTGCCATCTACAATGCTTGTGACCTATTTAGGTGCCGGTTTGAGTCCTGGCCACTCCACTCCACATCCAGCTCCTGCTGATGCACCCACAGGGGAGACCTAGAAGATGCTCCTGGCTCCTGAGTTCAGACCAGCCCCGCTCCAGCTATTTGTGGCCATTTAGGGAGTAAACAACCTAATAGAAGAATCTCTCTGTTCCTCTCTCTCTCTTTCTGGAATTCTCTTTCAATTAAATAAAAACTAGAGGCTCATGTGGAGGCTCAACAGACTAATCTGTCTGTATGTGCCTGTATTCCAAATGGGCACCAGATCCAGCAACCTGCTTATGGCCTGGGAAAGCAACAGAGGATGGCTCAAGTCTTTGGGCCCCTGACCCACATGGGAGACCTGGAAGAAAATTCTGGCTTCAGATGGACTCAGCTCCAGCCACTGCAGTCACTTGGGGAGCGAAACAGCAGATAGAAGACGTAACTCTCTGTCTCTCCTCTTCATAAATCTGGGTTTCAAATAAAAATGAACAAATCTTCAAAAACAATTAATTAATTAGATTTAGAAAACTTTTAAAAGTGCCTGACCCACACACTAACTGATGATCCTCCAAGTCAGTGAATTCTTCCCTAAATATTACTAATTAAGATCTTGCTCTACAGGTGGATAGGAGGAGGCACGGATCCCAACCCTGAAGACTCCCAGATCCTCACCACGGACTATCAATACGAGCAACAAGGACTATATCCCAACTGCCAAGGAGGCCACAGGGAATTGGAGCGCCCTCGGAGGCCGAGAACTCTGAGATCATCCACCCCCAGCTGGAGCTTCTGCAGGGGATGGAAGAAGTCCAAACACTACCAAGCAGAAACCAACGTCATTGGAACGACAACCAGAACCCCTGAGTGGTCCGCAGAAACAGAAGAATAATAAACTTCCTTCAGGACCAGGGAGGGGAGCTTTCTCTGGTCCTGGCCTGGTTCCGGCTCTGAACCCCCACCCTCCCATGCGATGACCATCGGGATCGCTCTGGAAACTCCTCAAAACAAACAAACAAACAAACATACAAACAAACTAAAAAAACCTATAATAAATAGACAAACAACAACAAGTAAAGCTTAGAATCAGACAGGAAAGGGCTAGCGTGGATTTACTCATACCTCACTAGGTGGGTCACAAAGATTAGTCACTCCTCACTATGGCATTAAAGATTTCTCTGCACATCCCTCCTAAAACTGTTCTGCACCTTAATTGTCAACAAATGTCTTGTTAGAGTTATAAGCCAGTTTAGACTATCCTAAAATCCGCCAAGTTCAGCAAAATTATGCTTCAACACTATAAACGGCTAAATACTAAAATGAAAATAGACACGAGACAGCTGAATGGTACCCTATAGCCATTTTAAAGGGTATAGCAGCCGGTTCTATATATAAACTAAAATTGAAATATCAATGAGCTAATCACAGGATGTGGCTAAGAACTTGCATTTTTTTTAACATATTGGTTACTCAAAACCATGTCAATTCCATAATGTTGTAAATTGTTGTTGATGTTATGTTGGGACTCTTAATTGATTGGGATGATATTCTGCCAGCTCTACCTTCAGACCAGAGATGGTCTCACCAAGAAACTGTTCAATTTATCTGGACAATAAGATGCTGGACTCTATGCTTGGTATATGTTTGCAAAGAAAGAATCTTGATTGAATTTGAACTGTAATACTGCAACAAAGTGGAAGAATCCACCATGGGGGAAGGGCATGGGGAGGGGTTGGGGAAATCCCAGAGCCTATGAAACTGTCACATAATGCAATGTAATTAATAATAACAAAAAAAACATGTAGGCAGACAATATAAAATCCTAAAGTAAATGAAAAAAAAAAAGATCTTGCTCTAATTTTGCACACAAATTCAGCAGGAACACTTTCTCTGCTTGTGACATTAGCTTTGGCAGAGAAAGAAAAAAAAAGCATGATTCTGTGGATGAACACAATCACTTGGTCCAGTTAGTTGAGATTATTCCCATAGTTATACACTTGAGCAATTGAGTGATGGACTTGTGGAGTTTCATGGACAGTTTAACACTCTCTTAGCATAAGGAATACACAAGTTTACTTAAAAGAAAGGAAAGACCCTACGGTACAGCTGCTTCTGATAAGGAAAAGTGGAAGCTGGGGATGTTAGAAAATTTCCCTTAAATTCTGTAGTTCCAAATAGGGGTAAAAACAGTCAATTTCTCAATATTAGTGCCTTTATTACCCTCTAGAAGTTTACAATACTAATCCAGCCATTCCTCACCCTTCTGCATACATCTTTGCCTCCTGATTAGAGTCATTCCCAAGTTGGCCTCGTAAAACCCTGCCTCAGAAATGTGTCTGGGATTGGTAATTGCTAAGGTAATTTCTTGGGACACCAAACTTAAAAACTAGCCTGCTAATCCCTAACTCTTTACTGCCCACTTTCATTTACCAGCACAGTTGATCAATAGTCACTCAGGGTTAAACCTAAACTTCTTATTGGATCCCTGGGGCAGCTATGAAAGGAGTGGCAAGAAGAGGTCCATTGGAGACTGTGAACAGCTGAAAGAAGAAGTTGACTTTTTTCTTACCTCTGGAGGCCTTTATTATTGGAGCAGGGCAGTGGTTGGAGGAATTGGTGTGGTTGATCAGAAACTCCAGCTTCACATTAGCTCCTGCCCTGGTTGAACAGGCAGTGGTGTGTGTGTGTATTGGAGGGAGAGTATACCTGTAGTCATAGCCCCCTCCATAGCTTCTCAACCTTATTTTCTTGTCCCAGCACCCCCTTAACCAAGAGGGAGTCCTTTGCTGTAATTAAGAAGTCTGTAATCGACTATGTCCCATTAAGAAATAATGAAGCCAGTAATGCAGTGAGCACCATTGATGGGGGATTAGCGAAACTAATGTGGTTTCCTACCTTTTTGAGGATGTGGCGGAGGTGGAGGTGGGGAGAGAAACTGTTGACTCAGCACTCTAAGCAGGAAACACAGGTGTCTCCCCACCTGTCCGTCATTGTTCCCACCTGAACAATGAAAGAATGCTGAACTTGAATCCATTGTCTGGAACGTGGCTCCTCAGTTTTGACTAAGCAGGACCAGGGGAACACCTCGGTGGCAGGGTTTTAGTGCAGTCAGTTCTCTATCCCAGGTACCTGGTACATGGTGAGTGTACAGCTCAGGTTCTATAAATGCTGAAGAGAGAGAGGCTGGGTTAAAAGCACAGTCCCACATGCCCTGCTTTCTTGTTGGAGACTTTCTCAAAGTCTTAGCATCTGGGTGGGCTTGGTCAGTTGCAGGGGCCCTTGGTATGACTCTCTCATGCTCCTCCCGTCCCAGTACTACCTTTACTGTAATGACCCACATAGAAAGATGTAAAAGTCCCTGCATGACAATGGCTATTTTCCGCACTGTGTGTGGTGAGCATTCCCTGGTCCCAGGAAATTCTAATATATATCTCACAGCAAAGATTGAAACTTGGCACGCATAAAATTTCCTATGCCTGAAAGCCAACAAGGAGGTTCCCCAAATACTTTCTTCTGTTAATTTTACTGAATCTGTTAGAGCAAGAAAGGGCAAGCTGAGAGAGGACTAATACGTGAAAAGTGAGAAGCAGATGTCAGTTTGTACTGGGTCAAGGTGGGCTCATCCACTCTCCTAAGATGAATCCCATAGAAGCCTGAAGAGTCTTCATGAGGAAGAAGAGAATGAATGCATGTAAACTCAGCATCTCATGAGCCTGTAGTTTGTTTTCTTCTCCTCTGCCGGAGATGAGCGCTGGCTGGGTCAACTGGGGAATGGCAAGACAGAAGTTCATGTAAATTGGCACTTTGCCCTCTCAGCTGTACAGTCTCTGCTCCAGCACAGTAAGCACATACTTCTTCCAAGGCAGAAAGCTCGGAGAGAGGTGACCACATGCAGGGGTGGTTAGGGGAATCAATTGTGAGTCCCATCGATTTCAGTTTCAATACAGGAGAGTTTCCACCCCCTCTCCTGTCCCATGGAGCAAGTTATTTCATCTGACCTCTATAAGGACGAGAACAACACCTACCACAATAGTCAGTGGGGACTGAAAGATAAGGAGGTTGGGCCCGGCGGCGTGGCCTAGCGGCTAAAGTCCTCACCTTGAACGCCCCGGGATTCCATATGGGCGCCGGTTCTAATCCCGGCTGCTCCACTTCCCATCCAGCTCCCTGCTTGTGGCCTGGGAAAGCAGTCGAGGACGGCCCAATGCATTGGGACCCTGCACCCGCGTGGGAGACCCGGAAGAGGTTCCTGGTTCCTGGCATCAGATCAATGTGCACCGGCCCGTTGCGGCTCACTTGGGGAGTGAATCATCGGATGGAAGATCTTCCTCTCTGTCTCTCCTCCTCTCTGTATATCTGACTTTGTAATAAAAATAAATCTTTAGAAAAAAAAAAAGAAAGAAAGATAAGGAGGTCCATGAAGTACCCCCTCGTGCTGTGTCTGGCTCACTGTGAATACTTGGGAAGAGCAGTTGAGAAGAAGTAAGCTAAATCTCACTTTGTTCTCTCCTGCTCCAATACATGTTGCTTTGTTGTGCCTGGAGTTGTGATTCTTATTTGTTCTTCATTGTGCTTTGTTTCCTTCCCTAGACCACAAGCTCTTTTGACCATGGCCTGACATTCTTGGATACTAATCTGGATTAGTGAATTCCACAGGATTCTTTCATTTGACACATACACATGGAGAGAGAGAGGTTTCATCCTCACTGGTTCACTCCCCCAAATAGTTGCAACAACAAGGGCTGAGTCAGACCAAAGCCAGGAGCCAGGAGCTCCATCTGGATCTCCCACATGGGTGACCAAGGTGCATGCGCATGGGTCATCATCAGCTGCCTTCGTGGGTACATTAGCAGGAAGTTGAGTGGAAAGCTGAGCAGGGAACTGGAACACAGACACTGTGATATAGGATGCAGGTATCCCAAGTAGTGGCCTAACCCGCTGCACCATAAAGCCAGGCCCTACCCCCTCTCCCTGCTTAAGGGCAGAGCCTCTACTCAGGACTCCATTGATTCTTATTAGCCCACCTGCCATCTCAAGTTCAAGAAGTGTATTATTGTTATCCTTGATGTCAGTGGAGGTTGCCCTGTGTGAAGAAATAATTTATCCACTTAAGTGTATCCAGTGGAGTCTGAAAGTCTTCCATGAGATTATAAGGAGAAAAGAGATTGGCAACATCATAACTCACTGAGATTGGTAGAGGACAAGAAAGAACTTACAAGAGGGAACAGGTTGGGTGAAAATTAGACCTCTGTGAGACTTGGCTGTAGCCACTCGCTGAATAGGGGCTTCTCCAAGGCTGCAGACAAAAGCTTTGAAAATTCAAGTATTTGAAGCCCAGATCTGAACTCACAACTTCAAGATGAGCCAGGTGCTAAGTTCACTGCCATGGTCTCCTTCCCTTTCCCAAGTCAGAGTTTACCCCTTCCCTCTTTCTTCTGATGATGAGGACATTATCCTAGCAAGGACTGGTTGATCCACACCACACATTGTCTGGTCATTGTTGTCTCTGTGTGTGTCATCCATTTTTTAGGATCATCTATAGCAAAGTGTTTTCTCCTGATCTAGCTTATTCCTGTTACCCTGCATCATGATTGTGATTTGGATAGTAGTTTGGATATTCTCTAAAGACCCATATATTAAAGTCTTGGTCTCTAGAATCTCATGATAGTGAATTAAGGGCAGCAAATAATCTAATCATAGATGTGAAAGTGGGTTCTTAAAAGGGATTAGACTGGATTAGGCTGAAAGGGCAAAGACCCTATAACTGAATCATGGTGCCCCCAAAAGGAGAGACCAAACAGCTGCAGAAGGCAAATGTGCTTCCTGTCTCTTTGTTTCCCTGCTTGCCAAGTGATTCCCTGTCCACTGCCCACGTCAGCCATCAGACCAACAACACACCGGACCTTGGGCTGTGGGTCTCCAAAATTGTAAACAACATAAATGCTCTTCCTTCACAAGTAGCTCCTCTAAGCTATTTATTAAAGTGTGATGGACACAGGGTCCTCTCTTTATTCAGTCATTTGGTGAACTCTGGAATGAAACAGGTCCATTTCTTTCACAATGTCCTTTTCATGGGGCTGGACTCCTCAGAGAGAAGGTACTTTCTCAGGTACCACTGGAAATCTTCTCCTGTGACTTTCAGTGTCAATGTTGGCTAGCAGAATTGTGGGCAACTGAGAAATCAGAGAACCCTTCCTGAAATAGAAAAAGGTTTTGGGAATACCCTAATCTTCTTGCCTCACTCTGTCTTAGCATCTGTGCACTTGAGGAATATTCTAAAGACCATGTAGCCACACTGCTCAGTTTCACCTGGAATCATACCAGCTGATCTCATGGTGTGACCCACAAGGAGGCAGGTTCGACAGCAGACAGCAGAAAACCTTGTCATTTAAGACACAGAAACTAGGGGAAATGGGGCCTGGCTGTATTTTATAGGACAGTGAGAAAAGAAAGGGAAAAATGCTCAAGGTTGAGTTGACCTGCTTAAAGGAAAGATAAACTTAAAAGACCCCCAAAAGACAGAGGCTTTGTAGCATGAATGACATGGTTTAAAGGTGAACAATCCCAAGGCAGGCGCTGTGATGCAGCAGGTGAAGCCTCATCTTGGGATGCCCTCATTCCTCATGGGAGTGCCTGTCCTTGAGTCCTGCCTCTGCTTCCAAGCCAGCTTTCTGCTAATGTGCACCCTAGGAGGTAGTCGATGATGACTCAACTACTTGGGTCCCTGCCACCTGTCCAGGAAAGCCCAGTGGAATTCTTGGCTCCTGACTTTGGCTTGGCCCTAGCTCTGGCTGTTGTGGATATTTGAGGAGTGAACCAGCAGATAGGAGATTCTTTCTCTCTTTCTCATTCTCTCTCTTACTCTGAACTACAAATAAGTAAACACAGACAACCCCTGCTTTCAAATAAAGATATCACTAACCTTGCCAATCAGAGGTGAATACACAACTATTTCGACAGGCCATTCCTCCTTAATTTCTCCAATGTGATTTTATTTGCCTGGGTTTATGTGTGGCTTTGCAGTTGTTCTTGAGTTGCTTTTATTGTGTGTTTTGCCTTCCCAGGTAATCTTCCCTGGCAGGCCCTCACTCTTCTGAGGAATTATTTAAGCCCTCTGCCCAGCAGTGCCGTAGTGAAGGCTGTGCTAGAGAAATTCAAGTTCAGCTGACCACAGGTGGAAGCCCAGAAAACACAACAGTCAACATCCCGGTGCACGGGCTCTGTTCCAGAATGAGATATGTGTCAACTATCTGCTTCCCATAAGACAAATGTCTGTGGAGTGGGCCTGTGCATGACATGGAGAGTAAAGGAAGACAGAACTGCCTTGTGTCAGATTCTTTGAAGGTGGACAAGATGCACACTCTTCCTCAGGATGATTGAGTGGGCAGAAAAGCATTTGTAGATCCACACTGAAGGGGTGAGCATTTGGCACAATGCTTAGGATGCCAGCACCCAACATCAGAATCCCAGGTTCAAGTGTCAGTTCTACCTCCTGACTCCAGCTTCCTTTCAATGCAGGCTCTTCGAGGCCACGGGTGACAGTTTGAGCAGATAGCAGTCCCAGGCTGATGCCTGGGAACTGGCTTTGGCTTGGCTCACCTCTGGCTGTTGCAGGCATTCAGAAGGTGAACCAGCAAATAGCAACTGTGTGTGTGTGTGTGTGTGTGTGTGTGTGTGCGCGCACGTGTGTGTGTGTGTGTGTGTCCCACCCCTCTTCCTTATCACAAGACGATTTATCACTTACCACAAGACAACTGGATGTTTATGAATCAAGAGCCTGGTCTAAATCTAGAATTTTTCTTGTATCACTAGAAATGATTGAGACTTTGGGTTATGACACCAGAGATCTAGGTTGAGCTCCTTCTTAGTTGCACCCAACTAAATTGTGAATTTGAGTTAGCCACTTAACTTCCTCAAGACTTGACCTCCTCATCTGTAAAATGGGTTCAATGGCAGCAGCAAGCTCAAATGTTTGTTGTGGAGGTTAATACAGTGATTTAGAGGAAGCCTTT
The DNA here is from genome assembly GCF_030435755.1 of Ochotona princeps. Taxonomy (NCBI): domain Eukaryota; kingdom Metazoa; phylum Chordata; class Mammalia; order Lagomorpha; family Ochotonidae; genus Ochotona; species Ochotona princeps. The sequence continues at coordinate 50,245,748 of NC_080846.1, read as the reverse complement.
CAAACACAATCACTGTTCCTGGTGGAGAGAATCTGGTTGGTGCCTTCTCAGGACAGCCTAGCCACCCTAGCTGCAGTCTAGCCCCATTCCTTTGCCCTTCCCATCTGTAATTCTGTCTTGGCAGGAATTCCACTCTGGATACTCTCAAAGTACTCTGTACACTTTAATTAGTTCTATGGGAAGGGAGGTGAGGCTTAGCCTTCATTTTGCTGACAAGATGATGGTGGAGGTGGGGAGGCAGTGAGGAGCTGGCCAAAAGGAGATGGATGTCCAGAGCGGTTGTGCAACTTACTGAAGACCAAGTGATGTAGGAGGGACTGGGGTTAAAACTCCTGAGTCTTTGTAAAAGGAAGAAAAAAAAATCTTAGCCTTCCAGATTCCTAAGCAGGCAGTGGGATCATCCTACTAGCCTACTTTGCTAGGGTGTTGTTGATGAATGCTTATAAACCCCATCCTAGATGATAGGTTTGGAAGACTGTTAAAGAAAGCATGTCATTAAGTCCCTACTCACCCCCTTCTCAACAAATAGCCCTAGAGGAAAATGGACAGGAGCCAGATATGAGGGCCTCCATTTCCATGGGACGGACTGGGATTCAACAACAGGAGTTTTCCAGCAGCAGGGGAAACCAACAGTGTGCATTGGTGGTGAATAACGAGAGGTTGTGGGAGGCCTAAAAACAGGAGGCACGTGGTCAGAAAGTCCAGAAAAAATCTTCACGAACTGAGTGGCTCCCACTCAAGTCTGTGTGGATGACTGCTTTCTTTGAATTCAGGTCATTTTCTTTCTTCCCTTTGGATGAGCAGAAAACTTCTGATAGGACTGCCACAAAGCAGTGTTTGCCAATCAAGGATGTGGTCTGAGCCAGGGATCGCTCTGCTTTTCTCAAAGTGGTTGAGTATTGGGGCTCAGATGTCAAAGACCTAGAAGACTGAGTTCTCTGCTACATTCATCTGTGTGAATTTGAGTAAATTACTTCATTCCTCTAAGCTTTGATTTCCTATCTATAAAACTGGCCCAACAACACTGCTTAAACTAAATGCTTGCCGTGAAGACCAATGCAATAATCCCAGGGAAGCCATAATACAGTGCCTGGTATACAGTGGGTGTTTGATCCATTTTATTTCATTTTTACAGCTTAGATTTTTAAATTTTTATTGGAAAGACAGAGAGATGGAGAAAAAGAGGCAAGCTCAGAGATTCCCCATCCTTCGTCCCTCTTCCCGAATGCCTGCAACAACCAGGACTGGGTCTCGCATACAGAGAGGAAACACCCACTCACCTGAGCCATCACTGTATTTCCCAGGGTGCACAGCACCAGGGAGATGGAGCAGGAAGCAGAGCCAGGATGTAGAACTAGACACTCCTCCATAGAATTCAGCATGGAACCCAAGGGAGGTCTTACCTGTTGTGCCAGAAGTCTACCCCATTGATCTGTTTAGCTACTCATCCCTTTCTCTGTGTGAGTTACCTACTTGCAAGATCATACACAATCAGTTCTCTGATCAGTTCCTGAACTTCTCCTTGGCCCCTTAGCCCTCTCCTCCACACCCTGAGCAGCAAGAATTTAGGGAACACTAATGCCAAGTCTTTTTTTTTTTTTTTTTTTTTTTTTGCATCAGTCAGAACAAAGCAGAATTAGGTCAATTACATAGATTAGTGTAACGTATGGCCTCAAACCAGCTCAGTGGCTTTTGATGCTGACTTTCTTTGCAACTCAGAAGTAATAGCCTCATAGAAACAACAGTCACAGTAAAGGGAAGATGAGCTAACATTTGTGCATGAGACACTTGGCTCGTCTAGAAGTAATCGAACCCTGCTCACTCAATAAGGAGGTCTTATTAGGGCTGGCGCAGTGGCGCATCATGTTAATCCTCTCTCTGAAGTGGTAGCATCCCATATTGGGGCTGATTCAAGTCCCAGCTGTTCCACTTTCCATCCAACTCCCTGTTTATGCCCTGGGAAGTCAGCAGAAGGTAGCCCAAGTGCTTGGGATGCTACACCCACATAGGAGACCCAGAAGAAGCTCCTGGTTCATGGTTTTTGATCAGTTCAGCTTTGGCTATTGTGGCCAATTGGGGAGCAAGACAGCAAATGGAAGACCTTTCTTTCTGTATTTCTCCTTCTCTCTGTAACGACCTTTTTTATGGGAAAGGTAGATATACAGAGAGAAGGAGAGACAGAGAAAAAGATCCTCTGTCCACTGATTTACTCCCCAAGTGGCCACAATGGCTGGAGCTGAGCAGACCTGAAGCCAGGAGCCAGGAGCTTCTTCTTAGTCTCCCACACAGATGAGGGGCCCAAGGATTTGAGCCATCCTCTAGGCTTTCTCAGGCCACAAAGAGGGAGCTGGATGAGAAGTAGAGCAGCCGGAACTCTAACAGGTGCCCATATGGGTTGCTAGCACTTACAAAGTGAGTATTTAGCCACTAGGTTATCACACCAGACCCAAAATAAACCTTTTTCGTTTTTAAGTGAAATCCTGGCCTATGCTACAAGAAGGATGAGCTTTGAACATGCTAAATATTAAGCCAATCATATGATTTTGTTTTTATGAGATATCTAAATCATGAAAACTGTTAGAAACAGAAAGTAAAATGGTAATTCCCAGGGGCTATGGTGAGGAGGAGAAAGGAGATTCTCATTCAATGGACCTGGAGTTTGTTTTGCAAAAAACAAAGGTTCTAGACTTTTGTAGTGCAGTCATGTACATATAGCTAATACTAACGTGTACATATATTCAAATGTTATAGCAGGGCCTGGTGCAGTAGCCTAGTGCTAAAGACCTCACCTTGCATGAGTCAGGATCCCATATGGGTACCAATTCTAATCCCGGCAGCCATGCTTCCCATTAGCTCAACAGGCTAATCCTCCACTTGTGCTCTGGGAAAGCAGTAGAGGATGGCCCAAAGCCTTGGGACCCTGCACCCGCATGGGAGACCCAAAAGAAGCTCCGGGCTCCTGGCTTTGGATTGGGTCAGTTCCAGTCATTGCGGCCATTTGGGGAGTGAATCATTGGATGGAAGATCTTCCTCTCTGTCTCTACTCCTCTCTGTATATGAATGAATGAATGAATAAATAAATAAATAAATAAATCCTTTAAAATATGTTATAGCATGTGTTTTGACCACAATAACGCTTTTTAAAAGAATGAAACTATTAGGTGATAAAGTCTACATATCTTCAACTGTAGAGGTTGAAGTTAAATTGTTTCCCTAGTGTTGTACCAGTACGTTCTCACTAGCAGTGTATCACAGTACCAGTTGTGGGGCTGATGTTGTGGGGTTATGGGTAAAGCTGCCATCTGTAGTGCCAGCATTGTCTGTGGATGCCAGCTTGAGTCCCATCTGCTCCACTTCTGATCCAGCTCCCTGCTAGTGGCCTGGGAAAGCAGCAGAAGATTGCCCTGGTGCTTGGACCCCTGCTACCCAAACGGAAGATACAGAAGAAGCCCCTGGCTGCTGGCTTTTACACTTTTTTTTTCTGTTACGCAGGTTGCCTTTTTCTTACTGATTTTTAAAATCGTCTCTTTGGAGGTAGGTTTATTGGCTCAACAGGCTAATCCTCCACTTGCAGTGTTTGTATTCTATATCATCTCAGAAAGCTGGAAGAAACTTTTGGCTCCAGCTGTTGCAGCCATTTTGGGAGTGAACCAGAAGATGGACGATCTGTCTCTCCTTCTCTATATAAATCTGACTTTCAGATAAAATAAATAAGTCTTCAAAAGTGAAAGCCCTTCTTTGTTCTGTGCTCTAATTGTTTTTAAGTCATTGCGCAGCCATCATCTCCTACAGAGTGACAAAGACAAGGCTTACTTTGTCACTCTGTAAATGGAGTCCTTTTTTTATAAGATTTATTTTATTTTGGGCCCGGCGGTGTGGCCTAGCGGCTAAAGTCCTCACCTTGAATGCCCCGGGATCCCATATGGTTCCGGTTGTAATCCCGGCTACTCCACTTCCCATCCAGCTCCCTGCTTGTGGCCTGGGAAAGCAGTCGAGGACAGCCCAAAACCTTGGGACCCTGCACCCACGTGGGAGACCTGGAGAAAGTTTCTGGCTCCTGGCTTCAGACTGGCACAGCTCTGGCTATTGTGTCCACTTGGGGAGTGAATCATTGGACGGAAGATCTTCCCTTCTCTGTTTCTCCTCCTCTCTGTATATCCGCCTTTCCAATAATAATAAATAAATCTTTAAGATTTATTTTATTTTTATTGGAAAGGCAGATTTACAGAGAAAAGGAAAGACAGAAAGATCTTCTGTCTGCTGGTTCACCCTCCAAATAGCTGCAATGGCTGGAGCTGAAGCAATCAAACCCAGGAACCAGGAGCTCTTCCAGGTCTCCCACATGGGTGCAGGGTCCTAAGGCTTTGGGCTGTCCTCTACTGCTTTCCTAGGCAATAGGCAGGGAGCTGGATAGGGAGTGGAGCAGCCAGGACACGAACCAGCACCCAAGGGTATTCTGAAGTGTGCAAGGCGAGGATTTAGCCAATAGGCCATTGCGCTGGGCCCTATAAACAGAATCTTGAAAGAAAACACAAGCCAGATGGGTGTCTTTCCAATTTTTTATGTGTGTTGAGGAAGCAAGCATAGCCAGGTGGTTGTCAGAGTGCCTGGGTTTGATGACTGGCTGTGAGTCTGGGTTGAACGCACAGCCTTGAAGGCAACAGTGATAGCTCAACCATCAGTTCCTGCTACCCATGTGGGAGACCTGGGTTGAGTTTTTGGCTTCAGCTCTGACCGGGTCCTGGCTGTCGCAGCCATCTGAGCTGTGATCCAATGAGTAAGAGTACTGTCTCTGTCTTCCTGCCTCCTAAGTAAATAAATAGGTTTTTTTTTAAAAAAAAGATTTATTTATCTTTATTACAAAGTCAGATAGACAGAGAGGAGGAGAGACAGAGAGGAAGATCTTCCATCCGATGATTCACTCTCCAACTGGCCGCAACAGCTGGTGCTATGCCGATCTGAAACCAGGATCCAGGAACTTCTTCCAGGTCTCCTACACGGGTGCAGGGTCCCAATGCCTTGAGCTGTCCTCGACTGCTTTCCCAGACCATAAGCAGGGAGCTGGATGGGAAATGGAGCTGCTGGGATTAGAACCGGAGCCAATATGGAATCCCAGTGTGTTCAAGGCAAGGTCTTAAGCCGTTAAGCCATGCCGCCAGGCCCAATAAATAGTTTTTGAAAAGGAAAACTAGTATCTCATATAAGAAAATGTGCCTCTCTCTCCCATTGTTATTTTTTATCTTGCTAAGAAATCTTATCCTGATCTTGAAAAAGCAAAAATCTAGAATATTAAATATGTGCAGGAATGGATTGCCCATGAGGTATTAGAGCTGGCAGTGAGAAATCCTGAGAGGTTTCCTCCTGTACAGGCAGGTGTGTGCCAGAGGCAGGTTGTCCCTGTGGCACCTGAGCTGAAGTTGATGCAGAGATAGATAGTTCAGCCTGTGCAAGACCTCCCAGCCACATGAGGCTGCCAAGTTCCACGGCCCTATTGAAGCACTGGCACCTACTTCACCCTGTTTGGTAAGAGGGATTGGATGTTTGGAGAGGACACCAGAGACTTGGATTCACCAGGGAGAGGAAAGGTGAAGTGGCAAGAGACCGACAAGACGGAGTGTACCACTCACAGATGCAAAGTGCCAACCCAAACCAGGCATGTGCCCCCTTTTCAGGCATCTGTATCCTCACTTCCAAATTCATGCCCTATCCTACCCCAGAGACTTTCCATTTGGTGGAAACAAAACCACTACAAGGTAATATGGCTGGAGCCAGCAGGGTGGCTCAGCAGGCTAGCCTTCCACCTGTTAGTGCCAGCATCTCATGGGCACCAGTTTGTGTCTCCACTGCTCCACTTCCCATTCAGCTCCCTGCTTGTGGTCTGGGAAAGCAGCAGAGGATGGCTCAAACCTTGGGTCCCTGCACCTGTGTGGGAGACCCAGAAGAAGCTCCTGGCTTAAAACTATCTCTGCTCCGTCCATCGCAGCCATTTGAGGGACTGAACTAGTGGATAGATCTTTTTCTCTGTCTCTTTCTCTCTCTCTGTAAATTTGCCTTTCAAATAAAAAGAAATATGTCTTTAAAAAAAGAAAAAAGAAAGAAAAGGAGGGGCCCAACGCAGTAACCTAGTGACAAAAGTCCTTGCCTTGTACACCCAGAATCCCATATGGATACCAGTTCTAATCCTGGTGGCCCTGCTTCCCATCCAGCTCCCTGCCTGTGGCCTGAGAAAGCAGTGGAGGACAGCCCAAAACCTTGGGACCCTGCACCCACGCAGGAGACCCAGTAGAAGTTTCTGGCTCCTGGCTTCCGATCGGAGCAGCTCTGGCCATTGTGGTCACTTGGGGAGTGAATCATTGGATGAAAGATCTTCCTCTCTGTATATCTGACTTTCCAATAAAAATAAAATAGGTCTTTTATTTTAAAAAAATGAAAGAAAGGGCCCAGCGGCGTGGCCTAGCGGCTAAAGTCCTCGCCTTGAATGCCCCGGGATTCCATATGGCTCCGGTTCTAATCCCGGCTGCTCCACTTCCCATCCAGCTCCCTGCTTGTGGCCTGGGAAAGCAGTCGAGGACGGCCCAATGCATTGGGACCCTGCACCCATGTGGGAGACCTAGAAGAGGTTCCTGGTTCCTGGCATCGGATCGGCGCGCACCGGCCCGTTGTGGCTCACTTGGGGAGTGAATCATCGGATGGAAGATCTTCCTCTCTGTCTCTCCTCCTCTCTGTATATCTGACTTTGTAATAAAAATAAATCTTCAAAAAAAATGAAAGAAAAAAGAGAACATGGTCAAAAACTTCAGAATAATAATAAAAAAATGAAAGGCAGAATTTTGTGAGACCTACCCTTTCTGAGGACCAACACAAGCATGGACTCAGCTGCCTTTGGAGTCTCCCAATGTGGGATTCTAACAGCTTCGCCTGGGCAAAGGAGGAAATGACCTCTGGGGCTGCTTGCAGCTCTGTGGAGGAGTCTTCAAATGGAGTCAGCTGAAAAGTCCTTCTCATTCATGCTCAGCCCAGAGTGGCTGCCTCCCAGAGACAGGGAAGCATTACAGGAGTCCATGGGAAAGGTTTGGGGGGAAGAGATTGAACACCTGTCCCCTAGGGCAGAGTGGGAGTACAGCAGGGGGGCGGGGGAAGGAAAGCGAGAGACTGACACAATGAGGATGAATGACATTCGCTCCTCCGAGCGGACATCACCATCCATCTTCCGTTTTCCATCCCAGGCAAGTGAAGGGGAGCAAGAGGGGAAGGACAATGCCGTATAAATTATTACAGAACCTGTGGGCTCTCGGAGCGCTGCCAGGGAAAGAGATTTATGGAGTGAAACTTGCAGCGGAAGTTTGCAGAAAATGCTCACATCACCTTCAGGCATATCTATTAGCAACACTGGTGCCTATATGTGCTATTGCCCTGCTGCATGCAAGAGACACACTCACTTACTTGTTCTCTCTCTCTCTCTCTCTCTCTCTCTCTCTCTCTCTCTCTCTGGCTGAGACAGTAGGTATGCTACAGTGTGTATCACAATGTTACTGCACTCTTGAGAAAGTTTCCTGTCCTTTCTTGTTTCCACACAGGCCACACTCAACCACTGATGTGGGTTTTGTTCAGGTCGACTTGTGTGATCCTGTAGGTGTGATGAAGAGTCCCAGAAGTCCACTGTAAATATTTTAGATTAGATGTGGTAAATGAAGGGTAGAAATGTGACTTAACAGTTAATATGGGAGCTAATGTTGTGCTAGAGTGAGTCAAGCCAATGCTCGGAACACTGGCATCCCATATGAGCACCAATTCCCCCCAGCTGCTCACCTTTTCATCCAGCTACCTGCTAATACCCCCAGAAAAGCATAGAAGATGACCCAAGTGCTTGGGTTCCTGTTACACACGTGAGAGACCCAGATATGGCCCGTGGCTCCTGGTTCTAATATGGTCCCGTCCTGGCTGTTGCTTCCATGTGGGGAGTGAATCAGCAAATGAAAAATTCCTCTCTTACACACTATATGCACACACACACACACACACACACACACACATATACATGCAAACATACTTTCTCTCCCTTCCTCCTCCCCACCTCTGTAGCTGCCTTATAAAGATGATATTTGAGAAGCCTGCATCCCATATCAGAGTCCTTGGATTCAAGATTCGAGTCTTAACTCCACTTCTCTCTTTAAAAAAAGAAAAATGTTTGAAAGGCAGAGTTACCAAGAGAGGGAGATAGAGAAAAGAATCTTCCATCCACTAGTTCACACAACAACTAGTTCCTCAAGTGGCCACAACATCAGAGTGGGCCAAGTCAATGCCAGGAGCCTAGAGCTTTATCCTGTTTTCCCAAATGGCTGCCAGGACCCAAGCCACTTGGGTCATTCTTCGCTGTTTCCTCGGAGAACTGGGTTGGAGTGGAGCAGCTAGGACCTGCATCAGCACCCATACGGGTGCCAGTGCCACAGGCAGAGGCTTAACTCATTGAACCACAGCACCAGTCCCCACTCCCCAGCTCCACTTTCAATTTTGCTTCCTGCTATTGCTTTTTCTGGGGGATAACTGGTGATGACTTAAGTACTTGACCCTTGTTAACTACATGGGAGGTACAGACTGAGTTTCAGGCTCAAACTTTCATCTGGTCCAGTCTTGATTTTTGCACAATAGTTGTTGAGGAAGAATGTGAAGAAGTAAGTATTTTGGGAAGATTTATAAACTTTATTGAAGGCACCAAGCTTTGGAGCACTAGAAACAGGGTGGCTAAGACCACATTAGTGTATGTATGCACAAGGCGACTTCCGGAAACTTCAGCTAAAACAAACAAGGTTGGCAACGGCAAAGACCAGACAGACTGAACTTGAGGGGATGTGTACCTGTCTGCTGTCTCCTCTATATTTCCTGTTCCCTCCAGGTCGGTGGAGAGCCAGGAGCTCAGGGCAGAGAAACCTTTGATCTCCCACTGTTGGCTGCTCTAATGAGGAAGGCTGCTGCCCTGTTTGTATTTCCCAGGAGTTCCCTCGCCAGCTTGTAGACAGACTTCTGAGCCAAGCCTGTGGAGTGGTCCCGGCTGGTTTGAAGCAAACTCGTAGACAAACTAAGTGACAGAAAGCAGAGGGGAGACTCGGGGGAGCACAGACTGCTGTCTTTCCACCTGTCGGACTCACTGTTCACCCCACACTGATCTTGATCCTGTCTCTGGCATCATTCCTTTCTTCTCTTCAACTTCATGTTAATGGTTAGGAATGTATTTTGGATACTTAACTCCTTCCCCTCGTTCTTTAATGGTAACAAGCCCTAGGAGATGTGTGTAAAAGACTTCAATTTATTTATTTATTTATTCATTCATTCATTTATTTAAGATTTACTTATTTGTTAAATTGAAAGGCAAAGAGAAAGAGATATCTTTGACCTGCTGTTTCACTCCCCAGATGGCTGCAATAGCCAGGGTGGGGCCAAGCGAAGCCAGGAACCCAGAGCTCCATTCAGGTCTCCCACATGGGTGGCAGGAGCCCAAACACTTGGGCCATCTTCTGCTGCTTTCCCAAGTATATTAGCAGGGAGCTGGATCAGAGGTGGGACAGCTGGAATTTGAACGGACTCTCATCCCATGTGGATAAAGCAGGAAGCGATCTTACCCCCTATTCTACAATATTGATTCCCCCCAAAAAACTAATACATCTGAAAGAAATTAGAGTCATTGCAAAGCCTCGTAATAGCATTTCTGACATATTTTAGTTGCTATGATTAGTTTATTACCTCATGCAATTACTAACATTTGACTAATTTGACCTACAGAAAAATGATCTACAAGTTTCCTTCAAAATCTGTGAAAGTGGAATTAACAGATAAATGTATTAGGGGGCACATAATTTTGAATGGATGCATTCAAGGAGTCTTCAAAATGGTCATGGAGCTGTAGGCAACGTGGTACTGTGGGTTAAACCACTGCTTAGGATACCTCTGCTTCCAATCTGACTTCCTGCTGCTGTGCACTATGGACAGTGGTTGATGATGGCTCAAGTACTTGTGTCCCTGCTGCTCCTCCAACAGATCACAATGAGGTTCCCGACCTCTGGCTTCAACCTAGCCCAAACCTGTTGCAGGTATTAGTAGAGTGAATCAGACAGATAGAAGAGCTCTTATTTCTGCTTTTCAAAGAAATAAAAATAAAATAAATATTTTAAAAGTGTATAGAGGTTCTAGTAGCTAAAACCCTCCCATCGTGTGCATTGCAATCCCATATGTGCACCAGGAACCCATACAGGCGCCGGTTGGTTTCCCGGAGGCCCTGCTACCCATCCAGCTCTGTGTTTGTGGCCTAGGAAAGCAGTAGAGGATGACCCAAAGCCTTGGGACCCTGCACCTGTGTGGAAGACCTGGTGGAAGTTCCTGGCTCCTGGCTTTGGATTGGCTCAACACCAGCCATTGCAGCCACTTGGGGAGTGAATCAATGGACGGAAGATATTCCTCTCTGTCTCTCTTCTTCTCTGTATATCTGACTTTTCAATAACAAAAATAAATCTTTTTAAAAGTGTATAGAAATGTACATAATGAAAAAACTATGCATGAATTTTAAAATATTTTACATCAATGTAAATTTATCTTTTAATTCTGTTTTTCCCACCAACTATTTGAAGCATTCTCCTAAGTTTCAAGCAATCATTAAGGACCTAGTCAGTGCTTAGTAAGTTCTTGCTGCTCTATTTTTGATCCAGCTTCTGCTAATGTGACTGAAAAAGCAATAGAAGATGGCCCAAGCACCCATGTGGGAGACCCAGAGAAGCTCTTCCAACTGGCCCAGCTCCAGAAGTTATATCCATTTGGGGAGTGAATCAATGGATGGAATGTCTCTCTCTCTGTGTGTCTCTGTCTCTCTCTGTGTCTCTGTCTCTCTTTCCCTCTTTAACTCTGCCTTTGAAATAAATAAATATTTTTAAGTGGAGATAATAGCATTTCCTTCACAGGGCTATTTTGAGACATTAAATAAAGTTTTATGTCTAGAACATGCAACAATACCCAAATGTGATAGAATAGTCAGGAATACTCCTCCCCAAGAAGGTGATACTCCGCAGGAAGTGGAAATGGTGAAGGAATGAGAAATGGGAGACAAGCACTCCAGGCTCAGGAACTGGCCAAGTGGACCGTCCCTAGGCAAAGACTACGTGCTCTTAATCATCGTATGATTCAGTCAGGGCTTGGTGCAACAACCAGGACAGCCCCAGACACATCACATAGAGAGGTATTTACCACAGGGGAGTTGCTGCTGGCCAAATTGTTGGAAAGATGGAGAGAGCTCAATCCAGAAGCTGCCATCAAACCTCTGTGCAGAAGGCCAGAGGCCAGGCAGCAGGCATTCCACCATTGCAAAGGCCAACATTGCCTGGGCATGCCCACAAGCTTCTGGAAACAGGGCTGTGACAGTATTTACAACTTCCTCTGTTAACTAGCCGGGTTCTAAGGTGGGCTTGTGCTCACTCAGAACTTGATTGGATCAGGTTCATGGTAGAGAAACCCAAGAGAGAGCTATTAGGGGTCCTATCTGTCTTGAGTTGTTCTAAGTCTTTAACCTGGGACATGGATGTTCTGTGTTGCACTCCAGAGCACTCCTTCATCTTAAGCACATTGGTCTCTATCGCCATTTCAAGACAACCTTGCCAGCCTCACCGAGCTGGTTACAGCAGCTTCCCAGCCTGTCAAATTGGAGTCATGAAGAGCATCAAGCAGTCCAAGACTGTAAACATCTCTAGGAATTACCTTTTCAACACCAGCAGAATACAGAGTTAAAGGAACAAGAGGCAAGACAAATTTCCAAATGGATCACTACATGCCATAATGAGAGGAGTGTAACATCTGGGCACCCTTGGGAGCCCAGCCCCACCATGTATTCCTGTTATGGGAGAAATATCTCTAAACAGGGTTCATTGGCCAGCCTTATAAGGTGGTACAGCAGCCTCATGAAGTTTGGTCTCCCAGCTGACTCTGTATCAATGTCTTATCAGCCCCTCAGTCCAGCAATTCATGAAATGAACCACCCACTCATGCTGGTGCACACAATAAGACTACTGCATCCTGGAGTCTTGAGCTCACTGCCTCCCTTCTTTTTCAACAAAGTCAAAACAGACGTGTGGGATGCCATGACAGTGAATGTGGCATTGACTAAGCCAAAGGACAGTAGAGCTACTGACAGAGAAAGCACATCACATCTGGAAGTATCTGTGCCAGTGGGATAGAACACTACATCCCCCATGATGGCAGGGTCCTCCTTAGTCAACCTGCCTTGTCTAGTGGTTCCAGGTGGCCCATTCTTGGTCTCTGCTGTTGGCAGATTACCCTTCATAGCTGTATCTGCCTGAGACAAAATATGTTGTGTTGAGCCCAAACATAATTTCCACCCGTACCATCACAGCGAGGGTGTTGATGAGCCCTCTAGGCAAGCCCTGGGTGGCTTGATAAACAAGTGACCGGTATTTACAGAGCCAGGTCATCCCGGCCACCTGTTTGCTTGGGATCTGTCGGTGTCCTTTGGTGAGTGAGTATTCACCAAGTTCTAGTCCTATTGAAGCTTCCCCCTGTCAGAAGCTTAGTTCTGTCTTCTTATGTTTACTCCTAACCTCTATTACTTCTGTCTGTCAGGGAAAGCTTGCTGGCAGATCTGCTCTATAACTTCTTGAACTGGGACCTAACTCTGCTTTCTCTTTTTCTTGTCCGATGTGGCCAATCCCTGCCTAATGTATGTGTGTGATTTTTTTTTAAAGAGAATTACTTTAAAAAAAAAAAAACATTTTTATGTTTAGGGCAAAATTAGGAGACAAGAATGTAGATCTATCGCATAGACACATAGACACATAGACACATAACCAACCAAGCACAAAGTATTAAGAAAAAGAATATTTATTTTTTCATTGGAAATGCAGATTTACAGAGAAGAAGAAAAAGAAAGAGAAAGATCGTCCAGCCACTGGTTCACTCCCCAAATGGCTGCAATAGCTGGAGCTGAGCTGATGTGAAGCCAGGATCCAGGAACTTCGTCCAGGTCTCCCACGTGGATGTAGGGTCCCAAGGACTTTAGCCATCCTCTATTCTCTTCCAGTTTCACAAGCAGCCAGGACTCACCAGCACCCATATGGGATGCCAGCATCACATGTAGAAGCTTACCCTACTATGTCACTGCGCTACCCTTGGTTACATTTTAAATTAAAATTTTTTAATGTATTCACTTAAGAGTTAGAGAGACAGGCAGATAGAGTTACCCTCAGTTGATTCACTCTCCAAATGCTTGCAATGACCGGGACTGGACCAGGCCAAAGACCCAAGCCAGGAACTCAGTACCAGTCTCCCATGTAGACGGCAGGAATGCAACTCTTTGCGCCATCACTTTGTGGTTTTGTTGTTGTTTTTGTTGTTGCTGTTTGTGTTTTTTTTGTTTGTTTGTTTTTTATGTAGAAAAGGTTGGAATGTATTTTTTAATTACATTTCATTTTTTTAAAAAATTTATTCATTTTATTACAGCCAGATATACAGAGAGGAGGAGAGACAGAGAGGAAGATCCTCCATCAGATGATTCACTCCCCAAGTGAGCCGCAACGGGCCGGTGCTATACCGATCCGATGCCAGGAACCAGGAACCTCTTCCGGGTCTCCCACGCAGGTGCAGTGTCCCAATGCATCGGGCCGTCCTCAACTGCTTTCCCAGGCCACAAGCAGGGAGCTGGATGGGAAGTGGAGCTGCTGGGATTAGAACCGGCGCCCATATGGGATCCCGGGGCTTTCAAGGCGAGGACTTTAGCCGCTAGGCCACGCCGCCGGGCCCGATTACATTTCATTTTATGACACTGTTTCATAGGCTCTGGGGTTCCCCCAACCCCATCCCATACCCTCCCTTCATGCTGTATTGCTCCACCTTATTGTAGTATTACAGTTCAAATCCAGTCATGATTCTTCCATTGCAAGCATGTACTATGCATAGAGTCCAGCATCTTATTGTCCATATAAATTCAACAGTTTCTTGGGGAGACCATCTCAGGTCTGAAAGCAGAACTGGCAAAATATCATCCCGACTAATTAAAAGCCACAACATAACATCAACAACTGTTTACAACATTATGGAGTTAATTGACATGGTATTGAGTGACTGATATGTTAGAAAATACAAGTTCTTAACCATGTCCTGTGACTACCTAACTGAAATTTCTATTTTGGTTTATACACAACCAGCTACTATACACCTTAAAATAGCTATAGGGTACTATTCATCTGTCTTCGTGTCTATTTTCATTTTTGTATTTAGCCATTTATAGTGTTGAAGCATAATTTTTACTGAACTTGGTGGGTTTTAGGGTAGTCCAAACTGGCTTATAACTCCAACAAGGTATATGTCAACAGTTGAGGCGCTGAACAATTTTAGGTGGGGTGTGCAGAGAAATCTTCAGTACTCCAGTGAGCAGTGACTTGTTTTCGTGTCCTACCTAGTAAGGTATATGCATCACTTTCTGTTTTCCAGGATCTTCATCACTGGGAAGCTGGAGTTGAGGAAGAGAATTGAGATTTGAACCCAGGCATTATGATATGGGATGTGGGCATCCCAACTGGGTCAAATATCTGTCCAAGACTACATTTCTGGGGCAGGGGAGGAAACTTAAAGCCTATTTAATGTAAAGGTACCATACACACAACATAGAATTCACTCCCATAACTGTCTTCAGGATTAATCAGCTTGGCACACCAACACTTGTGTGACCATCATCACCATCTGTCTCTAGAACGGGTGTTCATCATGCTAAACTGAAACTCGGTACCCACTCAACAATAACTCAACACCATCTCTCACCCCAGGTCTCTAGCGACAGGCATCCTAGACATCTCAAAGTCAGTTTTATCTCATATTAGTACAGTAATACCATCTTTTGAATTTTTTCCCCATTATTTTTACTTTCAGTCATTCTGTACCATTATGACTTAAGAGTTACCTATACATAAAAATTCCAATCCTGTCTGACAGTTTCAAACTTCTTAACTGGTGCTTTTAGTACACTTCCATTTATTCATTTTGATGATTTTTGCTTTTCGTTTTTGTGCTTACATGGTCTGTGTGTCTTGTTGTTTTTGATTAAAATGATGGAGGTTTTGAAAATTTCCTTTTTCCCACTTTACTGATTCGAAAGCTATATATTTTACTCCCATTCTTTTCATGATGACCTTAATTTTAAAGATTTTATTTTTTAATTTATTTTGATTGGAAAGTCAGATATACAGAGAGAAGGAGTGACAGAGAGAAGGATCTTCCGCCCGATGATTCACTCCCCAAGTGAGCACAATGGCCGGAGCTGAGCCGATCTAAAGCCAGGAATCTGGAGCCTCCTCTAGGTCTCCTTCGTGGGTGCGGGGTCCCAAGGCTTTGGGCCATCCTTGACTGCCTTCCCAAGCCTCATGCTGGGAGCTGGAAAGGGAAGCAAAGCTGCCGGGATTAGAACTGGTGCCCATATGGGATCCCTGTGTGTGCAAGGCAAGGACTTCAGTTGCTAGGCTACTGTGCCTAGCAAATTAAATTAAAAATAATCGTGCTGGCTTAATCAATGTCTCTGCTATCTCCTCAAATAATTCAAGGGTTTTGAAATATATACTTTAACTCTTGGTCACATTTGTCTCATTCTATATGTTATTATTGTCCAGTATCATAATAACATTGTATTTTCAGTCCCAAATTAGTCACAGTTGTTATTGTTTGCACAGTTGATGCTTGTTTAGATAGACTTACATGTTTTCCAGTTTCTGTACTCACCATACCCATTTCTCAGAATCCTATTTTTATCTCTCTTCATCCTTATAGGTTGACGTGTTTTTCAGGAAATTCCCTAAATAAACTTCCACAATGGGAAATCTTTTTGCAGTAAGCATCTCTTTATCTGTCTGGACATTTATGTATTCCATTCCTAACGATAGTATCATTACATAATGAATTGTGGATGAAATTTATTTCACTGGATGTTTTGAACTCATCATTTATTGCCATCTGTTCTCTGTCATCGGCTTTGGAGAGTCTACTGTGAATGTGATACTACTTCTTTCTCTCCATTTCAGCTTTTTCCATTGAATTTGGAACTCTTCAGTTCATGCAACATAAACGGGTATGGGTTTAGCTCTGTAAGTCCTGCTGAGAACATGTTTAATTTAAATCTGTAGGTGGCCTAGCGGCTAAAGTCCTCATTTTGAATGTGCATGGAACCCATGTGGGTGCCAGTTCTAATTCCAGCAGCCCCGCTTCCCTTCCAGCTCCTTGCTTGTGGCCTGGGAAAGCAGTCGAGGATGGCCCAAAGTCTTGGGATCCTGCAACCACATGGGAGACCTGGAGGAAATTCCTGGTTCCTGGTTTTGGATTGGCTCAGCACCAGCTGTTGCGATCACTTGGGGAATGAATCATTGGACGGAAGCCTTTCCTCTCTGTCTCTCTTCCTCTCTGTATATCTGACTTTGCAATAAAAATAAATAAATCTTTTTTAAAAACTGAAGTTTCATGTCTTCTATTAATCCTGGTACACTCTTTTTAAAAAGGATTTATTTATTTTTTATTGGAAAGGCAGATTTACAGAAAGAAAGAACTTCCACCTGCTGATTCACACACCAAATGGCCACAATGGACAGAGCTGAGCCAATCCGAAGCCAGGAGCCTGGTCTCCCTGCGTAGGTACAGGGTCCCAAGGCTTTGGGCCATTCTCTGCTGTTTTCCCAGACCACAAGCAGGAGCTGGATGGAAGTGGAGCAGCCAGGACATGAACTGGTAAACATATGGGAAGCTAGCACTTATAAGGAGAGGATTAGCTAATTGAACTATTGTGCCCAGTCCCCAGTACACTCTTATCTCTAATCTCTTGAAGTGTTGCCTCCTCCAACTGTCTTTATTCTCTTCCCCCAAAGCATACAGGAAAGGGGTGATAGAAATACTTATTCTCTGACATATCCTGTAGCCTCCAAAATTCTCTATTCCTTAATTTCCTTGTGCTGTATTTTGGATCATTCCAATAGCTCTCTCAATGCAACACACAAATGTCACATAAATATGCTATTGAATTAATTACTGTAATTACAGTTCCAAATCAAGAACTAAACTGTTTGGACACTGCACGATAGCCTAGTGGCTAAATCCTAAATGTAACCGTGGAGATCCATATGGATGTCAGTTCATATCCCAGCACCTCTATTTCCCATTCAGCTCCCTGCTTGTGGCCTGGGAATGCAGTAGAGGATGGCCCAAGGCCTTGGGACCCTGCACCCGCGTGGGAGACCCAGAAGAACCTCCGGGCTGCTGGCTTCGGATCAGCACAGCTCCGGCCATTGTACCCACTTGGGGAGTGAATCATCGGGCGGAAGATCTTCCTCTCTGTCTCTCTGTATATCTGACTTTCCAATCCAAATAAATAAATGTTTACATAAATAAAATAAATATTTTAAAAAGCTCCATCATGTGAGTATCTTTACAGTGTTCATGCTATGAAAAAAACTGTGCATGGATTTGGGAATTTTTAAAGTCTATTTGTTGGAGAAGCAGGGAGAAAAAGAGATAGACAACTCCCATCTCTGATTTACTTCTCCAATGTCCACAATGCCTGGGAACAAAGCTGGGAACCAGGAACTCAATCCAAGTTTCTCGTGCAAGTTGCAGGAACCCAACTACTTGAGCCATCAGCACAACCTCCCAGGATCTGCTTTGGCAGGAAGCTGAGTGCAGGAGTGGGAGCTGGGGACTAAAGGCAGGTACCTGAGTGTGCAATGCAGGCCCCTTGACCATTAGACTCAACACTGACTTCCAGACTTGAATTCTTCTGGGTAATTTTAATATTCCATGCTTTTCCTCAAAACAGTGTCTCCTATGAAGCAACAGCATAGATTATGTGATGTTTCTTAGCAAGAGCACTCCATACGGTCTTCTGGGTATATTTACAACCACTGTCATCTGTTCTGTAAATTTCAGTCTGTGTGAGCAGGCACTGAACCAAATCAAAAGGGCTGCCTAGCCAGCATTAACTGTAGGAAAGGCCCACATACTCAGGGTGAGCAAAGGGAAGACTAGAATAGATGAAATGTGCTATATTTTCTCATATCTAAAACCTCAACTAGGTTCTTTTTCAAATTGGTAACTTTTTTATTGGAAAGGCAGATATATAGAGAGGAGACACAGAAAGATCTTCCATCTGCTGGTTCACTCCCCAATTGGCAGCAACAGCCGGAGCTGAGCTGATCAGAAGCCAGGAGCCAAGAACTTCTTCCAGGTCTCCCACGCAGGTACAGGCTCCCAAGGTTTTAGGTCATCCTCGACTGCTTTCCCAGGCCACAAGCAGGGAGCTGGATGGGAAACAAGGCCGCCGGGATTAAAACTGGCACCCATATGGGATCCTAGCGTATGCAAAGTGAAGACTTTAGCCACTAGGCTCCCACACCATGCCCAAATTTGGTCACCTTCAAAAATAGTATTTTTGGGGCCCAGCGGCGTGGCCTAGCGGCTAAAGTCCTCGCCTTAAAAGCCCCGGGATCCCATATGGGCGCCGGTTCTAATCCCGGCAGCTCCACTTCCCATCCAGCTCCCTGCTTGTGGTCTGGGAAAGCAGTTGAGGATGGCCCAATGCATTGGGACCCTGCACCCGCGTGGGAGACCCAGAAGAGGTTCCAGGTTCCTGGCTTCGGATCGGGGCGCATCGGCCCATTGCGGCTCACTTGGGGAGTGAATCATCGGACGGAAGATCCTCCTCTCTGTATATCTGACTGTAATAAAATGAATAAATATTTTAAAAAAATAGTATTTTGTACTTTCTTATTTTAAGCAATTCATTTCTTTGTATCCTCAATCATGTAACTATACCTATTTTATTATTTTGATCTGATCAC
The DNA here is from genome assembly GCF_030435755.1 of Ochotona princeps. NCBI lineage: Eukaryota > Metazoa > Chordata > Mammalia > Lagomorpha > Ochotonidae > Ochotona > Ochotona princeps. The sequence continues at coordinate 50,226,891 of NC_080846.1, read as the reverse complement.
GTATTGTTACCTTAAGCACTTAAGAAACTAAATCTGGTGTACCTACTAGCATGTGTTGTTTAAGAAAAAAATTATTTATTTTGAAAATCAGAGTTACAGAAAGAGATGGGAGATTCAGAGATCTTCCATCTGCTGATTCATTCCCCAAATGACCACAATTACTTTGACTGAACCAGCCAGAAACCAGAACCAGGATCCTCTTCCAGGTCTCCCACATGGGTGCAGGGTCCCAAGGCTTCGGGCTGTCCTCTACCGCTTTTCCAGGCCACAAGCAGGAGCTGGATGGGAAGCGGAGCAGCTGGGACAGGAACTGGCGCCCATACAGGATGCTGGCATTGCAGGTGGTGTTTCTGTCCCTGACATTTGTTCTTTTGAATGTTTTCTTCAAGCCTGTGTTATTTTTGTTTTATGAGCATACCTTAAGCAAGACCCCATGAGGATACTGTTTGGCCTGGGTTGAAGATGTCTCCCTTCAAAGAGATTTTGTGGTTGCTTCTGCCAGGGAATCCAGCTTGGGGTCAATGTTAATATTAATGTATCAGTAAAAAAAAAATCTATTTGGCATTCATACAATATAAATCTGAACCCCAAGATAGGAGACCAAAACTCCTAATATGAGAATGACTTTGACATGTTGGAGTTCTTTGCCGCTCCAGAAGCCAGACCAAGATGGATAAGCCTTGCCCCCACTCTTTAGCAGCGGCCAAATATTTTTCCAATGTTTCTTTTTTTATTTTATTTTTCCAGAGTTTCCGTTTTATTCGATTGACTGCCTACTGCTAACACAACCATGAAAGCACAATCCATTTAACGGCCAAGATCAGACCAACGACCCAACCTCCACCAGAGCCCAGGCCATCTCAGAATCAGCTCCCACACTTACACTCTGACCTTCAGTTCTCTTCTGAATTTGGTCTTTCTAGCAACTATTCTCTTTTCTTTTCTTTTTTTTTTCTTTTCTTTTCTTTTCTTTTCTTTTTCCTTTCCTTTCCTTTCCTTTTCTTTTAAAGATTTATTTATTTTTATTGGAAAGGCAGATATACAGAGAAAAGGAGAGACAGAAAGCTCTTGCATCCGCTGAGTCATTCCTCAAGTGACCGCAATGGCGAGAGCTGAGCCAATCCAAAGTCAGGAGCCAGGAGCTTCTTCCAGGTCTTCCATGTGTGTGCAGGGTCCAAAGCTTTGGGCTGTCCTCGACTGCTTTCCCAGGCTAAGGGCGGGGAGCTGGATGGGAAGAGGGGCTGCCGGGACACAAACTGGTGCCCATATGGGATCCCAGTGCATGCAATGTGAGCACTTAAGCCACTAGGTTACCACGCCAGGTTCAAGTTATGCACCTTTCTATTTTACCCTATAGTTTCACATATTTTATGGGAAAACCTTCTTGTTTGCTATAGTGCTGAAAACAGGAACTGACATAGAAGCTGTATAATTGCCACTTCCCATACAAAGAATTCATGAAATGTAAGGAACTCACTGGCATGACAATTTTCCTAAATTCACACAGATGATAAAATGGTGGATCTAAGATTCAAACTGAAGCCTTTTGTCTCATACTTTTAGCTATAGTTTGGCAACCAATCCAGCCATATTCAATTTTTTGTTCTCCTAGTGATCACTTACACATTTCCAGCTAATTGAATGTTGACACCACGCAAACACATACAGAGTCTTTTTTAAAAAGATTTATTATTTGAAAGGTAGATTAACAGAGAAGCTGGTGTTGTTAGAGGCAAAGGAAGAGCTATAATGATTTAGAAAGCATTTCTAGTCACTATTCTCTAAGTCTTTCCTACAGCACGCCTACTAAATGCATAGTGGTTATCTCGCAGTGCTGTGTCTTTACCCAATCTAAAATGATGTCTACTTGCATATGTGCATGTCCAGTCAACATCTGGGGCAGGGGTGGGGGTGGGGTGTATAGTGAGGAAGTGACACTGTGTTGTTTTCCTCCTCGAACCCTACCATCAGCCTACCCCCTAATTTAATGCTCCAGGCCATTGTTGATGCATATTGTGTGTGCCTTTCTGAAATGGTCAAGGAGCGCAGCAATAATACATAGACGTATTTGTGTAGCCTTCAATGCGAACACACACACACACACACACACACACCAGGCCACCTAAGCCCTTCTCAGATAGCACCCATTCCAGCTGGTCAGATCTGACCATCACTGAGGCTGAATCTGGGGAACAGCTGCCTGCTGCTTCTGCCGTCCCTACACAGCAAACCAGAGAGGACAGCATTACCCTCATCTGCTTATAATTTACATCTTCTCTTAGACCCAGCACAGTAGCATGATGGCTAAAGTCCTCGCCTTGTATGCACTGGGATCCCATATGGGTGTCGATTCGTGTCCCGGCAGCTCCACTTACCATCCAGCTCCATGCTGTGGCCTGGGAAAATAGTCAAGGATGCCCCAAAGTCTTGGGACCCTGCACCCACGTGGGAGACCTGGAAGAAGCTCCTGGCTTCGGATCGGCACAGCTCCAGCCATTGCAGCCGCCTGGGCAGTGAATCAACAGACAGAAGATCTTTCTGTATCTCCTCCTCTCTGATTATTGACTTTCCAATAAAAATAAAATTAATATTAAAAAAATTATATCTTCTCAAGGGCAGCTAGAGAACAAAAATAAAATGAAATAATAAAAACTCCTTCTCTTGTCAGTTTTTGTCACAAACACCTTTTGTCAGAAGTTCCTGTTTGGATCATCTCATCGTGCTGGGATGACGACTCCTCAGTCTCCCAGCCTCCACTCTCAGACTCTAAGATAGAACCTCAGTTCTCCTTTCTCCCCGTGAACACATTCCTTGTCCACTCTCATCTCTGACCTGTTCAAGCCACTGCTCAACCTGTTACCGTGGCTCCCTGCAGCTCTGTCTCATCTCTCCTGCCCTCCACCTCTATGGCAGCTCCTGTGCCCCCTGTCCCCTGCATTGGCGGCAGTGGTGTCCTGTGCTACTCTTTTTTTTTTTTTTTTTAAGATTTATTTATTTTTATTGAAAAGGCAGATTTACAGAGAGAAGGAGAGATGATTTTCCATCAACTGATTCACTCCCCAAGTGGCCACAATAGCTGGTACTAAGGTGATCCCAAGCCAGGAGTCAGGAGCTTCTTCCAGGTCTCCCGCATGGGTGCAGAGTCCCAAGAACTTGGGCCATCCTCTGCTGCTTTCTCAAGCCATAAGCAAGGAACTGGATAGGAAGTGGAACCGCCAAGACACAAACCAGCACCCCTATGGAATGCCACGCTTGGAGGTGGAGGATTAGCCAGCTGAGCCATTGCACTGGCCCCTTGTGGCCATCTTGGATCTGTCTGTTCACATGTCTTGCTTACTGCCCGATCCTCAGTCTATGCTCTGTATCCTTGCACACATGAGGGCCAGCTCCCTAGGTGCAGACGGTCTTCAGAGCTCTCTTACCCAAGCCTTGTTCCTGCCGGGTGGTGATTGGCAGGCTGCTGCAGCAGAGGCTCAGCCTTAATGCTTCTTCTATCTCTTTGCTTAATTACTTGGATGTGTTTGGCAACAGCTCTGCAGCTGGAGAGGAACAGAGAAGTGTCGGAGGCCTTGCTCTCTCTCCTTCCCTTCCCAAATAGACTAGTATTTCAAGCTGACAGCTCCTGGCCAGTCCTCTGGCTATGGGGCATCGGGTGTTTATTTTCCTGATGTTTTTATTCCAAAGTCTTTGCCAGGGTCACGTTGCTGAAGTCTGCTAAGTGACAGCAGCCCCTGACCCTGCTACCGAATCCAACACATTTTACAGGTACAGCTGGTGTCAGGAAATTACAGAAGCTCAAGGCAAAGAAAGAGGCCTTGAGAGGTCACCAGGGACAAGCCCCTGTCTGCAGTCCATCATCCACTGTTTTTGCTCGCATGACTTGGAAAAAATCTGATATTTGAAGTGATGTACATACAGGGGGAGTAGATCTCCACTCTTCTCATTCCAGGATCTAGCATCCCACACTGTCAGAAAACCATGCTTCATTCGATGAACCTACAAATTCTCCTTGGTCACATCAGGCCCCTTTCATTGTTCTGAACAAGTAGCTGATCGTGAATATAACCCAGTATAGACTACAAAAGTGAATCAGTAGAGCGGAATGAATCCAGAGGAAAAAACCCCAATGGTTGTCCACAACAAATGATCTGATCTCCAACACAACCTGCATTCTTTCCAAAGACCAAAGTGGTTTCCAGATGGATTGAGTTCTTCATTATGAATGAACAACCACCCCACTCCCAGGTCCCAGTGACTCACAGGGTCCCAAGTTTAGCTTGTTAGTCTTACCCACAAATCTGAATGCTTCTTTTCTGCCCATATCCTACTCAACAGCTCTTCTTCCTGGTGCCAGCACCATTCCACAGTGTGCACACATATCAAGGGTCTATGGATTGTCATCAAGTGGTTACAAGCAGGAAAAAGTGTTATCTGATTGACCCATCGGAATATTTGGAAATAATCCAATGAAAGACTAAAATTTTCCTTCATCAGCCTGTGGTGGAGTAACATTGGTAGATGAAGTTAGCTGGCATTATTGTTTTATTACATAAAGAGAATGGATTAAAAAAATACACAGGGGGAGGGGTTGGGGGAATACCAGAGCCTATGAAACTGTGTCATAAAACAAAATAAAATGATAAAAAAATACAAAAAATGATTTCACATGTTTTTTAATTTGTATAGATATAAAGAGAGCAGCATCTGGTATTATTAGCACTTTCTTTCTGAACCAGGCAGGTTGTGACTGACAAGTCTGCTCCCCATTTGGGGACCCCATTACTGGCCTAACTAGCTTGGCATTGGTTATCAAGAGACACCAGTGTCTCAAAAGTGCCAGAGAGTCTGGCAAGCAGCCTGACTTTCAGGCACCCAACGAGATGCCCACAAGAGGATAAGCCAGAATGCAAAACAGAGCCAGAAGAAGAGGCTCCCAGTTCCTGGTGTTGGCAGGGGGTCAAAAGGCAGAAGCTCATTTCCTGATGGTGATTCTAACTATAGAACCAGGGAAATTGTGGGAGCAATTTTGAGGGAATCAATACCAGGCAAGGTGTCTTTATCACCTTTAGGGAAAACGCTTTTATGTCAGTCACGTTAGCAAGGGGCCGATGGGAAAGTTTACACACAATCTGATGAAGTGAATCATTGCTCTTTAGTTAGACCTAGAAACACATCAAGCTGAATTATTTATAAATGCCAAAATTTTTCTTTATTTCATTTCATACTATGTTCTTGCTACAGCAGTCATCTTGATGTGATTGGCTTAGCTCCACTTTATGAAATCACCAGAAGGCTGTTTGAGACGGTACTGACTCTCTTTATCCCTTGAGCCCCTAGCAGATCTGAAACAACAGCTGAAAATACAAAGAAGAGAAACACCAAGTTAAGAAACAGAGAAGCCAAAATCACCCCTTCTTCCCTTCTATAGGCAGAAGGAATCTCAGGCTGGGATGGAAGAAGATTAAACTTTAATCTAAGCTCAGAACCTTGAAGATACTTGAACTGGACATGGATAAGGGATGATGGAAGATAAATAACACGCTGGTTTTTGTTGTTGAAGGCAGATGAAGGCAGATCCAGAATGCCCAAGGGTTCAAATACAACTTCTCTTCTCCACATAGGACTCAAGAGTCCAGCTCTTTGGATTCGGTGTCTGCCCTGTTCCCTGGGGCCTCACCCTGACAGAGAAAGTGGACCCTTGGAAATCAGTGGCTAGTCACAGGAAAAGCTTGTTAAAAGCTTCCCCCAGGAAGTGGCTCTGACACTCCCTTGAGAACTCAACACAGAAAGCTGGGAAATGTGTGTGTGTTGGGTAGGTGGGTGGGTGTCCCAGGAGAAGCAGGCTATCAGAGTTGGGGACAGCAGCTGCTATGGAGACCAATGGGCAGGTCATCCTGGGATGCCAGTGGTCCCACCACTGTAGACACCTGGGACAGGACTTCCTTCCAAAGGCAAGGTGGGCCCTGGCACCTGGAGGGCAGCTTGTCTCCAGGTGGTGTGTGTTGGTGGGAAGTGAGTAGTAAGGAGAGCAGGGAGGGAACAAAGGTGAGGACCTGCATGAAAAACCAGGAGGGAAGGAGCCACAGCTGGCTATCCATGCAGGAACACAGCCTAGACTTCCCTCACTGGGTGACCAAGCACTCCCATCTGCCAGAGCCCTCCCTTCTGCCCAGGGGGCTCTTAGGCTTCCAAGCTGTGCCTGAAACCCCTTGGCCTCAAGGAGTCGGAGTGGACTCAATTCTAAAACCTCCTTTTCACTACTAGTGGGGGAAAAAACAGTTGAAATTTACCACTGGACTTGCAAGCCAATAAAATGCATGAGAGCTCAAAAACTGCCTAGCTCTTCAACTCCAAAGAAAATGAATATATTTCACATCAGATAAATTCCAAAACTGGATTTAACTGTTTTCAAGTGCCTTGTTCTGATAGGAGCCGAACACACATCTGGCAGGGATGAGGTCATCCCATGGAGAGCTGGACTACTTACATCCAAACACCACCTCCCTTGCACCCTCGCATTTGGTGGGGGAGTGTGGGGAGCAACATCTATGATGGAGACACTGCTGTCTGCCCGCCATTCCCCGTCACCTGCGCGCCCGCCTCTGTCTCGCCAGTTAACAGTACATGCCATCTACATCGTCCCCAAACGCACAGTTCTAACAAATCTCGCCGCTCTCTTCTCACCCCCTACCGCCCGTGAGCGGTCCCCAGCTCTCCCGAGGCGCTGTTGTTTGATTTTTAGGGATCCTCCATGGCTCATTTCTTGAGACCCGGGGGTTGCGGGAGCTGGACTAGCAAAGACGCGAGAGCAAAGAAGGCCCGTCAAACCCCAAAGCAAAGCGCAGCCAGGGATTTCGTAGGAACTGGAAAGCATTTGGGCAAGAAATCGACCCTCGGCGTGCGCGCTAGTGGGAGCCGAAATCGCCGCGCCGCCTGGGAGAAGGACGCTTGGAAGCGTCCCGGGGTCACAAGGCTCCCAGACTCAGGTTTTGGAGGCTGCGGGAGTCCGCACCCCCGCGATCCACACCCGCCCCACCGTTTCTACAGCCTATACACAAGACGGGTCCGAAGGCTTGCAAGGTCCGGGGACCTTCCTGCGCCTCTGCTCGCGTGGGCCATGCCTCCCGCGGTCGCCGTCCGCCAGCCGCTTCCGCACCGCCCAGAAAGTGTTCAGGGGTGCGGAGTCTCCGGAGCGCGATTAGGGAAGGGGAGGTGGAGAGCGTCTCCCCATCGCCTGCAGCGGCAACGACGCCCCGGGACCAGTTAGTGGGGAGGGCCGGGAGGCGCCGGATGGATGCCTAGCCCAAGCTCTCGGAGCCCATGCACACCAGTTTCTTTAGGAATGTTAGAAAAATACAAGTTTTTCCCCGACTGATTTTGTTTTCTCTTGTAAGTATAGTCCCTTCAGAAATACAAAGTCGAGGTCTGGCAGGAACTACCCGGTCTTCAAGTTGAGAGTTGCGACTCTGGCAGATTTCGTTGGGTTCAAGTTGAAAAATAAATAGTCATAATAAGGGTAGCACGAGGCCAGCCCGGGAGCTCGGGGCCCTGGCGTTCCTGACTATGCAAATTGTCCGGCCTCTGAAAGAGAGAAAGAAGAAACAAAGGACAGAGAAATGCTGTTCCAGCCCGCAGGATTGAAGGAAGGGTCCCTGGAAACCTTGGACACCACATCCCGCCAGGGCGGTACGGAGAACGCGCCCCAGGCACGGCAGTCCGCCCGCCTCCAGGGCTAGCGGAGCGCACACAGCCCCGGCGCCAGGAGAAGAAAGCGAGTTCCCGGCTGAGCGCACCAGGCGCAGCCCCTGCATCCAGCCCCTGTTCCTGATGTCAGCAGGAGGAGGTCGTCCGTTCTTGAGTAGCAGAAGGCGTAGCTGCCAGAGAAGAGAAGCCTTCATCTCTACGCTAAAGGTCTGGGGCGAGGCTGTGACTCCATTGGCTTTCTCGCGGAAACTCACACCCCCTCCCCACACCACACGTTCAAAGCAGGCGGCAGGTCCGATAAGGAAAAAGTCCCCCTTTTGGCCTGAGATGCGGGGGGGACTTCCAGCTTCCTGGCCGGGGCAGATCGCAGAGTTACTACCAGGCGTGTTGCAAACAGTTCGGCCAGCGCGGGCTGAGAGTCCAGGCTTCGGCTACGTTAAGTTTGGGTCAGAGCCCTGAGGGCCCTCCGAGGAGGAGGGAGGGGAGCGATCTTTCTCCAGCTGCCCAGGATTGTAGGAATGGGACAACAGCGAATTACCGGCTTTTGGGGGGGGGGAGGGGACGGTGACGATAATAAAGACAAAAACAAATTCTAATTGTTTATGGAGCATCATTGTCAAAGAGAAAGAGGAACTGGGCAAAGCTAAGTACCGAGTGGGGTGGTCCTCCCCGTGCTTTGGCTGGTGAAAAGGGCCAAGCTCTGTCTTCTCTGTGAGGATGAAACACACTGAACTCCTCAAGTTATCGCAAGGACCTGGCAGTGTGCTGTCCCCTTGGATCCATGGAAAGCATGGTATTTTTCCGGCTTGATCAGCAGTAGCCAAGACCAGCCCCTCCAGCCAGTCCTCAGCTGCCTGAGTTTTTGCTGATTTCACCATGCAGATTTCAGGTGAAAAGTCCTTCTTGGATCTGCATATTGAGAGCTTTACTCCAAGTCCAAGTGTGCTGGATGGAGCATCAAAGATGCCCTTCTGGGTCCAGAAACCAGAAGTGAGCCCTTGGTTGAAAGCTTGGCATGCAGAGCCCGGGGGGGGGGGGGGGTCACTTTCAAATTTGTCAAAGGACCCATTTCCCCCTGCTGCACCCACAGGGCAGAGTCTGCCACCCACCCCAGGACCCAAGCGACAGTGTTCGGCTTGTGGGATTTTCTTCTTTCCAGAATCCATCCCATTTTTCATCGTGTGGGCTAAGCTTTGGAAGGCAGTGAGTCCGTTTTCTTTCCTGGCAGTGATTGGAAGGCGCCACGCGCCACTGTGTATGATCTTATCCATCGTATTAAAGTGCAGAGGGCTCTGAAGATCATCAGTTTCAACACAGGAAATGTGCACAACCACAGTGCACCTCCTGTAGATGTAGCTTGGGGCCCCTCCTGATGTGTTTCTGTATAAGGGAGCCTCCTTCCTGCCCTTGCCAGTGTTTCCTATGTATTCTATCCTGCAAACCTTAACAAATCACAGCTCCTTAGAAATCCACACAAATGCGGCAGTGACTTGCTTTCCTCCTTAACAGAGTACGATGCCAGCTAAAATGCATCTGGCTTTTTCTCTCTCCCTCTAGGTGCCCCTCTCCCAACCCCCTTACATCCACCTACAATCTCTCCACCCCTATTTTTGAGTTAGGAATTCACTCAACCTTTTTTTTGGAGGGGGGAGGAGGAATTCCTTGTAGGTGTGTAATTATTTTTAAAATCACATTTTGTATCAAGACCTAGTATGTGAAACAGGAAATCGGCCTGGAAAGGTGTTCTTTCTCAGTTTGGGAGGTGCCCTCCTCCAAGGACCAGCAAGCAAACAGGGATTGGGGGGCGGGTGGGAGGAACAGTGTGGATATTTCTTGCCAAAAGGAACTGGGCAGGACATGTCCCCGTGGACCAACGCCCAAGACCCTAGAGGCACGGGGACCCACCTCCCAACACCAGTCTGTTTCCACAAGAACACCCCCTCTTCCAATGCCTAGGCACGCGGGGTTGGGAAGGGGAGGGGGAGAAGCCAGGGCATCCACCTCCATGCCCCGAGCTCGCGGGGATCCCTTGGGCGCCTATGTCATCCCACATAGGAACGCACCCAACTGCGTGCGCACACGTCAGCACCGGAGGAAGCAGCCTGGGGGATGCAAGTGTGATTATGCCCCTCTGGCTCAATTTGTTCAGGGACCGAACGCCAAACCCGGGCTTCCTGAGGCGGGCTCTGCTCCCGCGGTCCTCCCAGCTCGGCCATTTCTTGTCCTATGTGCAAATAGCCTTACCCACGTTGCAGCCCGGTGGCGGGAGTGGAGTGGGGTGGCAATATACAATAGCGAATCATTGCTACGCAAGTAAAAAGCAGAAATCAGCATATTTCAACCAGCCACGGGACTCCGTAGGAGGCGTGCAGAGAGAACCAGGAGTTGCCTGGTGAGGCGTTCTTGTAGGAGCGGGACAGAAGTGGCGGTGACTGCGGCAGGGACGTCTCTGGATGAGCCTCATCCCCACCCAGGCTTGGAGAATGACCCGAATTTCCTCCCCCTACCCCCAAATCCATAGAAAAAAACTGCCAGGCCAACACTGCGGAAGTTCTGTTAATTTTAAGCTGGATGGCGTGGAGCTGAAGACAACTGGTATCAAATCCAAAACAGACCTGCTGCATTACCAACCAGACTGCTTGATTCTCTCTTGAAAATGAGATTTGCAGAAGCCATTCTCATTGCCACCTCTCAGCTGAGCGGGTCAGCCCGGCTTCTACCTCTACCTTCTCTACACAGTAGGCACCTCAGGGAGCTTCCTCTCTCAGCACAGACATGCAAACAAGGAAGGACTGAAACATCTTAAAATTAAATACATCTATGTTGTTACATCCCAGGGAAATGTTACCTTAAAAACACACATCCAAAAAAAATTAAAGATTGCTTAATTATGTGCATATGGGTATCTGAGGAGATAGATCTTAAGTTAATATTTGTCTGAAGTTCCCTTAGCAGCTAAAAGAAAGTATATATTACACACTTACTTGTCTAGAAACGATAGCGTCTGTCTTAGTGGAGAGAGGAATAAATCTGAATTACTGCTTTGGAGCAAAATCCATTCATGCACCAAGCACTGGGGAGAGGCTTGCCAGGACCATCAATTCCATTCCAAGCACAGAGCTGAGCAGAAAATTATTTCTCTGAAGCCTCTGAGGACACAGTTCCTCTCCTGCTGCTCCTGCATCTGTGTAGAACCTAAAGATGTACGTCTTTTCCTTTCCCCTATTTGCCCACCATGGCTCAGTCCAGGGACAGCAGGGGCTGGTGGTTTCACAGGGTTCTCCCAGAGCTCACATCTGCCTGGTGCTTCTTCTGCTTTTCTGCTAACCATCTGGATTATGACCGCCCCCAAATGTCTCCTGGCTGCCCTCCAGTGACGTACCACCCTCCAGGTGCCAGCAAGAGTTCACCGGATCTTTCTCTCCCCAGAATGCTGGAGGTCTGTAAGCCGCGGCAGCCTACTGCCATGGTCCCTAAGCCTTCCTTGCAAGGTGTCCGAGTTAGATTTCCTCTGATGGCAAATGAGGGCATCAAGTTTCGGGAAGAGGGAAAATGGGTGGCTCCATCCTCCTTCCTGATTCTGTAGACTCCTTCAGCATCACTGAACATACAAGGAAACGCCATATCTACTGGGGTGGACAGTGCTCCCCCAACACACTCTAAAATGGGGGAAATTTTTGAGGAAAGAGAGAGGGACAGACTGGGGGGGGGGGCTGCTCCAGGAAATTCTTCTGGCCATTAAAACTGCACCAAGCTGGGGTTTTTTTGTTTGTTTTTGTTTTTGTTTTAGGAAGATTTAATTAATCACCACCAGCAGTTATGTCCCTTGTGCCTTTCTGTCCCACAGATTTCAAGCGAGGTTGATCATCTTAGCAGCAAAGGATTTCCTGTCCTTCTGAAGTTGAATCTTGAACCTCTCCACCCTCTTCTTCCAGGAGGAGGGTGGGGAATGGGAGGATTAAGATTTGCCTCTTTACTTCCTCTGGAGGTCTTTTTTACTGCTCTGTGGTTTTTCAGAATAGAACGTCTCTGCTGGAAGTGTCTGGTCCTGGAGAGAACCAGGCTGTGACCTATTTAAGGTATAATCACCCCTCTTCCCCAGGAAGACATTCACATTCTCCGTCCATCGTCTCCCCCTTAGGACCCCAGCAGACTCCAACTTCTCCATCCACAGTGGCACGCGGAGCTCACAAAGGTGGGATGCCCACCCCCCAATTGCACCTGTAACCTCCAACCAGCCTTCCGGACAAGTCATAGTCCACTTTGCTGCACTGAGGTCTACAATTCCTCCCTGTTCTGACAAAAACCCATCTTCCATATCCTTTAAAAAGAGAGAGAGAGAGAGAGAAAGAAAAAAAGAAAAAACTGGAAATCATTAATAAGAAGGGGAAAGACCCCTCTGCTTCACTTCTAGGAGCGAGCCCCAAAGCTAAACTTGAAAAGATGAAGGAAATGAGCAAAAGCGATAAATACCTTTTGCAAGCATTCGGTTTGTTGACTCTCTGACCAAAAGGGGCCTTTGTTAGATCTCCAAGAGGAAGCCAAATCCAGCCTCCCACCATCACTCCTCCACCTCCTCCCCAACCCCCCTCAGCTCCCTTGTCTAACTTGAAAATGAACTTGGCCTTCCCTCTCAGACAGGCCCTAAAACCCAGAGAGATTTTATTTGTCTGTTTCTGAAGAGCTTCCTCAAGGGGGGAGGAGTTGGGGGGAAGGAGGACACTTTGCTAGCGGTGGCAGAGGACAGGGTGGGGACTCTGGGGAGGAGGGAGAGAGAGGAGATTCTTTGCTAATTTCTTAACTCTGTTTATTCCCTGGACTTTGTCAATGGATGAGGAAGCAGGAAAGTATGGAGGGGAGAAGTGATGACTGAGAAGCCACCTCAAAAGAAAAGGGCTGGGAGCTGCGTAGGTTAGAGAGGGTGGGGAAAGACTAGTTGAAGAGTTGATGCAGGGGCTCCAGGAGTCACTTGATGGGGCTGACCAGGTAGAGGAATTGTGGAAGAAAGTGAGCTGTGGAAGAAAGTGAGGATGCTGGTGCCCCTGACTCTTCCATGACTACCTGGCCCAAGCCAGTACCTCACCAGGCACAGTCAGCTCTGGGGCCAGGCTAGATCTTTGCAAAGACAACGACTAGAGCCTAGATCCAGGCTTCCATTTGGATCCCTGTTCTGCCAGAGGGGAGCAGTCTGGGGTGGTCCCCAAAACCTTCAAGGACACTGCAAGCCACCACTGACTAGGCAACAGAGAGCATTGCCACAGTATCTAACAGGTACCCAAGAGGAGAGAAAAGGGTGGAGCCTGGAGGGTGGGCAAGTTGCAATTGGAGACCACAAAACTCCCCAACAAGGAGCAAAGCAAAGGCTCTGCCATCTGCCCTGGGGGGGGGGGGGGGAGCAGCGAGGGGGAACGCTAAAGGCAGGAGATGCCAGGGCAACAGCTGCTGTCTCATCCATCCAGGAGCTGAGTTCCCAGGCTGGGAGAAGAGACTGGTGACCTTCCTCTGATGCGAGTGTGTGGGTAGATTCCAGAAGGATCCAAGAGACATGGAAGGGGAAAAAGGAGGGTGGGAGATGGGTTCAGGGAGCCCTGCTATGGAGCCGGAGCCGCTTTGCCTTCCCCACCAGTATCACCAGGCATTTCCTTTGGTGGGAAGGTTTCTGCTCTCAGACACACCCCACCACAGGAGTCCCTCAAGTACCCCTTCCTGTGAGCGGCCTCTGCATTTCCAACACCCTTTTTGCCCCTGGGCAGCTTGGGTCTTCTGCACCCCTATGCCCTTATAACTACCCTCCCGTCCTACAGTTAGGGGTCCTGGACTGGAAAAGCTTCCCCCTCAAACTCTGCCTACCCTACAAGGCCCCAAGTCTGGGCCAGAGTCCAGCCCTCGTGGCTGGGAGGCTCTTTGTTCTCCAACAGTTTCAGCACACCCCCTCCTCTTTTTAAACTGGAATTTCTCCAGTAAAAAAGGGGGTGGGCTGGAGCTTTAGAGCTTTAGCTCTTCATGCCCCCCTTTCCTGGGGAATATGGATGAAACTTAAACAAGAGAGGAAGGGAAAGGAAACACCCCTAATTTCCAGGGGAAAACAGCCCGAGCAGTCCAGAGGACACCCACACCCGGTCTAGCCCAAGCTACATGCGGCCCTCGCTCTGGTGTGTGCCACCGGCTCCAAGCTTCCGCTACAAAGTTGCACCTTTGACTTGACATTCCACCCACCCCTCAACTTGAGAAACCCACCCGCCCTTGCCTCTTGATTTTCCTGGTATTTTCCTGAGGGTTGTTTTTGTAATAGAGAGTAAGGGGAGCGTGGAAATGAACCACGCTGGTGAGCAGAGATCTTTATGCAGGGGCTGAGGATTCTAGCTGAGGGATCCTGCATCCACAGGCACACACATTTGGGCCAGATCGGAGGGGCCATGTGCTGCAACCTGTGCACATCCTCAAGTCCACAGACAAGGGTGCCTGCACGCACACTGCCAGGGAAAGGCACGTAAAAGACAACCTGGATACCTGGGAATCTTTGAAAGGAAGCATTGCCCGGCTGCACAGAGCCGGAAAACAAGGAGCAAGCGGAGGAACAAGCAGCGAGCAGCTATTTGAGCGGCTATTTGAAAAGGCGCGCAAGGCAGAGCCAAGGAGGAGGAGAAGGAGGCCAAAGGGCCATTTTCCTGGGTATCCGTCAATGCTCACTCTTCCTCCCTACAAGGAAGAGCAGCCCAGGAACCACATTCCTTTTCGTTCCTGCTGGTTTTCTCTGAACTGAATCCAGAAGCCAAACCTCAGGGCCCCCTTCCCCAAATCAGGCGGGCGTGGCGGTGGCGAAGTTGGAGCGGTGGGGGTGAGCGCCGCTGGCTGTGGCCGCCCAGGGTTCCAGCGCCCAGTTTTCTAGGGCGGGCTCGCATCGGAGGTGTAATTACTATGTTTCCACTGGTGCGCATTCTCCTGGAGTGTTCAATTTGATTTTATTTGTGTCTCAGCGAGATACACTTTTTTTTTCCAGGGAGGGGGGCGGAGAAGAAAGAAGCGAGTTTGGGTTTAAAGTTGATTAACCAAGCCTGCTTCCCTGCCCCCGCGCCCTCCCTCAGGCTCTTGATTCGCGCCTCGCTCGCCGATCCCGGAGCGCCCCTGCAGTTGGCTGGCGCTGGAAGAGTCTTCGGGAACCCAGCGGAAAAAGGAGGCGGGAGTCGGTCTGAGCCTGAGAAAGACGCCGCAGCTTTTAGCCTCGCTTACTCCCGCACTTTACCCTCCAGCTTCTCCACCGTCCCCGCAACATGGGCAGGGGGGCGAGAGGAGGGCTCCATCTTCTACTGATCTTCCTGAGGCAGGGGGCTTGGGTTGCTTTTCGGCCCTTTCACTGCTGCGTTTTGGCCGCACAGTGCCCCTAATAAATGGAATTGTAAAGTTCCCGGGTTAATTAAATCTATATCTCACTGCAATAGGAAGAGTTAACGTCCTTATATAAACTGGCAAGGAACAATACCATTAATTTCATTTACGGCCAGAGCCTCCCAGTACCCAGATTCTTCCTGCAGATACCCTGCCCCTGCTCCCAAAGGCTCCAATTCTGGCCCGCACACTGCATGCTGGTCTTGGGGGGTGGGGGGGAGAAGGCTTAAGACCCTTTGTTCCTCTGCACCGCCCCCCATAACCCCATCCTTGTCCTCTTCAATCCCCCTCCCAAAACACACACTTGGCTTCCCAACCTGTGCGACCGCCATGAGGCCACGCTGGACACTGACAAACCTCTCCCTCCTGTCCCCCACCACTCACCAAGGCCTTAGCCAAAGGGGCCAAGGTCACACAATTCAGTCTAACTGGACCAGGCCACCCTCCCCCCCCACCCCTTTTACCTTGACCTTGGACTCCAGCAGCCGCTGGCCAGCCAGTTTCAGCTCCAGCACAGCGCGCCTGGGCCCTCATCCCACTCGAGCTGACCAGGATTCCAATCCTTTCCGGTGGTATTGTGCGTCCCTCCCAGCGGCCCCAGCCCACCCCCGCCTGTTTTCTGAACTCAGAGCTGATTCTTTGGGTTGAAGTTTCCGCACTTAAGAATGACGTTTGTACTCCTGGTGCACACGGTGGAGGGTGGCCACCCAGTATCCAACAACACCCTAGCCCTACCAGAAGCGAAGGGAGCAAGCCGGGAAAGCGGCCCCTGGGGCTTGAGGGACTTGGGGGGTCGGAGTCTGTGAAGCCGCCTGAACCAGTGAGAGCCTCCAGCATTTACAACCTGTGGCTGGGGCAGGACACGGAGCTGTGGCGGCCCTAGTCCCTGATGCTTCTGTCCCTTCTTCTGGCCAAGGCCACTACAGGCGTGTGCCGAGAACCAACCCCGCCAGTTCTACAAGGTATATATATTCCACCAGTTCCCGATTCTGTTGAGGATCCGAGTTAGTTGGGAGACCAGAAGGAAGGAATGAAGGCAGTGAACCAGGAGTTCATGTTTTAGAGCGTGAACACACTGCGTCATGGAAGGGGAGCGACCCCACCAAAGCACGAAGTTGAACTGAGCAACACTTTTATCTCCAACTCTTCCTGGCTTGGCCCTCTCCAGGCGCGAGCTGCCCTGGCCGCCGAGGCCCGCGGGGCTGCGGTTGCGCCTGGAAGAGGCTCTTCATTGGCGCAGCGCCTATTTCCCCCAAAACCTCATCCTCCACGACTCCCTTTGCATACCTATACGCCAGGGAGCAGCCCCCGCGCTCATCCCGGGCTTCTGGCTTTGCTAGACAATATCCTTGCCCACCCTCTGCTTGGAAAATCTCATTTCCACACCTTTGCTTCTGTTGCATATAGAAACATCCATGTATTCCATGTCCCTTTCATTCCCTCTGTTTCGCCACCACCACGTTTCCTCCCCCCACCCCACCCCCCCGCGTGCCCAAGGCAGTCTCATCTCTCATCTCCCCAGCTCTTTCCACCGAGGAAGAGAGGATTCTTTTTGAACAAGTGGGGCTTTGGGCATGAGGATGAAGGTGGCTAGGATTAACACAATCTTTCAGCAGGTACGTAAGGCTCCCCTCGCGGCATCGGGCTCCTTCCAGCCACGAGCTGGAGAGGAGTCCGCCTGGATCAGTGGGCCTGTTTTTCAGTCTCTTTGTTATTATCACTTAAAAATAATTCCAAACCCTGATCAGACCTAGCCCAGCCCAAGCGATGGCTTTGAGGGTACAGGTCTATCTCCCCAAAATGCACGTCCTGACCAGAGGGTGAGGCGCACAGGCGCAGTCCTCCCTTCCCCAGACCCCTTTGAGTCGGAGAAATTCAGCATCCTTCCCTCCCCGTCTTCCCTCTCCCTCCCCGGGTCTTGCCGAAGGTGGGGGGAGGGGGCGTCACCCTGTCCCTTTAAATCTCACAGCGCCCTCCTCCTCTGCCCCTCCGGAAAGCCAATGAGCTCAGCCCTCCTTCTCTACACCCCGCCTTCCGTCCTGGGGGAGGACACCCCAAGAGAGCCGGGCTGGGCGTCACGTGCGGGGGACCGCATCACGTGGGCGCCGGAGGGGCGCGGAGAGCAGGAGGGCCGGAGCCGGAGGATTTCTTAATGAAGCGTCTCCGCATGCGTAGAGGGAGCTCGCGCGGGGAGGTGGAAGCACCAGGAGGAGCTGGAGGAGGGGAGGGGAGAAGAAGGGAGGAGAGGGAGGAGGGCGGGGGAGGGAAAAAGGAGCTAGGTGTCTCCTCTGCTCTCTGCCTCTGGCAAGTGGAGTTTTTAAAAAGCTCGGGCGGATCATGTCATGACGACTTCGCTGCTCCTGCATCCGCGCTGGCCGGAGAGCCTTATGTACGTCTATGAGGACAGCGCGGCGGAGAGCGGCAGCGGCGGCGGCGCGGGAGGCGGCGGCGCGGGCGGCTCGGGGGGCGGCTGCAGCGGAGCGAGCCCCGGCAAAGCCCCGAGCATGGACGGTCTGGGCAGCAGCTGCCCGGCCAGCCACTGCCGCGACCTGCTTCCGCACCCCGTGCTGGGCCGCCCGCCGGCTCCCCTGGGCGCCCCGCAGGGCGCCGTCTACACGGACATCCCGACCCCCGAAGCTGCGCGCCAGTGCGCCCCTCCACCGGCGCCCCCCACCTCGTCCAGCGCCACCCTGGGCTACGGTTACCCGTTCGGGGGCAGCTACTACGGCTGCCGCCTGTCGCACAACGTAAACCTGCAGCAGAAGCCTTGCGCCTACCACCCGGGTGAGAAGTACCCGGAGCCGTCGGGCGCCCTGCCCGCTGACGACCTGTCCTCCAGGGCCAAGGAGTTCGCCTTCTACCCCAGCTTCGCTAGCTCCTACCAGGCGATGCCCGGCTACCTGGACGTGTCGGTGGTGCCAGGGATCAGCGGGCACCCAGAGCCGCGTCACGACGCGCTCATCCCTGTCGAAGGTTACCAGCACTGGGCTCTCTCCAATGGCTGGGACAGTCAGGTGTATTGCTCCAAGGAGCAGTCGCAGTCCGCCCACCTCTGGAAGTCTCCCTTCCCAGGTAAGGCTGGAGCCCGATTTCCCGCAGCCGCCAGGGACCCCTCCCCGCCCTTGCCTGCCCCGGGGCTCCGCGCGCCCCAGCCACCCCCGCCGTCTGGCCCCGGCGCGCCGGCTCGGCTGGGCTGCCGGCTGGAGCCGGCCGGGCGAGCTGCGCAAAGGAATGCGCCGGGAAAGAAATCTGCTCCGACACGTTCCCCGGAGCTGCCCGGCCGTGTGAAGCAATCACAGGCGCCCGATCGCCGGGCTGCCGGCTCGGCTCGGCTCGGCTTGGCTCGGCTCGGCTTGGCTCGGCTCAGGAGCTCGCCGCCTCCTCTCCCGCTCCGGCTGCAGCCTGGCGCTAGGTTTCTGCCCCTGGAACCGGTTTCTGGACAGGGATGGGAGTGGGGTTGGCCGACGGTGCCCAAGTAAGTAGGAGAAAGTCCTGAACTCGTCGAATAATTGAGACGGAAGAAAAAAACTTCACATTTCTCTGTCCAAATTTTCAGGATCATTCAGGCACTAAATAGTATTTTTTTAAGCAGGGGGTCTGATTGGCGGAATCTAGAAAATAAAAGTAAGTTTCCTTCCCAATCCCGCCCCGCCCTACCTAGCCCTTGATTCATTTTTAAAATTTGGCCACGAATGTCTTGATTGCTGAGAGAAGAGTTGAAATCTCTGGAGAGGGAATGGGGGAAAGGGGAGGCTCCTCCTCTGCCAGGACATGAATTTTCTGGGCCTCTGGTATATACTGAGCTCAGACACCTTGGAGGGTTCCACTGTCAAGTTTCCCCAAATGTGGTGGAGAGAGAACTGGTGAGCCGCACACACAAAAAAGTGTGTGTGTGTGGGGGGGTGCTGGTGGTGGTGAGGCTCTGTGTGAGACCTGACCTGGGGAACCTGGGTGTAAGCCCCCACTTGGCGAAGCTTGGCTAGAGGGGAGTGTCTCTAATCCAAAAAGGGAAAAGCCCTTGTCACTGCTACCATTTCCCAGGTACAGAAGAGGGGTCACCAGATCCCCAGCAGGTCAACAGCTCCCCCTCCAACCCCCTTCCCTGGTGCCAGGTGAGGCCCTGGGGTCTAGGGGACCTGCCCCCTGAAAACGGGGCTTTGTAGCTAAGAATCAGTCCTGCTTTCAGATCACTGCAGGGTTCTTGAGGAGGCCCTAAACCCACCCACCCACAATGGGTATCTCTGCATACGACCCAAAGAGTCATCCTCCCTCCTGGGAGTTCTCCATGCCCAACCAAGAAATGTTATTACTGGAAAACATTGACCCAAGACCTTTCTAAGGATGGACCTGATGTTTCTCTGTGTCTGGGATCGGGAATGGAGAGATTGATGGCGGAAAAAATTCCAGGGTGATATTAGAGAAGGTAACAAATAGCATTCATGAAAATATTACGGGGTTCCTGAGTGTAATATAACCCAACACAGGCTGGAACACACACTGGGCTCCCCATTTCTGGTGGCCAGAATTTAAAATTGTAGATTTTACTATACTGATGTCATGTATCACCCATGTTGGTTGCATTGCCTGTTATGTTTTTAGAGAGTATGGTTTCTTTTATTATCTACTACATATGAAACACATCATCATATGTCTAGGAGAATGGTGGTTCACATGTAGACACACAGCGTTGATGGAGAGACAACCCTCGAATTCTCTGTCACCTAAACAGAAAACCTCTTAGGCATTTGGAGGTCTCGGAAGCGCCAGGGCCATTAGGTCGTGTCAAGGGATGGGGAGCAGGTGCCCACCAGCTCCCACTGTGGGTGAGGGCACAGGCCTGCAGCAGTGATCCTGGGTGTAGGGTGAGGAGGTAGAAGGAGAACAGCTGTCACTCCCCTGTGAATGGGAGGAAGGATCGGACAAAAACTCTGAAATATCAGAGATATCAAAGATCCCCAGAAAGGAAAAAACAAACAAACAAAAACCACCCTCTGCCAAAAGTAAGCAGTTTCCACCCTAGCCTCTTAGAGAAAACTATCTTGGAGATAAAAGACGTCTGTAGACCTAATCCTATGGAGATGTAATGCACTTGCAAATGATGGCGTAGAGTGGATGGTAAAGAGCTGGCTGGAAACAGAATCCCTGGCGTGTGTTGGTGATTGCAGAGGTCCAGGCCAGGAGGCAGATGAAAAAGAAATCAGCTTCAGACACTCTCCGTCTTTCTACCCACACAGAAATCTTTTTAGAAGTCGTGAGATTGCCAGATAACTCTGTCTATGCAATTGTGGTTTGTTCAGCAACATCTAGCCATAAACATCACTGTCTCTCTTCAGTGCCTCTGGCTCTGAGAAACCTCATCTCCAGCAGTCTGGGCTGGTGTTGGGAGATGGAGGCAATTGTTCATAAAGATCCAGATAATTAGAGCTGAGATGTGTTGTGGCTTCTTCTTTCTCCCAATTATACAGACCCTTGCTTCATGGCTTTGGGTTGTTTATTTTGTTTTTTCTTCCATCCTGTGAGTCTGTGAGTGTAGCCATTTTTTTTTAAGAGAGAAGCGGAAGTTCTAGGAGGGAGTTTGGAAGGAGATGGGGTTAAGAGAGAGTAAGAAATCAAGGATTCTGCCACCCCCTAGCATTGGAAATCCCTACTGAAAGCCTTTGGGTTTGGGTTGAGAGGAACAGGAAGTCTGGTTTCTAGCTGGACTGAGAGACTTGGACTGTTGGAAGGGGCTGGGCTGGGGGGTGGGGGTAGGCGGGAGCTCTGGGAACCTGCACACAGAAAGCACTGACCTGATCTGTCCTTGCTCCTTAGCTTCTTGGAGGTAAATATTAGGCTCCTAGGTGTGGCAGAGGGGGTCTTGTGTCTGTGTGACCCAGAGATTGCCTGGGGAAGACTTGTTAGAATTCCTAGTCCAGTCCCTGTTCACTTCAGGCAATGTAGATGCGTAAGTCACCAGATGTTTCCACATCTGTAGATGTCCACTTTCTTCCGAGAAAGGCAATAGACTATGCGGGGGGCGGGGGAGCTTCGGAGCTATCCGAACTCTCCCAGCCAGAACTATCCGCCCTCCCCCGCAACTTGGCCAGATTCATGAGGGGAGGGAAAAAAAAAAACACTTCATCAGATCAAGCCTGGACATCCTAGACAGAAACAGAAGCAGTTTGGGCCAGTTGTCCATTTTTTTGAGGTGATCTTTTTACGGGTTATGTTGATGAAATCTCATTGGAATTTCAAGATCCAAAATTAGGTGAGTAATTACTAGAGTTTTCGGAGAGGGAGGTTAAAACCAGAGATTATTATCTAGTTCAATCAGAAATTAAAACCCACCGCTTCCTCCCTTCCCTGTCGGGGGACAAGGAGATGTTTTAAAGCTGATTGTGACTAGGTGGTCGTTTTCCCATTACAACTTACTGGATTGTTCAGAGTCTGAAAAAGTCTGGGTTTAAGACCTGGTTTTGCTTTTCAAATAATTTTACCCATTCTGAGCCTCCAGAGTTCTAATCGCATACAATGGGTTGCATCAAGTCAGCCTGGAAGAAATATTCTGAGGCTTTAAAGCCAATTCATGGGATCTCTGCTAATCCTTTTCATTTTATTCTTGCCCTTGGATCCCGGATTTCTCGAATCCCGGTTCCGTCTATAAAACAAATCCGAACACAGAGTTTTTAAAATTATCTGGTAAGAAAAAGCTTCTTAACTTTCAAAGCTCTGTTCAAGGGAAGTTAATCTGTCTGTTCAAGGGAAGTTATTTCATGTTTCGGATCTAACCATCCTGCCCTATGTATATAGAGGCAGAGGAAAAGAGCCGGTCTGGCCGATGGCCCAGAGAAACTCACCACAAGAGGATCAATGAGATCCCTTTCCCATTTTCTTCCTGAGTCCTTTCTTTGTCCCCTACCTGCATGGAATGTGACTCTATGTAGACAAGATCTCTGGGATGGAGATATGTTTAGGGAAGGGACTTCCATTCTGGCCTGGGTCTGCAGTTCCCCAGGCAGTAAAGCCAAGGGGGAAGCCACAGTAGCCAGTCCTACACATCTGCTTCCACCTGAAGCCGGCTAGCAGTTACCTGGGGTGCAACTGAGCACTAGCTTAATCAGATTCAGAATCAGGTTCTCCCTGGTTCTCACTGGCCTGGGCAGAATCCTGGCTAGGATCTCCAGTGGATGGGGACACAGGTGATATCTGTTGTTTTTAGTCCCTGTGGAGTTTTCAGAGCCGACAGAATCTGAACTGGCTTTGGTGGAGATGTCAAGGGTTTAAGGTTTAGGGTTTTGCTTGGTGCATGGAATACAGCCAGTTTCTGGACGCCAGAAAGGAATGGAATGGGAAGAATATGCTCTGATTTTTGTTTTTGTTTTTTGTTTTGTTTTTGGTTGAGGGGGGCATGCCCCTTTACTTCCAGGAACCTGATTTCTTGTGTCTTCAGGACCATCTGTCTCTCTCTTTCTCTCTCTCTCTCTCTCTGGCAGTTCACAACGACATAGAGCCGCAATTCCTAGAGTTGTTTGGCAACACCACCAGACACTTTCCTTCTCTTTATCCATCTCTTTACCTAAAATCGCTGATGCGGACCAGTGTCCCAGGGCAGGCGGACCCACTTGGTGGTCTGTGCGCCTCTGAAGCTGACCCCCTGCCTGCTACATCCTCTCCCTCTCCTCTGTAAAACAGAATGCCTTCTCCTGACCAAGGGACAGTGTAAACCAAAATGAATATCAGAAGACCTAAGTACAAGGAGGAATGATTTTCTGAATACTCGGTAGAGCAAAGCCAGACCAGGGGTTTCCATTTGGGTTGGGGGAACCCTGCAAGTGTTCAGGGAAGGGATGCAGTGCAGAGCCTGAATCAAAGGGAAAATTTGTTGTACTGAACCTGTGTTCATGTGGGAAAGACTTTTTTTTTCCAGCATGGAATTTTTTATTATTTACATTGCATTATGTGACACAGTTTTATAGGTACTGGGATTCCCCCCACCCCTCCCCAACCCCCCCCCATGGTGGATTCCTCCACCTTGTTGCATTACCACAGTTCAAGTTCAGTTGAGATTCTTTCATTGCAAGCATATATCAAGCATAGAGTCCAGCATCTTATTGTCCAGATAAGTTCAACGGCTTGTTGGTGAGACCATCTCTGGTCTGAAGGTAGAGCCGGCAGAATATCATCCCAATCAATTAAAAGCCCCAACATAACATCAGCAACAATTTATAACGTTATGGAGTTAATTGACATAGTATTGAGTAACCAATATGTTTTTAAAAATGCAAGTTCTTAACCACATCCTGTGACTTCTTCATTGACATTTCAATTTTAGTTTATATACAACCGGGTTCTATACACCTTAAAATGGCTATAGATTATTATTCAGCTGTCTCGTGTCTATTTTCATCATAGTATTTAGCATTTTATAGCGTTGAACAGCATGGAATTTTAAATTATTTTTATCTCTCTTTTTTACTCTCTCTCTCACACACACACACACCGCATTCACTTGGTTACTAAATTTTTAGTACCCTCTCACAATATTCCTGTGGCTTCACCCTAGTCGAGAGACCTTGCTAATATCAGAGGTGACCAGAACGAACAAGCTTGGCCAGGCTCAGAGTTAGATCCACCCGCCCCTCTTTGATTGCCTGCGAGTCAGAGACCGCGCAGTGGGTCAGTGAGGCCGGCGCCCCCACAGCACGCTTCCCTTTCGTCCACCCCACCATCTTCTCTCTCCCTCTCTCCTCCCACAGACGTGGTTCCCCTGCAGCCCGAGGTGAACAGTTACCGGCGCGGGCGCAAGAAGCGCGTGCCCTACACCAAGGTGCAGCTGAAGGAGCTGGAGAAGGAGTACGCGGCTAGCAAGTTCATCACGAAAGAGAAGCGCCGGCGCATCTCTGCCACCACGAACCTCTCCGAGCGCCAGGTCACCATCTGGTTCCAGAATCGACGGGTCAAAGAGAAGAAGGTGGTCAGCAAATCTAAAGCGCCTCATCTCCACTCCACCTGACCGCCCTCCAGGCTGCCCGCCCCATTTATTTATGTCACCGCTTTGTACAATAACCCAATCCACCGGAAGGACACCGCGCCGCCCCGGTGCCGACTTGAATATTTAATGTTAATCAGGAAGAGGAATTGAGCTGTGAGGCAGAGAGGCACCCCTGCTACGCATCCCGCCTCTACCGAGAGGTGTGCGGAGAGAACCACCCAGGCCTCCAGAGGCTCCGGAAGTGGGTCGGGAATATCGTCCTTTCACTCGACAGAGCCAGTAGCAGATGAGAGCCCAACCATTGCACCAGAATCAGGGCTAGGTGGGGGGACCCGCTGTTTGCCTCCTTCTAGGGTGCGGCTGCTCAAGACCCTCGAGCTGACACACTAACCTTGCAGGTCCTCTCGCATCCCAGTCTGTTCCGCACTCCGTAGGCACGAGTACACATTCTGATTTTTCTGTGCATATGTTGAAAGTTTCACTGAGATGGATGATCCTTAGCTGGTGCTCTGGGAGCAGTGCTCCGAGCCCGCTAAGTAGGTTCTCTTTCTTTGGGGGCCAGGGTCCACAGGAGCTTTTAGCCCTTCATTCCAACCAACATAGGGGATTTCTCAGCAGCTGCCCTGGCCCCCCCACATTGCCTCCCCCTATTTCCGCCTCCTGAGGTCTGAATCTCCGAGGGGAAAAAATCTAAGGAGGACAACAACTCCCGACGGCCCCTAGGCAGGGGTCCCTCCCCCCTGGTGATAAGCTGGCAGGGAAAGCCAGGCACAACTGCAGAACTTCTTCCTGGGGACAAACTTCTCTTCCAAAGGGATGGAGAGTGGGTTCCCCCAGTAGAGTCCCTCTCTGCCTTTCTGGTACAGGCCACCGCTAGGCCTCCCAGTTTCACTTTGATTCACCCAGGAAAGCTAGAGGAACTAGTCCAGGAGGCCAGCACAACTGGCATGCCAACACCCAATTCAGTAAAGCTGCTGCCTCCCCAAGGCCACCTCAGTGCCTGCCCTGCCTGCCAAGGGGAGAGGGTCCTGCATCAGTTCCCTTCCCACTGGTGCATTACAAAACAGTGTTCTTTGGAAACGTCCATCAGAAACAGGCTCTTCTTTTTTAACAAACAAAAAAAATGTTGTGTATCTGTATATAGTATTGTGATGTCTGACCGAAAATGTACTGAATGCAAAAAGGAAAAAAAAACATCTGCAAACCTGTTTTTAAAATAAAATATCTTTTTTTTTTTGGCCTTGATTTTATTCTCCAGGTTCCTTGCAAAGCCCTTTCTGCTCCTGGCAGCCAGGATGGCAGGAAGCAAAAGGGAGACTGGGTAGATGCCAAAATCCTACTTTGCCACACTTGTAATTTTTTTGTTGTTGGTGGTGGTAGTGGTGGTGATAGTTTTATTATTATTATCATCTTTATTATTATTTGAGTTATAGAAGTCAGCTTCACCAAGTAGGTGTGGGGAACTCTTCCCTTCTGATACCCTGTTTAGATGTGAGTCTGTTGAGGGAGGGAGGCTGCATCGGCCTGGAGAACAGGTGAGTGAGACAAATCCACTACTTGCAACTATAGCTGACTGGACTCCAATGATCTGGCGCTGGATAGCAGCCAGGTAGGTTGTGATGTTCCTGAGACCCTAACTCCCCCCAGGGCTCCAAATCCCTTCTGCCAGGCTGGGGTTGGTTGGGTTGGTGTGGTGTCTGTCCACCCTGCTCAACCATTGCGAAAGAACTCTTTTCTTCCCATAAACCTAAGCGGGAGAGGTGGGGCTTCTGGCAGTTCCAGGGCACCCCCCTCCAAGTTTGCCAAGCCAATCCCACTTTTACTCTCTAGCATTCCTGAGGAACCCCAGTTTTCCAGGCACTCCTGAGCCCCATGTAGACACTGACACAAATTTGTTTTCCTTGTCCTGTCTGTGCCTATCTCCTTATCTGACAGAGTTAATGAGATCGTTAAGTTGTCAGGTTAACAGACTTTTAAAAAGCAATATAACCTAAAACAATGTTATCTCAGATTAAATCTTTACTGCAGCAATTTTTATTTATATATAATATCTTTTCCTCTCTGAGACCCAGAAAGAGTGGAGAGGCAGTAGGTTGGAAGTCGGAGTTTTCCATTCTTCTTTTACTTGATGGAACTGAACCTTCTCAAATTTGATCTCAGTCCATGTTTCAGCATACACGGACACACACACAGCCTAAGAAACAAAAAGCCTAGGACCCGGCGGCGTGGCCTAGTGACTAAGGTCTTCGCCTTCAACATGCCAGGATCCCATATGGGTGCCAGTTCTGGTCCCCGCAGCTCCAATTCCCATCCAGCTCCCTGCTTGTGGCCTGGGAAAGCAGTAGAGGACAGCCCAGAGCCTTGGGACCCTGCACCCCTGTGGGAGATCTGGAAGAGGTTCCAGGTTCCCGGCTTCAGATAGGCGCAGCACCGGCCGTTGTGCTCACTTGGGGAGTGACTCATCGGACAGAAGATCTTCCTCTCTGTTTCTCCTCTCTGTATATTTTACTTTGTAATAAAAAATAAAATAAATCTTAAAAAAAGAAAGAAAGAGCGAGCCTGAAGAAGCAGTTTTTGGTGGAAGCACTGCCACCCGTCCTGTTCTCCCTGGGATTGGCTCACCATGCTGGGCAGTGAGGTTTGAAAGGGAGTGGGGGAATCCTTCCAGGAACAAGGTTTGTTCTCAATGCCCTATCCATTTTCTGTGCCCTTCTACCACACCATCTCTCCCCAAAGCCCCTGAAATAGAAAGAATTCGACAATCTCTCTCTCTCTCTCTCTCTCTCTCTCCCTCGTCAGAAAGAAAAACTAAATGGGCATGAGCCTGCGGCTCTCTGGGCATGCCCCCCGTCCAGACCCTTGGGTTCTTCTTGGAAAATCTAATGTCAAAGCTACACCACACACACACACACACACACACACACACACACACACACACACAATGCATGCTGGAGACTCAGTAGTGCTCAAGAAGTTCAGAGGTCTCCAAGGGATCCTTCCACTTCCGCACCAAAACCCCCACACACAATCAAGTGAAGGAGTCTTTCCTACACTGAGGAAACTTTCCCTATCCCCAAACCCCCAAAAATTGAAGGACAAGAGAACAAACCTCAAGCAAGCAATGTGGGATATGGGGGCATCCCACACAGGAACGGGGTTACCCCAGCCAGGACTGCTCTGGGGCCAGGCTGCTAGGACCCTCTTGGGTGCTGGTATTTGGTGGGGATGATCATGCCTGGGTTAACTTGGTGGATGGATCTCCTGGAAGAGCAGGTAAGTGTGGTATGAATGCACACTCTGAGGAGCTAGGCTTAGGGAAGGACTTTTCCCGGCTATGCTAAGCCTCCAAAGTAGGCAGTGGCAGTGGGGACTCCATGAGGTGGATCTGGGAAGAAACACATGTATGTGCATGTGCATGCATGTGCATGTGTGTGTGTGTTCCCGCCCTGCCAATATGGATCCAAATGTGTCAGTGAACGCCACCGCCCACCACCCTCACCTCGGGCTGCAGAGTGTATTTTTCCTCATTACTCACAGCTACGCAAACTGCTTCTCTTCCAGGGCAGTCTCACAGTTTGTGCTTGAGTCAGGCTGTGAACGCAAACAGTGAGAGTACAGGGAATAGGAAGGTGAGAAGGACTGTGTACATGGGGAAGGAGGCTCCTCCTTTCTATAACCTGAAGACACCCCCCTCCCACCTGCATGGGTGGGCAGCAGGAGGCTCTTCACTTAGGCTCCCAGGGAGGGTTCTGTTAGATTCTTTCTTCTGGAGCTTGGGATCCTGTGGGCGGAGGAGGGCAGACTGTCTCCAGACTAGGGCCAGCAGGATTTTTTAAAAAAAGATTTTTGTTTGTGTGTGTGTGGGCCCGGCGGCGTGGCCTGGTCCCCGCAGCTCCACTTCCCATCCAGCTCCCTGCTTGTGGCCTGGGAAAGCAGTAGAGGATGGCTCAAAGCTTTGGGACCCTGCACCTGCGTGGGAGACCTGGAAGAGGTTCCAGGTTCCCAGCTTCGGATAGGCGCAGCACCGGCTGTTGCAGCTCACTTGGGGAGTGACTCATCGGACGGAAGATCTTCCTCTCTGTTTCTCCTCTCTGTATATCTGACTTTGTAATAAAAATAAATCTTTAAAAAAAGATTTATTTATTTTTATTGGAAAGGTAGAGAAGGAAAGACAGATCTTCCATCCGCTGGTTCAGTCTCCAAATGGCCACAATGGCCAGAGCTGAACTGATCCAGGAACCGAAACAAGGACCTTGGAGTTTCTTCTGGGTCTCCCATGTGGGTACAGAGTTCCAAAGCTTTGTGTCATCCTCCATTGCTCTCTCAGGCTACATACAGGGAGCCGGACACGAACCAGCGTCCATAATGGGATTCTGGTGCTTGCAAGGTGAGGATTGAGCCATCTCCCAGCCCAGGATTTTTTTTTTTTTTCCAAGCCAGGACATTTAGCAGCAGGCACCCACCTGAAGGAACTAGGCCAGTCATTCTCTCCGCAGGTCTGCTCCTGAGGATTCGACCATAGATGGCGAACGGAGGGAGTGTGTTCAGTTGGGAGAGAGGCAGCAAGTCCGTGGGATGGCGGAGGTGGAGTGGGGGTGGGGAATGCAGTGCAAAAGCAGGTCCCTGGGTTAGCCCTGCCCACACAGCTCCCTCTACTACTGCATTCTGTTCCAAGCAGAGCTCCCCACCCCAAGATCAGAGTTCTCCCGTAAGACACACCAAAGCTGACTGGGACAGACGTATCTCCAGGTCTGTGAGGCTGGAGGAGCGAGGGAGCCCTGGAGATCCAGGGGCTTCTGGGAGGGGGAGGAGGAGAAAGGAGAGGAGGAGGCCGCCCGAGCCTTTTAGCAACCAACCAGGCGCTTCCTCTTTTAGCCTTGACCGTGACTAGGTCTTTCTGACCTTGACATCAGCAGGAACACAGGGAAGGGTGGGGGGTAGTGGAAAAGGCCTTGATCTTCGGGGACCGAGGTGGGGGAGGAAGGCCGCTAGCCCCCTTAGACGCGTCAATCCCCCTTTCAGCCGGTCGCCTCTGTTTATGCACTGAGGAGGTGTCGTCTCCAGTCTAGACAGGGGCGCTAATAACACCCATAAAAGGCGGCCTCTCCGGAGATGCTCCAGCAGCCCAGCTCCGGACTGCCCGCCGCCGCAGGCCGCTCCCTCCACTTCGCGCGCCCCGCCCTCCTGCGCGGCCAAGGCTGGGCCTGTGGGGGGCCTTGAGGTGCATCCCCCCTCCCCGGAAGATGTCCAGAGGCGGAGAGCCTCCGCTACCCCCACACTTCGACGCCTTAGGTCTCCAAAGGTGAGTAGCTGCCGGCTCTTCCTGCCCAGCCATCCTCGCGGGGTGACCGGAACCTCCCCACCCGGGGTCGGCTGCTCACACCCCAATCCCCTAGCGGCCCGCGACACCCCCACCCCATCCCCCCCAGCCGACTCCTACGCTTCTCCGGGGCGGAGCTGAGCGGTGCTCTGGCCAGCAGACTAGGTCACGGCCAGAGAAGATGGGCGCGGGTTAGGGCTCACCCCCCCAGGCGCGGGTTAGGGCTCACCCCCCAGGCGGCTTGGACGACGTGGAGGCCAGGCCTGGGGCTCTAGGAAAGGTGGCAGGAGGCTGTGGGTGTGGCGTTGGATGAGGTATTGGGTGTGTGTGTGTGTGTGCGTTTTAATTTGGTCCCCACACCTTGCCTGACACTCAGTAATTCACTAGGCGGAGGAGATCCTCTGCTGGTGGAGGGGGAAAATGTCAGCATCGGAACTCTTTAACCGTTAATGCGCCGCCGGAAAGACGGAGACGGGATGTGGGGTGCGTGGTTCAGGTGGGGATGCTAAGGTAGGGATGGAGGCATCCCTTCCCACACGGTCCTCCCTCCTGGTCACTCTCACCCTGATTTTCCCCCCCTCCAGAGGTAATTGGTTCCCAGGTGGGATGGGGGTCCAAGAGGAAAGGGGCCAGCGGGAGGATGCGAGCAGATCAGGACTCTGCCCGCCCCCCAAGCTCTCGAATGAGCCCCTTCCCCAGGTTGCAGGTCGTTCTCAAGCAGAGTCTGGGGAAAGTAGCGTTGAGAGAAGGCAGGGATTAGGGTCTCCTAATCTGCTTCCTGGGTCCAGGATACCCATCCAGGAGGAAAGGCTGGTAGTCAAGCTCGAGTTGAGCCCTACAGGAGCCTGGGAAGTAGTGGAAAAAACGAGCCCCCTACCACTACTTGAGAAAAGATGAGTCCCAAGCCTAAAGCGCCCCCGCAGTGGTGACGCCCAGAGGTTCCAAGGGTTACCCACCCCCCCGCCCTCACCCCTTCGCTGTGTTCCATCTCCCCTCCTCCTTCGGTCCCAGCTTTCACTTATATCCGTTCAGGGACCCAGGCCCTGCCTCATTTGCATACATTTGTAGCAGACCCCCTCTCTGCAAACTAGACAGTGACCTTGAACTGGGCCGCCCTGGCCAGCTCGGCTGCGGGGTCTCAGCGGACCCAGGAGAAGTCAGCCCTTTGCGCCTAATAATTCCTGGCCTCGGGTAGGCGGGCAAGCAGTAATGAATGCCCGCGGCTTGCGCTTCTTGCGGCGCTAGGCCGTGCCAGCAGGGACGCCGTGGATTTTGTAATTGAGATTCTGGTCTTCCCGCTGCGCCGAGGCGGAAGTCGCCAGGATGCTAGCAGGGATGGAGGCCCCCCGACAAAGAGGGCCAGGAGGGGGAGTCGCTGTAGTCCCCTTGGATGTGCAAGGAAAGCCTTGGACCGCAGTCCTGCCCTCAGCCTTAATTAAGCCTCGAGTTAATGAGCGGGCCCAGTTGAGCTCGGCCAGCTGCGGCGGGAGCCGGGGGCCCAGGAAGCAGCCCCTTCTCTCGCCCTGTGTTTTCCATGACTGCCTGGAAAGCAGGGACACACCGGTCGCGCGGCCGTTCTGAAGCTGCTGCCCGGCCGGCGGAGTCCAGCGTGTGGACAGCGCGCGGTGCGGGCAGCTGCCACGGACCCGGCCAGCTGCAGCTTGTCCCTGTACCGTGGGCTGCAAGGGCCTCTTAGCTCCAGGTCGCCAGCAGTTCTCACCGAAACTGGATTTAGTCGAAGCTTTGCACCCGAGTCTCCCGCCGGCCCTGGGGACCCAGACCGGGAGCAGCGTTGTCCCAGCCTGGGTTATGGGGAAGGGACGCTGGAGTCGCGTGAGAGCGGGATCCTGGTAGAGAACTGAGCCACGCCGGTGCCCTCGGAGGCTGGCCAGTTAGATCACCTGCGTCCTCATTAGGGTCGTGAAAACCCCTGAGTTAGCGGTGTGGGCCTTGGGAGGCAGGACCCCAGGATGCGGGTGGCTGCCTGGTCCACTGCACGGAAGGAAGAGGCTTGATGCATGCGATCAAGCCCCACATCCGAGACCTGGGAAAAAATGGCCTGTTTTGCTAGAGTCCAGTCGGGCCAAAAAGAGATGCGTGTAAGGGAAAAGCAAGCCTTCCCTCCGGCCTCCTAGCGTCAGCATCTGCCGCCCTGTGGCCGCTGCTGATGCGCACGATCAGGGCCTGGCCAGGGAGGGCGGCCAGCGGAGCTCCGGGACCCCGAGACCCGCGAGTTAGGGAGGAATGGACCGAAGCTGGGGCTGTCCCTGCTAGCGATCCCTCTTCTAGGAGATCCGAACCACGAGAGGAGGCAAAAAGAGTACCAGGAGAAGACCCCACCCTGCAAAAGGCCAGTGATTGTGCGGCCCAGCCTAGCCCGGTGCGGCTCTGACCAACAATAGCTGCTGCGCCCGGAAGGCCCCCGCTGCCGGCGCGGCATCCCGAATGCAATCAGCAATTGTGCTCAAGTCACACTCTGCTTATCTTTGTAACCAAACATAAGCCCTCCAAAAGGAAAGATCTTCAGCGGTGCTCAGGACCGCATCTGGAAAAGAAGATACACAAGTTAGGGATGCTGCCGCTTGGAATTCACAGCCCGAGAGATGCCGCTGTCCCTCCACAGCCTCGCAAACCCCGCCATCGATTCAAAACAGAAAAACGCCAGTGCAGGCGGAGTCTCCGGCCCTTTTCTCGGTGCAGCCCCTGCACCCCCACACCCCTCACCGCGTCCCGTGCAGCTGGCATCCCACCTGCTCGGTCTCGGTTTGTGGACCTGGAGCACAGTGAGCTCCTAAGGGCGCAGGGGCCTGGCCGGGCAGCCCTCCCTGGCAGGCCGGGATGGGGAAGGGGAACCAGTCAAGCGGGCCGAGGGGCGGGAGCCGCGCCTCGCGCCGGGCAGGACGCCCGCGGGGACGCGTTTCTGTCGGCGCGCGGCGCGAGCAGCTACAGCTTGGGATGTGAAATCGCGAGGGGAGCAATGGAATTCCAAGAATCTGCCTTATTTTTCCTGCCGCGTCCTGCTGGAGAGGCGAGGGCAAGAATGAGAAAAGGATGGAGACGTGAATCTTCCATATGCTGTTGTAGATTTTGCTCGGATACTTCACTTTCACCTCCATGGATTTCTTTCCGTGTTTTTCTCTCGCTCTCTTCAATGCTCCCTAAACCCCCTCGACGTCTTTTGGCATTTGGAGCGTGACTGGGATTCCTGAAGCCGCTGCGAGGCACAGGAGTTCCAAACAAGCGGGCAAAAATATATATGTATTTTTTCTACCGGATGACTCGGTTGACACCCATCTGGTGGGGGAGGGAGCTTTATTTTGTTTCTCTTTTCAATCCACTTGGCTGTGTTCTGGAGCTGTCTCTATATATACATATATGTCAGATCGCCTCAGAACCAGAGTACTAGATTCTCTGTCTTCCATGGAGCAGGCTTCGCAGATTTGCACCATAAATAAAATTCCCAACCCTCTGGCTCCCAGCCCACCTCAAGAGACAACCTACTACCCCTGCCCCCTGGGCAGCTTAGCGGCAGGCTGGGCCGGTTTTGGGGTGTGGGTGGCTGGCTCCTTTGCCACAGGAAAGCAAGCCCTGCTGGGAACCTGGAGTCCCTTTTTGCTTAAGAGAGAGAGAGAACAAAAAAACTGAGAAGCCCTCCTCTCCCAGAAGCTTCTTAGTCGTCCCCCATCTAGAAACCAGAGGATGAGCAGCACGCTCACCCCCAGATTTTCAGGAGCTGACAAATGGGCTGGGGGACGCTTCCTTTTTCTGCTTCTGTACCCATCTAATGCACCCTTTACCAACCTTCAGGGATGCCGTGAAAGGCTGGGGTGGCTATCAGCTCTGGGAGAAGACCACGCAAAACCAGTTTCCTGGAGTCCTTCTTGGGAATGAGGTGGGGAACTGGAGAGTGGATCCCAATTCTTAAGGGGAAGGGGCCCAGAAAGAACCCGGCAGCAGCGGTAGGGCTGGGAGGAACAACAGCAGGAAAACCTGTCCTCACCCCCTCTTCCCTCCACTGTAAATAAACCCCCATGAGCCCAAGGGCTCATCCGTCTCCTTAAACAGCCAGTAAACTTTATATGACACAATATCTAATAGTAATTTATTGGGAGAGATATTGTAAATTCCAACGGTTTTAGTTAATAAAGGAGCTAATTAAAGACGGAAGGTCTGCGCTCGGCCAGCTGTTGGTGATAAGAGAATACATCTAGGGAGAAGGCTGCGGGGTGCAAGGGGTGTAGGGGTGTAGGAGGATTTTGTGTTTTTTTTTTTTTTCTTTTGCATGGCTTTTTCCCTTTTGCCTCGTGTCGGGCGATGATTTCACTTCTCTGCGTTTGGTTTTATGTGATTGAAAAAAAAAAAGACAAAAAACAGAATTCAGCAAATTTAAAACTGCCCCAGCCCTTGGCCCTTCCTCCCCCACCCCCATCCGGAGCCCCCACCTGGGATTGGGGAAGTTGGAGTTGGTGCAGGGCGGGGGGGTGGGGGGAACCCGCTGTCCCCACCCCTCCCCCTGGCGGCCGCACCCACGTGAGCAGGGCGGCCAATGGGTGACCAGCACAGGTTTAACTATGTTTAATGTCAGATAGCAATAAAGTAGAAGCTGCCGGCCGGGCCCCGCGGAAATGGGCGAGCATAATCTCTTGAATCCCGGGTTTGTGGGGCCGCTGGTGAACATCCACACGGGAGACACCTTCTACTTCCCCAACTTTCGCGCGTCCGGGGCGCAGCTGCCCGGGCTGCCTTCGCTGTCCTACCCGCGCCGCGACAACGTGTGCTCGCTGCCCTGGCCGTCGGCTGAGCCGTGCAATGGCTACCCGCAGCCCTACCTCGGCAGCCCCGTGTCGCTCAACCCGCCCTTCGGCCGCACGTGCGAGCTGGCGCGCGTGGAGGACAGCAAGGCTTACTACCGGGAGCCGTGCGCCGAGGGCGCCGGTGGCAGCGCCCTGAAGCGCGAGGAACGCGGGCGCGACCCGGGCGCCGGACCCGGGGCGGCGCTGCTGCCGCTCGAGCCGTCGGGGCCGCCCGCGCTCGGCTTCAAGTACGACTACGGGGCAGGAGGCGGCGACGGCGGCACGGGACCCCCGCACGACCCGCCGTCTTGCCAGTCGCTGGAATCCGACTCGAGTTCATCCCTGCTCAACGAGGGCAACAAGGGCGCCGGCGCGGGCGACCCCGGCGGCTTGGTGTCGCCGTTGAACCCGGGCGGCGGGCTCTCGGCCAGCGGTAAGGACCTCGGCCAGAAGTCGTGCGCTGGTTTGAAATAGGGCTGCTCACCAAGCAGGCGGCCCAGCCGGGTAGGGACAGGGCGAGGGCCTCCTGGGGCTACAGAGTGGAGTGGAAAGTCATCATTTCTTTACAAAAGATGTGCGGGTGGTTCGTTGAGCCCTATAAACATGCAAATGTCCCCATTATAAAAAAAAAAAATGGGGAGATTTCCTTTTTCCCCTGGCTTGAGGCTACTGAGAAGGGGTATCCTTAACTGGGGGTTTCTCCAAGACTTGGGGCAAAGGGAGAAAGGACCCAGAGCTGGATGCTTGTTCTCCCTCCATGGGCCTTTGCACAAGTCCCCTATCACCTACCACTGTGGAGAAAGCTCCGGAACCAGGGAACTTCTGCCACTTGCTGATGCTGGGGTCAAGCTGTTTGCAGATCCAGCCATGAAGGATGTAGGAAGACAGGGCTGGAAAGTATGAAAGAAGAAAATAAGGGCGAGGGCAGGACGAGGAGAGAAGTGGTTGAAGCCTGGCAGGTCATCCTTCCTGGCAGCAGCAAGTGGTGTGTAGTGGCCAAAGTGGGAAACCAAGGAGTACTAGGACAGGATGAAGCTGTGGGTGGGGAAGCTACCTGGGGTGCCTTGCTGGCCTGGAGACTGAGGCCCAGGGCCAGTGGGAAAGGGTCTGGGGAAGGACACAGGGCGCAGGGTGCTGGGCTGGTCACCCCTTGATCCTCCCTGGCCAACCCGTCCGGTTCCTCTCCACCCAGGCGCGCCCTGGTACCCGATCCACAGCCGCTCACGGAAGAAGCGCAAGCCCTACTCAAAGCTGCAGCTGGCTGAGCTGGAGGGCGAGTTTTTGGTCAACGAGTTCATCACGCGCCAGCGCCGGAGGGAACTCTCGGACCGCTTGAATCTTAGTGACCAGCAGGTCAAGATTTGGTTTCAGAATCGGAGAATGAAGAAGAAAAGACTTCTGTTGAGAGAGCAAGCCCTCTCCTTCTTTTAAGGAAGGGGAGGGGGCAAGCCGCACAGGGTGCCAACCCCAGACTGAGCCTGTCCCTGGGCAGGGAGCAAAGGTGAGGGGCGCTGCCTGGGACACAGTCCACCTGCGTAGGATGCCCAGGTCTCTGGCAGGCCCTCCCTGGATGTCCTCTGATCTGTTTTTGTTCCTGGTTCCCTCCCACACCCCCACAGCAGGCCCTGCCAGGTCTCCAAGAGAAGGAAGAAGAAGGGAGAGCTGAGGCCCACAAGTTGTGGCGGGTGGCAGGGGCAGGCCAGGCGGAGAAGCTGGGAAGGGGCTGCTTGCTTTGCTGGTGGGTGAGTGAGTGGGAGTCCAGCAACCAGGGTCTGGAGAGGCCTCAGACACCCCCGCTTTCTCCACTTACCTTCCAGCGCCTGATTTTCTATCTTGGGAGAGCAGACAAGGGTGGAAGATGGTAAAACCCAGTCACCCAAACTCCTGCTGTAGTAGGGTATGGAGAACTTGGAAGGGAGGTAGGAACAAGAGCTCTGAGACGATCAGCTGGAGAGAAAGGGGTGAGGCTGGGTGTAGAGGGTGCTGGGAGAGTTGGGGGTCAGCCCTGCTCAGAATCCAGAAATGGGGCAGGTCCGGGGCCTCCAGGTCTAGATACAGGGGGCGAGATACAGCGTTAGGCTGCAGACTAGGCCAGCAGCAGCCTTGCTTCCCCTCTAGGGCCAAGTGCTGCAAATCCTTCTGAATCCCCCACCCCAGTCCAATCCCAAGTTCCCTCTGCCCGCGCTGGGCGAACACCACTCACAGGTGTGATATACCAGAGCTCTGCCTGTCGCTGCTGCAGCCTCCTCCGCCGCCAGCGCCGGCTTTGGGGCCAGAGCCACAGCGAAGCTACCTTGGGGCCGTAAGCACCCCGCCAGCCCTAGTTGGCCCCTCCAGGAAGTCCAGCGGGATTGCAGGAGAGGCCCTGGTTGCTCGCCGCCCTGATTGACAGGGAGAGTTTGTAGCAGCCGCTGGCAGGCGGCGGCCTCCTGGATTCTCCCTTCGCCGCTGGCGTTCACGGTCACGGCCGGCCGGAGCTGGACAGTGTAATTTACGAGGCGAGAGAAGAATCTGCCCTTAAAGGGGCTAACCGCGAAGGCTCCCCGGCTCAGCCCCGGTTTTTCCAAACTGGTGACAATGAAGGAGGGGGGCGCTGCAGTTCCCCACCCAACTCCTTTCTCCGGCCCCCACCCGTCCTGCAACAACGTCCTTTGTTTCTGGCCCTGCTGCCTTCGCCTTCCGCCCAGTGTAAGCCGGAGGACCGCAGAGGGAGGGGACGCATTGCTGGTGCCGGTTTGAGGCCACACAGCGGCAGCGGTATCTCCAGGCCGGAAGGCCTTTTATCTGTAGACTTCCCCTGCCCCCTTCATGCTCTAGACCTTCCCAGTGGATCCTGGGCTGGCTTCCAAAGGAGAGAGGGGATCCTTGAGAAAGCCCACCAACCTCCTGCACGCCACACTGTTTTTGTCCCCTTTTCCCACCAGGACTGCAGCCTTCCATGGGCGATGCTGTCTCACTCACTACCCCTTCCCCAAGTAACAGGCCTGAAAAAGATTGGGACAAACTCAGGTCAAGTGCAGCCTGAACACTGCAACTGATCTACTTCGGGGGAAAGGGGGTGAGTAAGGGCGCTCCCCATACTCTCAAACGACAAT
Organism: Ochotona princeps; assembly: GCF_030435755.1. Taxonomy (NCBI): domain Eukaryota; kingdom Metazoa; phylum Chordata; class Mammalia; order Lagomorpha; family Ochotonidae; genus Ochotona; species Ochotona princeps. The sequence goes on along the minus strand of NC_080846.1, from coordinate 50,189,622 downwards.
CCGCAATGCACTCCCCCATTCTTCCACCCACCAATACACAACTTCAAGTCCCTGAACGCTGCTGTGTGTGCAGAGGAATACACACACAGGTTGGCTGAGCCAACGGAGGCCCTGAGCGCATCCCAGTCTTCCCACTGCACTCCCTGGCACCCAGATAGCCTCACAGTTTTCCCCACCCACTGGAGGGAGCCATGCAGAGTCCCCCTCACCCCAGTGATGCACCTCCAAGTCCTCCCAGTACCAACCACCCTTCCCCACTCATGTGCACTTGTGTCACCTTCTTGTGAGTCTTAGCCATGGCTTCCACGCTGGTTCTGGGTATGAGCTACGATCCGCTTCCCCCCACTGGCCTGAACACCCATCTATTTACCCTACCCCTTCACACGCTGCCCTTCATCCTGGGCTGAGTGTGAGCTCTAGGGTGCTGAATTTAAACTCTACCATCTAGATATGACTCCCAGAACCTACCAGACAAGAGAGACATTAATACTCCCAAAGGAGTAGAGGACAAAGATATGCAATATTCTCTTCCCTTCACTTTGATCTGACTCTATGAGCTTCTCTGTCAACCTGTGTCCTGTTGTGTGTGTCTGTTGCTAGCTCCTAGTGTAACCCCCAAGGACAGTGCCCCCGCCTTCCTTTCTCGCTCTCTGTGGTATAGCCCCAGATTCCGACGTCTGTCTGTAGCACGTTTTTCCCTTTAGATGATCCTTGTCTGAAGTTGCTTCATCATATTAATAATAATTAAAATTGGCTTATGACGATGTGAGTTTTGAGAATGATTTTTAAAACTGGGGCCCCCACCCCTCACACAGAATAAAGACCTCAACCCCCTTGATGCTCCTCACCCTTTTAACTGCAGCTCAGGCAGATGATGAAAGTAATACCTGCATGATAAAAAAAAAAAAAAAGACTAGTTGGCAGGGGTGACAAAAATATTCAAGCCACCAAGATGTGTGCTGTCCCCATCTCCTAGCTCAGCCCTAAGCAGTGATGGGCAGGAGAAAATTGGGACAGTGCGTGAAGAGGAAGGAAGATGGGGTATTTTAAAGGAGCCATTGGTTTAGAAAAATCCATGTGGACAGCCTGGAGGAGGCAGAAAGCAGCTACAGGAAAGTGACAAGCAAAACTGGGCTAAGGGGTCCGGCACAGGTGGCCTAGCAGCAAAAGTCCTCACATCGCATGCGCCCCAGGATCCTATATGGACACCGGTTCTAATCCTGGTAGTCCCGCTTTCCGTCCAGCTCCCCGCTTGTGGCCTGGGATAGCCCAAAGCCTTGGGATCCTGCACCCATGTGGGAGACCTGGAAGAAGCTCCTGGATCCTGGCTTCAGATCAGCTCTATACCGGTCATTGTGGTCACTTGGGGAGTGAATCATCTTCCTTGCTGTCTCTCCTCCTCTCTGTAGATCTGACTTTGCTATTTAAAAAAAAAAAACTGGGCTAGGGACACCAGTGGTTAGAGCTGGGACACAGAGACAGTGCCCTGGTGCCCTGGGTGGGTGGGCAGGTGGAGGGGTGAGGTGGGTCAGGAATAGTTGAGTCCAGAGCTTCAACCTCTGTGATCCTTAATCCTTGTGATGGGACTTTGTATGCATGGCAAAGTGACCAGGAAGGGAGTGAAGAACCCTTGGAGTTGCTGCAAGAGGCTCCCTTCTGGAAGCCAGCGACCCCCTCGGGCCATTCCTGAAAGAGGCCCAGGTCAAGGCCAGTGTTCGGCAGCAGCTGTGCCCAGGAGCCGTAGGCACCTCCACCTCCCCCACTTCCCTGGGCGTAAGCTGCTCCCCCTCCCTCTGCTTCTGCTCCAAATCCCCCCCCCATCCTCCCTCCCCAGCATGCCTTCCAGCAGTCTGACTCCAGGTAGGGGAGGCTCCTTCAAATTCTTTCTCTACCCTCAGTGCTGCCTGCCAATCACAGCCACGCCTCCTGCAGTGAAATCTTGAGTTCCTTCCACTTTCTTATTCCTACCATTAGAGAAGATAACACATTTATCACACTCCTTTCTCCCTTTGCTTAATCCTGCCTGTTACACAAAAGTGAACAGGCAGGTTTGAGACCCCAAGCCTGCGGATCTTGATAAAAACGCCAGCTGGCGGCAGGAGAGGGGCTGTGGCGGTGGGAAGACCGGAGCTGTGGGGAGGGGCCTGCAGGAGGCTTCTGGGTTTGAATGCTAGGGAGAGGGAGGGTGTGTCTGAATCCCAGGGAGTTCAAGGCAAAAGCCACTTCCTAGGATGCGTCTATACAGCAGGACTGCACTGTAGATGTGTTTCTGGTTTTCAGATGAGGGCGAATTTAGATTGTGAATCAATCCATAGCCCTGATGTTATGCTCTGAATTTATCCTGCAAGGCACACTTGATTTTTTTAGGGAGAAGGCACCTTGTTGGGTAGTTCCATGCAGACCTCTGAACTCACCAAGCTGTCGGAGAGGGAAGAATCGTAACCGTTTCTTCCCTACCAGAAAGCAACCACTTGGGTGGCCTGGCCCAAGAGGAAGTCAGGGTTGGAACTAGGTACCAACACATAGGACTGAGATGAGCGCGCTGGGCCAGGCTGTGACTTCGGCCGCTGCCTAGAGCAAACTGATCAGCGAAGCCCCCAAACCGTGGCTTATTGTGTTCACTTTAAGACAAAGCACCACCTGAGTGTCTCTAAGTAGATCTTCAGGGACAAAAAAAGAGAAGAGTTATCTGGGTGATTTAGATCGCAGGCCATTCGGCTGTTTCGTGCCTCAGATGTTCTGTGTTTGGACCAGGACTCCCTAGGCGGTTATTTGGTTATTTTGCTCCCCAGGCACGCTAAACTTGGGTCCTGAAAGCCACCATCTAGAGGGCAGGAGATGGGCCAGCAGTCGGGGTTCTGTGGTGCTAATGGAGTCGGAGAGAAGGTGCAATCAATTGGCTTAGACACAGAACGGATCTGGGACCAGAGGTCCCCTCTTCCCCCATCTGCCAACAATGCAAACCTCTGGGACCATCCCTCTAGTCCACCCTCCCCACTCCTGGTCCAAAGAAAGCGGGAGTGGGTTTTCAGCTACAGGCGGCCCGTGGAACTCAGAGCCGCCAGACCTCTCTGCGCCGTGGGCATCGGGAAAGTGTGAGCATAATTGAGCACAAGGTAAACGCCGAGGACTCCTGGGTCGTGCAACCGCTCCTAAACCGCATCCGTGTCGCGTAGGAGCCGCAGGTTTTCCGCGGAGTGGCTTACGGTTGGCGCCCGCGGCTCTCCGCCATAGTCCGGCGTTGTTGTCTGCATTTGCAAGTCTGGGGAGGCCCCGAGACAAAGGCGGACGGGCGACTGGTTCAGGACGCGGGCGCCGGGGCCACTCCCCCGATTCACGCCCCTGCGCCCGGGCGTCCTTGGTGCTGGAACCCCTTGGCGGTGGCTCTGAGACTGACCCAATCCCAATTTCTCCGCGTCTGTCTGGGTCCGACTCAGATCCTCCACCTCACTCCAGGATCCCTAGGGAGAGGAAACTGGCGTCCCCACAGCGCAGGCTGATCCGAACAGCTCCGCTGCTCTGCTCGGGTTGTCGCCAGGCCCCCGGAGAAACGGGATGACCCCTGCTGGTCAGAGCCGAAGAGGCTGCCCGGCTGAGACCTGGGCCCGCCCAGTCTTTCGTCCCGGGTCATCCTAGGCATGGTGGACGCCTTTCCGCCAGGAAGTTTGTTGGGAGACCTTAGAGTGCAGCGCAGAGCCCAGGCGTTGCCTGGACTGCAGGAACAGCACCTGCCTTCTAATGCTTTCCCGCAGCCGGGCACGCGGTGTCCCCACAGCCGCAGCCGTTCTCGCGCCAGGCACCCGGTCTCTGGCAGCTCTGCCCCAGGGCTCCTGAGGCCTTTGCCGGCAGCTGGGGCCGGGCACTGCAGCCAAGAAATGAAATCAAATACAGCCGCACTCCTGGCGAGTGTGGATTCACTCCTTGCCAGAGGGTAACTTCTCTTCTAAGCCCGAGCCACTTGCTCTTTTGTTAGCTTGCCTGACCCAGCATAGGTCCTGATGATGGAGCTCACCATCAGTCCTTTCTAGAAACGCTCTGTAAAAGGTGCAAGCCCACATGGAAGCTTGCAGTAGACGGTCCCACCTTGCTGCTACCACCATAGCCCATTTACTGTGGCAATTTCAAATGCACAGATGCTTATTTATATAACAGGTACATCTTTGGGAATGGAGAAGATCTTCTGTTAAAAAAAAAATCACTCAGAGACATTTTCGTGTGTGCCTGGGAAAGCAAACTATCAGGAAAAGATTTATACAACACAAGCCCACTTATGACATGTTTATTTACATATATGAAACATTACATGTGCATGTACCACCCCAACACACACCCAGAATGTTCAGTCCTAAGTATGCAGGGCTACATGTAGGCATACACTCTAGAACGCCTATAAAATCAGTGCACAGAAATGCATGCAGTTATTAATAGATTCACATTTAAAATGACTCAAAAAATATATTGTATCTTATCACACCCAGAATGCCAGTGCATTAAAAATAAATGCTGCAAATTATTTTTGTATGCATGGTATGTGCATTCCCAAATATGATGGGAGGACATATTTGGGATTCGCAGGTCATATTTATAATACACATCTCTGACTATCACACAAACAATGACAGGAGGCTGCCAGGCGCAAGCAATGGCAGGCTCCATCTGTTGAGTTTTCTCCCCTCTTATGCATTTCTGTTGGTTCTCCTGGTCTTCCTAAGCCTTCTTCTGGCTTAGAAAGTGTATTAGTGTGCGATCTTCCTAGCTCTAGTCCCCTAATGCATTTTTCCTCTCCAGCCGGGGGGCAGGGTGGTGGTGGGGGTGCAGTCTGCAGTTGGAGTTCAGCCCTGTTTGTGGCAGGGTCCCGCTGCTGCACCATCCCGCCTGTATGGAGCCAGCAATGTGTAATGAGGTTCCACATGGTGATGGAGGTGATGCATAAATCTTAGGGAGTCCCTCGGGAAAGGCAGCGGGGCACAGGGCTCTGGCTTAGGTGTGGAAGAGACAGTTTGGTTTCTGGGTGTGTGCTGGAAACCCTTGGAATCCCAAAAGCTTAGGATTTGGGGTGAAGTTTTTTTTGTTTGTTTGTTTGTTTGTTCATGTATTTTCAAATCTTGAGTCAAAGGCTGGACCTGGGCTTTGCTCAAATATAGGAGCAGTTAGAGGTGCAAAGCCCTGGGATCTTTTCAGACTACAACACCCATCCGTAACTGAGTCTACACAAGCTGCAGTAAATGGCTCACTCTCCAACTCAAGCTTGTTGGCTTGCTTTGTTTCTTTTCCCACAAAATTTATTCTCAACTTCCCACGTTTGAAGGAATCTCTTTTCTGGCCTTGAGCTAACTCTTTTGGTTCCCTAAAAATCTGTCCTACTTGAGTCCTTCCTTAGCAACTAAAGGTCCCAGGGACACGTGTGGATGGAAAAAATTCTTAGAGCATACTCACAGCTAGCAGATATTGTTTATGAGTCCACGGGTTCCACATAGACTCGGCCATATTTTACAGTCCAAAGAAATCAATTAATTAGGCCTCCCAGTCCCCCTGTCCGCCACGCAATTCGGCTGCTCGGCTGAGCGAGGCGCCGCGCGCGCGGAGATGGATGTGCGTGGCCAGCTCGCTGGTCTTGTTAACAAGCCTCGTCATAAAGATGGAGATGATAAGGGAAGCGTGGAAGCTTGGCAGCCGCGAGCAGGGGGGCTCCAAGGGTCAGCCTCGCGCCAGTGGGTAGCGGCTGAGTGGGCCACGGCTGCCCTGGTGGGCCCAGGCTCGCCCTGTTCATCGGTCTGGCGGCATTCACGCTGTGAGCTGGCATCCGGAAAATCCCTCCTGCTCTGAGTTTCCTGGGCTTGTCTCTTTCCTTCATGGGGCCCCAAATCAGATTTCTTAAAAAGCAAAAATAGATCAGTATCTTCGGCGAGTGCCTGCCTTGTTGCCTGCCACGTTAGTGGGGAACCTACTGTTCTCTTGACCTCTTTTTGCTGCGTTTCTCTCTGCGTGGCTCCTTTCATCTCTGTCTGATGCTCTGTCCCACCCCACTCTCTCTTTCTGTGGCTTCACAGTGACTTTTTCTACCAGATTGCTGCTGCCTCAGGCCCTGGTGAGCTTGCAAAAAAAAAATGCATTATTATTATTATACGAATACCCCTTGGTTATTATACAAATACCCCTTGGGAGACTAAACACCCCCCAAAATGCTAGGTCCAATGAAAATAAAGTTTCTTAAAAAAAAAAAAAAGAAAAGAAAAGAAAATCTTGGGTGTAATTGCTGGTTTGGGTTGCACCACTTAATTGTGTTTATTCTTGTTGATGTGCATATTTAACACACAGATATTGATACGAACTAAAGAGCATGGAGGGAATTAATTTTATTTTTATAGTCATCTATTAAGCTCGGAAGATGATCTGAGGCCCCTTTAAAGGGACCAAAAGAGGGAGTTGAAGGAGTGAGAGAGAAAGGGGGGAGGGGGAAATATGACTGAAGGGGAACAAAGATCTTTGCCTGAAGAAACAATGTAACACGAGACAGAACTATAAAGTCTGGGAATGTAAGAACTGGGGACTCTCTCTCAGCTTCCCCCGTTTGGAATCCTGTCCCCCTCGCTTCCTGCCGAATTCCCGACCCTGACTCCATAATGGTATTCAAGGAAGAATTCATACAATTATCCAGATAATTGTAGGGGGAAAGAGAGAAAGCATTTGCCTTTTATTATCTGATTCTCTCTGGTGCCTGCATAGTGGAGGAGGAGGCAGCAGAGAAGGAGGGGCGGGGTGGATATGGAATATGGAGGAAAAGGGGTGATGGGGTCTCCCAGGAGCACCCCCTCAGCCCTGAAAAATGGCTGCTCCTGAATCCAAGAGGCCGCAGGCAGGAGCTTAGTGACAACAACTGATCCTCTAGTTGAGGATCCAGGCTGGAGGGCTCCCTTGTAATCTCATTTTTCCCAGATATTTGCTTGGCTTCACTTTTTCGACACAACTCTGCCTCCTCTAGTATTGTAATCATCACGAGTAAGTGGATGATGGATAATTACAGGGGTGTCAATGATATGATTTTATAGTCGTCGCCGAAGATATGATTAGAGTTCATGTTGGAGGCTGGGAGGCAGCAGGAGGAGGTGAGGCGGTGAGGCCCTGACAGTCTCCCCCTGTCCTGTTGTTACTTGTATGTGCTTCTTCAGAAATCCCTAATTGTCTACAGTCCCTCCCCGTGGCCTAAGGGAGACCTCAGGGGCTTTAGGGAGCTCAAGTTCCAGGGAAGAGCGAACAACCATCTAGGACGCGCACTCTGGGTCATCCTGGTGCAGTAGGCTCTGCTCTCCCACCAACCACCGCCACTGCCACCACCAACAGCCCAAGGCCTGTAAGGAAGGTCAAAGAGACTAGACAGGTGAACTTGCATTTTATCAAAACCAAGTTCACTGTCCTCTTTAAGTGGGCAGCCCGACCCTTTGGCTTCCAAATTGGCCTTGGTTCCTGCACCCTTCTTCCCTAAAGTACACCTAGGTGGGTGGCAGCACCAGCCAGGTTAGGCCCCCCATGGAGGTCAGTTCGGATGTAGATGGTGGTGAGATTGAAGGCTGTGGGGGAAAAGAGAGAGAGACCCCCATAGAGGCAGAAATGAAGGCAAGTGGGCATTGGGGGGAAACGGTGACACTAGCTGGCATGAATAAAAAGAAAGGAGATGGGTGAAAACAAAGGAAGGAAATCCAAAGGGAAGGCTGCAGGGGAGAAGGGGAGTGTGGGAAAGGGGGTAAATGGAAAGAAGAAAAGAAGAGCGACTGAAAGGGAAAGTGGAGGGAGGGACGCAGGGAGGGCGGCGGAGGCCAGGGTCCGGTGGTGGCTCTGGCGCTGCCTGGCTGACTGTAGCAGTCTGGGTGGGCGGGGGCGCCACGACAAAGTGAAGGTCAAGTTAGCATCGTACCTTATAAGGAAGGCGTCGGTCCATTTCAGCAGCCTTTCTCCCCGCCAGGACCAGCCCCAGCATTTCTGGTCTTGTAAACACTGGACTCTTCAGGGGCCTTAAAAAAAAAGACTCCCCTCCTTCCTTTATTGGGGGTGAACTGACGCCGCCGGGAAGCTGCAGACGGAGAAGTCAGCTCAGGAAGACTCCAGGAAACTTTTTTCTTCTCTCTCTCTCTCTCTCTCTCTCTCTCTCTCTCTCTCAGATCCCTGCCAGCTGCACCCCCCCCACCCCCGCCGCTTCCTCCCCCTGCACGCCTTCTCTCCCCTCCCCCAACCACTCCAATCTCCAGGTTTTGCCGAGTTTTTCTCTTCGGTCTCTAACTCTCCGTATCTGCACCCCACACCCCCACCCCGTCCCGCGGCATACATCCACATCTGAATCCGCTTCCATTCCTCCGTGAAGCACAGCGGGATCTAAGAATCGGAGAGAAAATTAAACATCCTAAAGAAAAAGTTCGATTACAGCTTAAGTAACTGACTCTTACGGTTTCCCTTCAGCAAACCAAGTCGGTGCGTTCGGTAAGAAGTGAGGCAGCAGGCCTGGGAGGGCTGGTGCGGTAGGAGAGTCGGACGTGTTTATTTCTCAGCTCCAGAGGTGGAAAGAAAGGAGGAGAAGGGAAATGCGAGGGTCGGGTTTTCACCAGGAGACTGGCAAAGGAAGAACTGCAGCCCTTAGGGCCCCAATGGAGCGCCGAGCAAGCTCCGTGCAGGCCGAGGGTGTCGCTGGCTGGAGAAGCTGGGATATTAGATATGCGTCCATCTGGGAACCGGGAAGGCGGGAATACAGGGAAGCAAGAGCGAGGCAGAGCGGCCAACAGGCAGCAATCCCGAAAGCTAGCCGAGGAGTGGCAGCCCGCCGGCCGCAGCAGGCTGGGTAGCCGGCAGGCTCCCGGAGGAAGCAGCCGGGCCCAGCATCCAGGATCCTTTCTCCCTCCGCGCCCCCCCGCCACGTGTAGCTCTGGTGCTAGAAAGAGAGAATGGGGGGGAGGTCGAGAGGAGGCATTACGTGTGTGCGGGGATTTCTACTAGGGACTTTTTTCTCCTGGAATCCTCTGGGCCTGAGATTCTTCCTCTTTGCTTTTTTAAGGCCTCATTTTGCTATTTTTTCCCCCCATTAGAAATTCTAATGGCTAGGGAAGAGAAGGATGCTGACAAAGTGATGGCGGGAGGGATTCTGGCTAAATCCGAGGCTTCAAAAGCCTCTAGTCTTTGTCGGCTCTAGTTTCCCCAACTGGAGAACTACCCAGTGGACATTACCATCCCCTCGAGTCACCTACCTGACTGAGCAGGGGGCCCGGGGCCAGGGTGGGTTGCAGCCAGCAGCAGCAGGCAGATACCATCAGTAGAGGTTCCAAGTTCCCCATCACCACCACCACCAGCAGCACCACCATGCTGTCTGTCCATAGTTCTCCCACCACCGCTGCCCTTGGATTCTGCTAATGAGAAACAAAAGGGGAGGATTTGGTGATTTCTGGTTGTGTTAAAGGATCCTGGCTTTCAGAGAGCCTGTGATCCTAAGATCTAAGGTGATAAGTCTCTCTCTCTCTCTCTCTTAGACATTTAGTCTGGGCAAAGGGCCACTTATGTCACAAAGTGCCTGGGCTCCAGGGCCTGAGGGGGCAGCCTGGTCTGGGGGACAGTGGCTGTCAGGGCACCCCCAGGGAAGGCAGGGCAGGTGCGCCTGGGAAGTAGCTGGAGTTGCGTGGTTGAAGTGGGACTGGGATGCATGCTGCTGGGGCGTGGGAAAGATAGAGATAGGCAGATCCTGCCTCCCCAAAATGTTCTCCCCATCTATGACAGAAAGCTGGCAGGCACTTGGGGAGTTGAGGATTTGCTGAAATTGGGGAAGGGCCACACACCCCTCACGGTGCAGGCAGAGGCTGAGTGGGGTACTTTGGGCGGACAGCGGGCAGTGAGACAAGAAGGACATATCACCCAGCACTGTGTCCCTGAAGGAGCCCAAACCACACAATGAGCTCCTATATTGAAAAACAGCAGACGGCCGAAACAGGCCAAGCGGATGCAGGTTCATAAAACCCACAGAAGCCCAGACAGAAACATTTAAAATGACCCAGAAACAAAGTCCACCGTGACCAATGCTCACCCAACACACAAGTACACGCACAGGAATGTTCCCAGGCACGAGTAAGAAAACGACTTTCCCTACCTTGGCCCTCCACCCCGCCAGATACACAGGTATTCCTGCCTAGCGCCAAGCACACACAAGCACCTTTGTGCTGGCTCCTCTACTGACCCAAGAACCCTGATTAAGGGGTGGGAGATAGCGTGCAGTGGGATGGCGGTGGGGGGGGGTTGGTAGGCACCGGCAGTGCCACAGCACCCCACTGAGCCATCTCTGAGTGTCTCCGGAGCCTCACTAATGCACGATCCAGATCCATGCCCGGAGATAAAGTCTAGACAATAGACGGCTGTTTATGACAAGGAGGCTCTCAAGTTAGGGGCCAGACGATAAATCTCTGGCGAATCTTCCTGTAACTCCGCTTCTGCCTGTCTGAGAGAAGCCCCAGGTCCTCAGAGAGGAGGGCTGGGGAAACAGGAGGAGAGTTTTCAGTCCTCTGGGAGAGGAGTGGGTAACAAGCCAGCCTCACCCCAAGCAGGTCAGGCTGTGCTGTGGAAGCTTCTAGATAAAAAAAAAACTTGAAAGCAGAGGCCAGTGGGGACTACCCCACTGGGAACCAGGCTCCTGGAAATCGGAAATCGGGGGCGGAGTGGGGCGCAGAACCGTGTAGCCACAAACATGGTAGGGCCACAGATCCACTCTGGCTGGGGGGCAAGGGGTCTTCTCTTGCCCATGACTGGAATCTTCTTGCTTGGTGTCACCTGAATTTTGTCACCCCATTCAACTCCTGTCTCTGCTTTGCTTTGCTTTTTTTGGATTGATGGCTTCTGATTACAACTAGCAAGCCACTGAAGTTGATCTCATAAAAATGCCGCCAGCTCACTTTGATCAGTGGGACTGGGTCCTAGAGCTGAAGTGAGCGCTAAAGGCAAGGCATGGCAGCTCAGGCCAGCCGCCCCCCTCCATCCGGCCACCAGCTCTGAGGTGCAGTGGGAGAGCCTGGGACCACTAGTGCAATCAAACCCAGGAAAAGTGTGTGTGTGTGTGTGTGTGTGTGTGTGTGTGTGCAGCTGCACTCGGCTTTGCAAACCGGGGGAGGGGGGTGTCAGTGGCAGTGACTCCATTTCCAGACTGCTTTTAAGACATTTCCTTCATTTTAGAGCATTTGGCTAGGAGGGGAGTGAAACTGGCTCGTAAAATGGGCCTTTAATGGGGGGGAGGGAGATGGGGTCGCATTGCATTGCTGGCCTCCAGGGACAGTCCCTTCACAGAGGAAGCTGGGTGGGGCATAGGGGGCTCTGTTCTCTCCACAGTCCCCTTGTGGCTGTGTCCTAGTAGGAGCCAGCGTGGTGGCCTCACTCCAGGCTTGGGAGTGACAGCAGGAGGGTCTGAGGAGAAGTGGAAGATAGGAGCTGCCATCAGAACCACTTCCTCTTGAGTTTCCTAGCTTGGATAAGGGGGTAACAGGTGAGTCCCAGGTGTAAGATAAATGGGACACCTGAAAATTTTAAAGCATACTAAAGGGGGTTATTAAACACCTGATACTGTGCTAAGGGAGAGAAATGCATGTGAAAAGGTGCCAGTAGATATATATATATATATATATTTAAATAAGGGCTCCTCCTGCCAGCCCAACCCTGGGAACATCTGAGGGCGTCCATGCGTGGGACTCTGCTCACCTGCCACTTCCGCAACTCCACAGGAGGAGATGAACTTATTACTGAAGCCCACCAGAGCTCTTCTTGGGTGCCCCTTTTCTCCCCCTAGGGTGGGCATTTGCCCCTTCCCCTACCACCAACTGCCTTCTGGAACACAGAGGAGCAGGAGGGGGTCCCAGTGCTGTGTATACAGGGGGGAGGCTAGTAAGTGCCCACCTCCTGTCAGCTGCCAGACCAGGAGTGGGGGCTGCCACTGACTGAACCTACCAAGAGCCAGTAAGGAGGGAGGCCCTACCACAGAGAATTACAGGTGGTGATGGCGTTCCCCCGCTAGACTCCACCATATGAGGGGAAAGGAAAAACAAGCAGCCACATGTAGGGCCTGCGAAGGGATGGGCTGCAGGGTTACAAAGGGTCCCCCTCCTGTGAGACACCCCAAGTCCTGGGCAGAAAGCATTAACTGAGGGTGCAGTGGGAGATAAGGGTCCTGTCTGCACTTCTGGGTGGCCTGGACCAGGGCTGGGCAGAGTGGCTACACCTGCCCATCAATATCCAGCTGACCTCAGCAAACTAGGTTCTGTTCTCCGTGACCCCAGCAATAACAGCCACCAGTTGTTGGGATTTTTTTTTTAAGCAATTGAAAAATTAAAAGTCCAATGCTAGTTTAAAAAAAATTTTTTAAACTTCGTGCCTTACCCTTTTTAGGGGAAAAATATGATTTTTCCAGTGTCTCTGTTGGGAGACCCCAGAGCTGGTTGGGGAGCAACTCCTTGCCGAGCCTTCTTGCTTTTTTTTGTTTGTTTGTTTTTGTTTTGTTGTTTTAAGGAAGGAAAACCCCTCTGGAAGCAGCTTCTCCTAGCAGCCAGCCACCCGGCTCAGTTTTATGGTGGCTCCGGAATAAACTTTGGTGGTCAAATTCAAGTGCCCAGACCCCAGCTGTCTCCTCACAGAAAGCAGCCCACCCTCCTCGGCCCTGGCTGTGTTGCCACTGCTGACCACCACAGCCAGCCGCGGGAGAATACACTTTGGGGAATGGAGCCCCATGTTACCCAGGAGGCTGGGAGAAGGAGTAAACCCTGGGGGTGGGGTGGGATCGGAGCTGGGGAACCAGAAGAGCAGAAGTTAAGATTCCTTACCCACACCTATGCAGTGAAAGGGGTACCGCACACACTAGTTCCCATCACTGTTTGGGGAGCCTTTTGCCTCCCATAAACTCAAATTTAATGAGGTCAGCACGAACCCCATAAAAGCCACAGTCCATAGTTCCCCACCATTGTAATTAAACATGCTGCCCCCAGTTCACCCTATAAAAAAGGAGAGGAAAGAGGAAATACAACAGATTTCTCTTTTTGTGTCCCTCTTGAGGCAGTGAAGTCTCACACGTCAGCTGAGCCCCTGGCCACAGCCGAGGGAGAGTGTAAAAAGCAGCGCCCCGCATGGGGTGCGGTGGCCTGAGGGGTCCTGGGTGCCTGTTCCCAGGGCTGCAGAGCCACCCACCCTCTTGGCCCCCTAGTTGAGGCTCACCACCCAGGTGTTGCTTCTAGAAGACCAGGCAGGGCCTGTCTATGGAGGGAGGAAGGACTTTTGGTGTTTGTATTTGGAAACCTCACTACCTTCCTTGTCTGCTTTGCCATGCTTGGACAAGAAAAAAATCAAATCCAAACAACTTTTCTTTCTTTCTTTCTTTCTTTCTTTCTTTCTTTCTTTCTTTCTTTCTCTCTCTCTCTCTCTCTCTCTCTCTCTCTCTCTCTCTCTCTCTTTCTCTTTCTTGTTTTTTTGAGAAGTGGGAGTCCATTTTCACACAGAGTTTGGGGTGTTTGGAGGGTCCCGGTTCTTGCTGGTTTTCCCTGAGAGCCCAGCAGGCTGAGTCCTGGGGCTTTGGTTCTTAACCTCCTTCCTGAACAAATCCTGCTCTAGGAACTGCTTCTCAAAACCCAGGTGCCTTCTGCTCCAGCCAGTTGTTCTGGCTGCTCGCACCCAGCCCTGAACCTCTCCATAAAGTGATTTTTTTTCCGCTGTCCAGAGGTGTCCGGTAGTGCCCAGCAGGGCTGGCAGAGGAGTGCAGCACCACAGAATCAACCCCCTTGGGCCATCCGGAGGGAGGGCAGACAAGCCCAGAGAAGAACAAGGGTGGGGGCACAACTGAAGAATTGGAAGGAGGCGTACAGGTCTGGCTGCAGTAACAGGGAGATAGGGAGGGGGCTTCCACAACGACGAAGTGGTCCTTGGCTCCCCTGCCATGCCGGACTGGATACCATGCTGGTTTGTGCAGGGATAACCAAACCTGGCTCCACCACCCACCTCCGAGACCCCTAGATTATTCACGGACAGGTGCCCCTGATTAGCTCTTCCCAGGGCCCAGACAACGAAAGACAACACTGCACCAGCCTCCTCTGCCACCCAACAGCCAAGGCTGAACCCCCACCCAACCTGAAACATACATGGTTCTGGTTATTTTCAATCTTTTTCTTTGGGGTTTGGGATTTAGAAAACCACAGTGGGATGTAGCTTTCTGCGCATTGATTGACAATAAAGGCAGGCATGAAATATTCACCCAGGGCCACTCTCTCGTACTAAATATTTAACACAACATTAGAGAAGGTTTTTCCCAGACTTCACCAGGCACCGGCTGGGCGGCTGGCGCACTGCTCAGCACTCGTTTATGACTAATGCGAGTCCCTAGCCGGCGGCGCAGCGCAGCCAGCCAGCCCAAGTTGGGACATTGGCTTGCAGCTGGGCTGCCTCACCTTTGGGAAACTTCGGAGACTCTTCCGGGGAGTCTCTCCAAAGATTCCAGGAAAGAAGCTTTGGCATCCAGCTCTGGTCAGGGAGACCAGGAAAATGGACTTCCTCAAACTCTGGTGAACAGCCGGTGGACTCTGTGGGCTGCGTACTGGGGTAAGACTTTATGGGGTGGGGTGGAGAAAAGAAGTCCTCCCTCCCACCCAGATCCCAGGGAGGAGGCTAGACACCCTCCCTTCTTCCTTCCCCAATCCTAGTGGGGGGGGGGAGGCTGGCAGCTAAGGAAGAAAAAAAATACACTTACCCCCTCCCAGCCACCGCCCCCGCCCATCCCACCGCCCATTCCACCCTAAGCCCTGTCTCCCCTCCTCTGCTCGCTGGCTCCGTGGAACGGAGAGAAGGGGAGTGACCAGAGAAAAACGAATACAAATCTGCAATTGATTTTCATAATGTTTCTGCGGTGTTTGCAAACCAATCGCCTGAACGTCCCCCATCTTACCTAAGAGAGAACCCCTCCTACGTCTGCGAAGTGCTCCGAACTGATATATGACAATATCTACTTTGGATCACGTGCTCGAGAGAGAGAGACTAAGACGGATAACGCGCGTCATCTCGCCTTCCCAAATTTTCCCCCCCTCGCTTCGACCGGGTCCAAAAGCTCCAACCACCAGAGCCGGAGGGAGAGGAGAACGATGTTTAACTCGGTCAACCTGGGCAACTTCTGCTCGCCGTCGCGCAAGGAGAGGGGCGCCGATTTCGGCGAGCGAGGGAGCTGCGCCTCCAACCTCTATCTGCCCAGTTGCACTTACTACGTGCCCGAGTTTTCCACCGTCTCCTCCTTCCTGCCCCAGGCCCCTTCGCGCCAGATCTCCTATCCCTATTCGGCCCAAGTGCCCCCGGTGCGGGAGGTCTCCTACGGCCTGGAGCCGTCCGGCAAGTGGCACCCCCGGAATAGCTACTCCTCCTGCTATGCGGCGGCCGACGAGCTTATGCACCGTGAGTGCCTGCCTCCGTCCACCGTCACCGAGATCCTCATGAAAAACGAAGGCTCCTACGGCGGCCACCACCACCCCAGCGCCCCGCACGCAGCCCCCGCCGGCTTCTACTCGTCCGTCAACAAGAACAGCGTCCTGCCCCAAGCCTTCGACCGTTTCTTCGACAACGCCTACTGCGGCGGCGGAGGTGGCGGCGGTGGTGGCGGCGGCGGTGGAGGCGACGCGCCCGCCGAGCCCCCCTGTCCGGGCAAGGGTGAGGCCAAGGGGGAACCCGAAGCGCCCCCGGCGGCCTCGGGACTGGCGTCCCGGGCGCAAGCGGAGGCCGAGGCCGAGGAGGACAACACCAACCCCAGCTCGTCCGGGTCGGCCCACTCGGAGGCCAAGGAGACCTCGGCCAAGGGAGCCGCCCCCAGTAGGTAGCCGCGGCCGGGAACCTGGAGGGCAGCTAGGGGAGGGCGCGCGAGGGAGGGCGCACCGGCAAGGGGAGGCCGGGCTAGCGGGGCCGGCCGCATGTTTTGGGTCAGTCCGGTTTAATGTGGAGTTTTATAAGCATTCAAATGATTTTTATTATAACCTACAAAGCCCTCTCTCTTCCAACGACTCGACTTTTTACGATGGAGCAGGGGTGGGGAGGGAGGGACAAGGGCGCTTTGGAAAAGCCGGGTGAACCCTCCCTCTCTCATTCTCCCCCCGTTATCTCACTTGGTCTGTGAAATTTTTTAAAAGCGCCACCATTGCAGGCGATAACTTTGATCGTGAACTTAAGAGGAGCATTTGAGGAAGGATGAGGAACCAGGCTGGCTGCGGGGAGGGGGGACCACGGTGGGAGGGAGGGAGGGGAGGGGTGGAGGGGAAGAGAGAGGGGAGGGCGAGGAAGAGGCCCGGAGGAGCCCAGGAGGGAGAGAGGTGGGGGGGAGGGGAGGCAGCGGAGCAAATCCTGAGAACCGAAAGAGGAGGCCCAGGTCGCTCCGCTGGTTTTCCAACTATTCTTTTCTTTCTTTCTTTCTTTCTTTAAATGTTCAAATTACGCGTTGGCCCCGGAGCCGGCCCAGGGCGCCGACACCCGAGCGATCCGGGAGTCAGTTGGGCCTGGGGGAACTGGGGACGGACGGCTGGGGTTGCGCTGCAGGCGGGGGTGCTGCGGGGTGGGCCTCAGGGATTCTGGGTGCTCCGCGGCCAGGAGGCCTGGGCAGCGAGGCCTCTCGCCAGTCGGCCCGGGTGGCCCAGGGCCCCTAGCTCAGCCCAGCCCCGGAACCGGCACCGGAGCGGCCCGGGGCCCGGTGCGCCCCTGGCTTCCTCCCGGCCGATTTCCCACGCTGCTCTCGCCAAGCTCTTGCTTCCTTGCGCCTGTTCCGCCAGCTTCTCTGATTTCTGCGGGAAGCCGGGAAGGGAGGCGGGAAGCGGGCGGGCATGCAGGGGGCACAAAGAGAGGGGAACGCACAGTGTCCTGGCGGGGCTTCCCTCTCGCCCCAGACCTCGCCACTCAGGCCGTCGCCTAAAAGCTGGAAAAGGGCGTGTGGATGTGTGTGTGTGTGTGTGTGTGTGTGTGTGTGTCGGGGGTCGCTCACTGGGCCCGGCGGGCACGCACGCTGCAGGGGGGTCGAGGCCACCCCAGCGCCCACGTCCCGGTCCTGCAGTGCTTGTGGTGTGTGTGTGTGTGTGTGTGTGTGTGTGTGTACGCGCGCGCGTGCGCTTGGGGCGCCCCGGCCCGGCGGGAGGGCAGCCTGGTGGCGGCGGCCCAGCGGCAGGGGCGAAGGGAGCAGGGCAGCTGAGCGCTCCACGGGGCCTGGGTCGCCCGGGTCTCACGTGTCTCTCTCCTCCCCCCTCTCCTCGCACTTGCCCCCTCCCCTCCCCTCCAGACGCCCCCCGCACCCGCAAGAAGCGCTGCCCTTATTCGAAATTCCAGATCCGGGAACTGGAGCGGGAGTTTTTCTTCAACGTGTATATCAACAAAGAGAAGCGGCTGCAGCTGTCGCGGATGCTGAACCTGACGGACCGACAAGTGAAAATTTGGTTTCAGAACAGAAGGATGAAAGAAAAAAAACTGAGCAGGGACCGGCTGCAGTATTTTTCGGGAAATCCGCTGCTGTAACCGCAGATCCGGCCCCCTGCCCGGGGCGGGGAGGTGGAGGGTGGGAAGGGGGCACAAGAGGAGATTATTTTATTTTATTTTTATTTTTTATTTGCTAATTCGTCTTCTTTCCGCGAGGGATGGAATACCGGACGTTGGAGTCTGGGCTGGCCCCCACTGCCCTTTTGTCGGCGCTTCCAAGCGGAGCCGCCGTCGCCTTCGCCTGACTCTCGCTTTTGGGATGGGGATCCGGCCTGGAAACGGGTGACGGGAAAACACCCGACCCACGGCAGACCCCTTCCTTCCCTACCGTGGACATCGTTGGCGTCGCCGCCGAGGAGGCCGAGACTTTAATTTAAATGAAAAAAAAACACGCACCTCGCTAACTGCTTCTTGCCACTCGCCCGGTGCGGGGGTGGGCGGGGTAAGGGGCGGGGGCCGTGGGCGCCGGAGCCCCACAACCCTGGAACTGAAAAAGCCCCCGTCGCCCCTACCCCGGCCGGCCGCTGCCACACCTTGTCTGCGGCCGCTGGGTTCCCCGCCCCTTCTGCACCTGGCCCCACTGCTAGGGGGGCAGCTAAATGTGATCCTGCCTTGCTGTGAATTTGTGGTTACCTCCGCCCCGGTGTTAGGTGTGCGAAGTCCGAAGTCCGTGTCCTACCTCCTTGTGTGCGCTCTGTCCATCCCAACAGCCCAGTTTTTTCTCCCTATGCCCGTGGAGAGAGAGAGAGAGAGAGAGAGAGAGAGAGAGAGAGAGCGCGAGAGCTTTTTTGAAATGTCTTCACTAGTGCATTGAGGTTTCCAAACCTTTCCGAGCAGTACCCACTTGGATTTCTAGCTTACTCTATGCCGTTGTTACTGGGATGGGGAAGCTGGAGAGAGAAGAGACAATTTAGGGCGAGCCTCATAACCGCAGGGCTGGAGGGAAACCTCGATTTTTCTTGTCAATTTTGTAAATACGTTTAGCAAGCCAGAGAAGGTGCAGGAGGAGGACCCGGACGAGATTGGAATCCTCTGCCTGCCTGGCTCTCCAGGCACCTGGGTCCCAGGGAGTGTACTGCAGTCCCTTACCCTGCCTCCATCTCGGAGAGGGAGTGTTGTGATTTTTTTTTTTTTTTGGTGGCAAATAAAGATCTTGCAATCTGTACAATATTATCATTTTATTGGACCCTTTTATGAACTTCATTCCTTAAAAAATAATAATAATAAAACACCTCCACATTCGCAAGATGGTGGAGGAAGCAGGCAGCAGAGCCCAGACACCCGGCACCAGGGCCAGCCGGTCTGGAATAGCTCTCTCCTGGGTTGATCAGGCCGGGCATCCTTCTACTCTCCGGTGGGCAACCTCTCCCCACCTCTCTCCCAACCTCTTGTTTCTCACATGCAGGAGGCTCAGGCCGGCTGTGTGGAAATGCCCAGCCACACTTTCTGTCTAAGTACACCGTTTGTTGTGCAGTAAATTGTAACCATCATCAAATTTAAATTTATAGGAATTTTCTTGGCTCCACCACCCTCCTGCCAGATGTCTCGGTCTGTCACAGTTAAATCTGTAGGGTGGAGGGGTTAAGGCTTTTGCCAATTATTTTTTTCTTCTATGAGAAACTGTATTGGAATTTTTATATACAGTTTTGAAAGAAGGAGGGGAGAAGAGGAAGAAAGAGACCCCTTCCCATCCCTCTTCTCATCCTCCACCCCACCCCAACCCCAGGATGGAAAGCAGGGTCTGGGCCCCTTCCCCTTTGGGCACAAATGGTCAGACTCCTTCAGACACAACAACAGGATACCCAGGCTGGGCTGCCCTGATGTTTATGTGGTGTTTATACCTTGGGGATCTTCCTCTCAAGCGTAGAGAGCCCCAGAAATTTGTTGGGTAGGGGTGGGCGTGGGGTGGAGCATTGAGGAAGGAGGTGGCCAGAGGGGACAGCTGCAGCCACACCCATTTGTGTTCACTGCCGGAGTCTTCAGGTGAAGTTGGCCAGGGGGTCCCTGCAGCGCTTCCCCTAGAGGCTCTCTGGCTGGCCGCTGTTTTAGGTTCATGATTCAGACAGTCTCTCCAGCACTTTTCTCCTCTTCCTCCTAGCTGTGCTCTCCAACCTGATGTTTGTCAGTACGATTGTGTGGGCTGCAAGACTGTTTTCCTTAGGGCCTGTTGTCCCCTCTGCAGGCAGAGCTCTGAGGCTGTCAGTGAGGGTCTTCAGGCAGGATCTGCCAGCCAGGAGTGTGTGTATGTGCATGCGTGCGTGCGTATGTGAGGCACACAATGCCCTCCTGTGCCCCCATTTTATCTGTTGCTGTGCCTACACAGACGCACTATTATTTGCATCCTGGAGTAAATCCGGCCTGCCCCGTGCATGCAAAGAGCGCCTGCCTATATCTCCACAGTATGCCAGCCCTGGCAGTGTTTAGGAGGGTGACAGGAGTGGTGGGATGGGGAAGGAGGGTCCCCTGTATGTGACAAGAGGTGTGAGGGTGAGCGCCCATCCACCGGAGGACTTATTAACCTACCAGCGGTGCATCTTATGAAATAGAATGGCAAGAACTCAAGAGAAGATGAACCTGTTTATAAAGCAAAAAACAGCCTGCATCTGGCTCCTGATTTAGGAAACAAATATGTCCAACTGGGAATTCTCCTTTAACGTGCAGCTCCGACAAAATCCTTGGCTTAAGGAGAGGTTTCTCAAGGCCGGGAAGAGAGGAAAAACAAAGCTTGTGACCCAGGCCCAGAGAGCTGCCAGTCCAACTCTGGTGGCCTTCCAGAAAGCGAAGGGAGAAGGAAGGGTCTCTGACTACCCTGCAAACCAACCCACCCTTGGACTCTGGGGATGTTCAACCGTCCCCCCCCTCTTGCCACTCAGGGGCACTCTACCTCTTAGGGTAATCCCCTCCAGCCACAGAGCTTCCCCGGGAACAAAAGATTCTCGTCTAGACGCCGCCATAAAGCGCCCTCCGCGCCTCTAAACCCAGTTTCATTTCGTCCTTAACGACCCAGTCTGGCCTGTGTTAGAAAACGCTTCCGCCCTAAATAGTAAACAAACCTTCCCCCCACCACCACCCAGTGCATGGTCTTACTTCTCCCCACACCCCCACCCAGGCCCCTACCCCATCACCCCCTTACCCCATATTTCCCTCTTTTCCTCCAGTCTTTCTCAGTTTCCAGCTCCCCAGTCCCTGCCTCCCCCTCCCCAGTAAATAAATCCGAGGCCGAGTTCAAAGTTTCCCAGAGCTAAGGAGGAATGTTGGTTGTAAAAATCCAAGTTTATAGCACACGTGGGAGTTTACAAGCGTATTAAGTGGTGTGGGCTGAGAGAGGGTACCCCGCCCCTCCCCCTCCAAGTATGAGTTTTGGGGGCGCAGGGGGACACCAAGGGCATTTAGAGTGAGAAATGGGTTGGGGTGGCCTTGAATTTGGGGTTTCTTTGTCACTCAGACCTTGAGGTTGCTGGGCATTGTGCATGCAGGGGAGTCCTGGAGGAAACTTGCAGCCCCTTGCTAGAGAGCCCATGGGTTCCAGATGTTCCCCGGGAAGGGTAGGGGGTGGTTCTGGTTTTGGGGACAGTGGAGTTGGAGGGGGGAAGGATAGACCCATTTTCTGAAAGACAGAATTGGGGCTACCTGAAGCCAGACCTCCACTACTGTGGGTGATCCTATCTGCATTCGATTTCCTGAGTGGACTTGGGGCACAGAAGCCTTTTCCTACCAGGGTAAAGGGAAACTTTGAACTTCAAGGGAGTCAAGGGCACCACCCCTTCCCTCTCCACGCCCCTCTCTGGAATCAGAGGGGGAATGTTCGCTGAAGGGGGCAGCCCCTGAGGTTTCCTGGTGCCCCCAGGGCTGGCTCCTGCCATTTGCTCACCCTCCCCTCCTAGCCTGCCAGAACCCTGAGCACGCGACTGCGCTCTTTATTATTCATATAAACCTCTGCAAAAGGTAACGCCCGGGAAGTTTTTATAACTTTGTTTGGCATAAAAGTTTTACAAGATTCCCCCTCCCTTTTTTTTAACTTGAAAGTTTTGGTCACAGTAGAGGATGAGGTAGATCTTTGGGAAGGAGAGAAGAGAGAGGGGGTCTGGTGCCCCAGCCAGGGGTAGTTGAGGGGTGGGGGGTGGGGATAGGTGGGGGTGGGGATAGGTGGCCACTGAGGGCGGGAGGGCCGGGTAGTGGGGGAAAGAATGTCCGGAGCGGCCTTTCTTTGCTTGAAGGCAAAATGGCTTGCAGGTCGGGGTTAATCCTTCCTGAGGCCTACCTAGGACCTGGCTGATTTAGGCAAGCCAGCGGAGACTTCAGCCTTGGGGAAACTCCTGGCCTCTTTGCTTCTGAGATTATACCTTCTAAGGGCTCCAAAGCTGGTATAACCTTGCCTGGAGAGGATTCACTTCATACCCATTTGTTTTCCTTGCTGGCTCCTGTTCTTTGTCTCTCTCTCTCTCTCTCTCTCTCTCTCTCTCTCTCTCTCTCTCTCTCTCAGATACACACACACTCCCCCCTATAAGCCAGACCAAAAACCCATAACCTTGACTCAGACTGCCCGATGTGGAGGGTCCCCACACATGCTGCCTGTCAGGTCCACAGCAGCTCTCTCTGAAGCAAGGAATCCAAACAGCTTGGAAACCTCTACCGGAGGACACAGCCGCAAACCGGGACTGCGAACAAAGGTGCCCACTGGAGGGGTGGGGGTGGTGAGAGAGGCTGACCCCTCCTCGGAACTACCCCTCACCCCACCCCACCCCACTCCCTGGTTTCCTCTGCCTCTAGTCTCAGAGACACCAGTTGGGCACAACTTGAGGTCATTTCAGTGTTGAATTCTAGACACAAAGAGGGGGTGTCTCCTCCTCAAAGGCAAGCCTGGAGAATCAGGACCCCCAGGGTGTGTGTGTGTGTGTGTGTTTGGGGATGGGGAGGGAGAGAGAGAGAGAGCAAGCTAGTGCGCCTGGCACTTCAGGGAACCAACAGTACCGGTGACGATGGTCCCAGGATCGGCTTTCCTTTCTCTCTAATGGCGACTGCTGAGGCCTGACTCCTGGCTGCCGCTGCCAGCCGCCCTACTACACTTCGCCTTGTCAATTGCCCAGCTAAGACTGAAGGCGGGAGAAGGTCAACTCCAAGCCTGAGCCGCAGTTGCTGGGGCTGGCTGGCTGGCCGGACAGGGAGGCCTGTGGCTGAGCCTGCCGCCGTCCCCCTCACCTAGCCCAGCACAACACAGAAAGATAAGAAAGGCTGGCAGAGGAAGGGCAGGCTGGAGGAGGGAAAAGAGCAAAGGATACATCGTGTAGCTGAGAGAAGAAAAAGAGGACGTGGGGAGTAAGAAAGAAAACAAATTTCAAAGAAGGAACAAATGGATTACAGGGGGAAAGGAGTCCCAGAGAGTTGGAAGAGAGCAAATACAGAGAAAAAGAGGACTAAGAAACAGGAAGAGAAAGAAGGAAGGAAGGTGAGGGGAAAAAAATAAAGAAACACGTTGGAAGACACAGGGCTTGGAAAAGGCATTTAGTCCACGGAGGAAGATTTTTTTTTTCTGGAACAAACTAACCTAATCACAACCCGACACTGCCTGAAAACCTGACTTATTAGGACAAACTTGATGTAAATCATTAAAGTGGGGAACAAAGCCTTTCCCCCAAGACCTCCTCCCACCCGTGTCCTCCACCCAAAGCCGCTCTCACGCCGTGTCCATGGGTCGCAGTATGGTTTCGATTTGGGGACGCAAGGTGAAAGAACCAGTCTGCCTCGGAGCCGTTGAAACCTGCGGATTTAGAATTCAGGGACCTCGGGGGCAAAACACTTGGAGGTAAAAGTGAATATTTGTGGCTGTGTACACACAATTGTGTGCAAGCCAGACATGTGTAACAGATGCTGAGGCTGAGGCCCACAGCATGTGGGTGGTGCAAGCAAACCCCAGATATGAGAGCCGGTCCACTGGCGGGGCTGCCGATGCCGAACAGGCCCCGATAAGCCGCCTCGGCCTCCGCCTCCTCCTACCTGTTTGAAAAACAACTTTTTTTCCCCCTGAACATTCCACCGTTTCACTGGGATTTCCTTTCACCAGCCAGTGAAGAAGGGGAAAAAAGCAAATACTTTCCTCAAGTTTGGGTTAGAGAGCGATTTATCTGGGCAGAACAGCCTGACATCAGCAATGTGATTTGTCCATTCCAGTCTGCTGGACATTTCAAGGTGCACACTTAAGTTGTTTTTTTTTTTTTTTTTAAATCTGGATTTTACTATTTGCCCCATAAAGGGAAAGGCTCTCTGCCCTTGTCATTTCATCTGTGGAATTTCTCAGGTAACTTGTGCGACTTCTTTGGGGAGAAATCACAGCATTTTCGCTGGACACAAGAGATGTTTCTGGGGGTCCCTCTAACCCACCACCCTGGGTTTCTTTGTCACTATGTAGAGGTATAAACAGCGAATCAAATATCAAATATAGGAACAGTTTCCTGGGCAAATTCCCAAAAAGTTGGAGAAATGACTTAGTAAGAGTTCGTTCTTGGGGGTGCTTGGGGGAGAGCCACTCAGTTTTCCTTGAATCCCTAAATGCAGTCACCAAGGGCAGAGGCTGAAACGTCCTGGCCCTGGTGGGCGCCTGGCAGCGGCAGCTGGGCTGGGTGGCCACAGTGGCCCCAGCTGCCTTTGAACGCCAGGCCTGGACAATAGAAAGGATGCTGTCTTTGCTCGTGGCCAAGCCCAAAGGGGCAGGGCTGGGACCCAGACCTGGCTGGACGTCCCTGGGTCAGCTTCCCTCCTGACCTGCTTCCCCACTCCCCAGTTTCCTTCTTTCAGCTGCCACAGAGGCAGCAACCCAGCAAGTTAGTCTCCCTCCCAGTTTCTCTGTCCCCTGACAGTGCAGCATTTTCCTTTATCTCGTGGTAATTAGAAGCAAACATTTGTCCCAACGGGGGTCCCACTTAAGCTGATGAATTTGATTTCTTTTTTCATTAATGGGCCGTGTTTATCATACTTCCAATTATTTCAACTTTAAACACTACTCCTTCTTGTGAGGCACTGGGAGCCAAGGATGGAAGAGTGGGGTGGGGATCTCTCCCCTCACAAAGGCAAGGACTCCATCCCCTCCCCTGGCTGCAATGAGGGGGTGGTAGTCTTTGCTTCTTCATCTCACTGGTTTCCCAGACTCCTCCTTGGGACCCTTAGAGAGCTTTCCTCAGCCGGCACCCCCAACCACCCTTCCAGACTGGGCTCCAACTGGCTCCCCAAGAGACTCTTTCCTTACAGCCTTCCACCCATCCCAGCCAGGGTAGGGCCGGGGGGGGGGGGGGGACTACCTCTGCTTCTGCCACCCAGAGAAAAACCAACAGATACCAAGGTGGCCCAGCGGCACCTGGCTGTGGGGAAGTGGTTCCAGTCTACTCTCTCTTGGGATGGGGGGTGGGGGTAAGGGCAGGAGACCAGAGCCTGGAGACTCCAGGGACTGGTGAACCAGACAAGAAAATAAAGGCCGATGTGAAAGGGGGAGGGCACCCTCCCGAGCCATATAATTCTCAATTGCTTTGGTCTTTAATTTCATCGTCCCATAAATGAGGAAATATCAGTTCCCATACTAAATTTTTATCCCCAGCTGATAAATATGACGGGAAATTTTCGTTGGGTCCTCGTAAAAGGGAACTGTTTCGATCAAACTGGTGAGGAAGACTTATGCAGATAATACAAACAGAGTGGCCATAAAGTCTCAGCCGCTTCCCGCGGGATGGGTGGTAGGCCAAATGGCTCCCAGGACTGACTGCGAGGGCTCTGGGGGCTGTCCCAGGTCTGCTGCTAGCCAGGCCTAACAGCCTAACCTTGCCCTGGATAAGCCCCCCACGCCTAGGCCACCGGGACCCCTGCAAAGCAAAACACAAAACCGTTTCAGATCTCCGCTCCACTGTCCTGCAAGCCAGCCCCCCGCGCACCACGCTAGCTTCCAGTTTTCCGGGGAGTGGGGCCTGGGAATCCCTGCGCCTTCTCTCTCCAACCCTCGACCCGGGAATTCTGAGAATTTTTCTGCACGGGTTCTCTCCGAGCTGCCGCCAGCGTGGGCCTCCCCAGAAGCGCTCCTCCTCTTCCTCCTCCTCGCGGCCAGGGCTTAGGATAGGAGGGCACTGAGGGTCCCTTCCCCACCGGGCTCTGGCCCTTTGCAAAATAGAACCCCCCAGAGGCGCTGGCGAGGGGAAAACCTGGGGGGTGCACGGCAGGGCGGGGAGACGCGTTATTCTGCAGATTCCGTTTCCTGAGGAAGGGGTGCACAGTTTAGTTCGCTTGGGGAGAAAGACAACGCGGAAAAATGAAAAGAATCATTGGAAGCGTGTTTGTGTGTTTTCCCTCGTTTCTTCTCTTTTTAAAAAACCACCACCACCAAAACGGACTGGTTTCTCTTTTTCTAAAAATACAGCCAGGCCACTCCAGCTCCAGAGGAGCCTTCTCTGGGTGTCCCTGATGCGGTAGCGTCTTGTGGCCCGTCTTCCCGCGTCATACGCGGCTCCCCGACAGGCGCTGAGGACCCCGCGGGCTCCTTCTTTTTCTCCAAGATTTTTTTTTTAAAGTGTGTATATGTGTGTGTGGTGTATGTGGGGGGCAAGGTCAAGCGAAACGCCAGAGCCGCCGCCGCCGGGGGTCGGGGAGCAAAAGCGGCCGAACCGGCTCTCCAAGGCCAAAGCCTTCCGGGGCCCCTAAGATGGTGACCACCCAGCCAGGCGCAGGCCGCAGCACCCAGGCCTGGGAGCGCGCGGCCAGCCTCCTCCTCCCGCGACTCCCGCAGCAGCCCCGCAGTGACCGTGACCCCCTCCCTGCCCCACCTCAGACGCCGCCACGTCCACGCCGCCACCGCCGCGGTTCCCCTCAGAGAACCTGCCCCTCCGCGAAGCTCCAGACGCGCGGCAGCCCCGTGCGCTCACAGGCTCCAGGGCCAACAAACCCAGGGAACCCGAGAGAGGCAGGGGGGAACAGAAACTTTGGTCCTGTTGAAGGTTCCTCAACTTTTTTCTCCCTTCTTCTTGCTAGCCGGAGTGCACATAGTCCCCTCTTTCCTCCCCCACACCTACCCAGACCTCATCTCTCTCCTACCTTCGCGCCCCCCTCAGGGAAGAAGCGGTGGGGTGACGGATGAGGAGTAGGGGTGGAAGATGCGGGTGGAAAAGTAGAGAAGCAGAGGGGAAGAGAGAGGGATGGGGAAAGAAGTACCTGAATCGTGTGTGTATGGTGTGTGTGTGTCTTGACCTTTTAATTTGAATTTGACTGTTTGGAGCCCCTGGTTGCCTCGCTTTCTCTCCTGCATTTCCCCCCTCTCCGCCCCCTCTGCCCTGCACTTCCAGGCTGGTTCCCGGGTAAACAAACCTCACTCTCCCCCCATGCAGAACCCCCGTCCCCCTTCCAGCCGCCCCCCACTCCCACCGCCCCAGCGGCCCCGGGGGCGCTTCCTTTGTTCGCGGGGAAGGGCATGGGTGCCCCTACCGCGAGACAGCTGCTAGGTGGCGCTGTTACTCCACGCTGCGCGCTCCGCCTGCCGACAACTTGACCCCGCTGACGTCACGGCCGTCTGAATCATCAAGGCCATTTTCAAATCCCATTGGTCTAGCCGTCACATGGTGAGGACCGAATGCGCGGATAATTATGGGGCTGATATTTCCCCCCCACACCCCTTCCCCTTCTCTTTTCCTCCCGCCCCTCCGGCCGCCACCCCCCCTCCCGGATGGGGGAGGGAAAAAAAAAAGATGTCAGCTCCTCCGCTGTAGTATTGCTCCTTAAAAACCCCTCTCTCTGAAAATGACATGCCCTCGCAATGTAACTCCGAACTCGTACGCGGAGCCCTTGGCTGCGCCCGGCGGAGGAGAGCGCTATAGCCGGAGTGCAGGCATGTATATGCAAGCTGGGAGTGACTTCAACTGCGGGGTGATGAGGGGCTGCGGGCTCGCGCCCTCTCTCTCCAAGAGGGACGAGGGCGGCAGCCCCAACCTGGCCCTCAACACCTACCCGTCCTACCTCTCGCAGCTGGACTCCTGGGGCGACCCCAAAGCCGCCTACCGCCTGGAGCAACCTGTTGGCAGGCCGCTGTCCTCCTGCTCCTACCCACCTAGTGTCAAGGAAGAGAATGTCTGCTGCATGTACAGCGCCGAGAAGCGAGCGAAAAGTGGCCCTGAGGCAACCCTTTACTCCCATCCCCTGCCGGAGTCCTGCCTCGGGGAGCACGAGGTGCCCGTGCCCAGCTACTACCGCGCCAGCCCCAGCTACTCGGCGCTGGACAAGACGCCCCACTGCGCCGCGGCCGGCGACTTCGAAGCCCCCTTCGAGCAGCAGCGGCCCGGCCTCAACGCGCGCGCCGAACATCTGGAGTCGCCTCAGCTCGGGGCCAAAGTGAGTTTCCCTGAGACCCCCAAGTCCGACAGCCAGACCCCCAGCCCCAGCGAGATCAAGACGGAGCACAGTCTAGCGGGCCTTAAGGGCAGCCCCTCGGAGAGTGAGAAGGAGCGGGCCAAGACCGCCGACTCCAGCCCCGACACCTCGGATAACGAAGGGAAAGGTAAGGCCGCCTGGGCCGCGGGGGCCCGGCCAGGGTGCTGGGGCACTGGGGCTTGTGGCCCCAGGTAGGGGGAGGGGACGGAGAGCCAGGGGTGCAAGGTTGGCTCCCCACCCCTCACACACACACACATACACACACCCCTCAAGAAGGCCCTGGGGGCGGTTGGTCTCTGGAATGCGTCCCCCCTGCTTGCATGCGGCTCCCCTGGCTGCATCGACGCGCCAGGCTGGTGGCACGTCATTGAGCTGCGGCATGGAGGTGCGGATCATCCTCTGGGGTCTGGGGTGCCGAGGTGGGGGGCGGTGCGCACCGCGCGGGTTAAACCTGCAGGGCGCCGGGGTGCTGGCCCTGGATGATGAGGGCTCCTGGGTGCGCGCGTTGGTTTGCATTCGCTTTCTCAAGGCTGTTTTCCCCCCAGGACGTGACTGGGGGGAGTTGATGTGTGCCCCCCGCCCCAAATCCCTGCCCTCGGCTCAGGTCAGAGGCTTTCCAAAAGAAAGAAAGGGAAAAAAAATGTCTTAAAATGGCGATCTGGAGCCACGCATTAGGGAAGGCTTAGGAGAGATGAGAGGGTTCTTTTTCTTGCGTGTTCCCAGCTGAAAAATTGTTTCCTGCGAAACGCGATTTGTTGTTTGTGGGTTTGGTGTGTGCGCGCGCGGTTTGGGCTCCTGCGGTTTTTGGCTCGGCCCGGGGGGCCTTGGGCCTTGGGCTGGGGCCGGAAGAGGTGGAGGTGAAGGGCTGCTGGCCACATCCCTCCCACCTCCAGATGCCTGGCTAGGAGATGGCGTTGGAACAGGGCATTTGTTGTGTTTTCGCCTCCGCTGTGCGTTTACCCCCCCCTAGTTAAAAAGCACTTTTCCTCCCACCCCCACCCGCGTTGGTTTCCGAAAGCTGCCTCCAAGTGAGTGTTGGGAAACATTTCTGTGTGCGTGGCAAGCGGTGCTCTCCTGAAAGGGAGTGTGGCTGTGCTTGGAGTTCATTGTGGTTTTGGTTGGAGAGAAAAAGACTGGCCAGAGTTCAAGCTCAGGGTTCAAGATACAGGTCTTGCTGGAAGATCCTGGCTGGGGTGGGGCATGGGGGGTGCGCTTAAAGACCTTTTCTCTGACACCTGGAGAGAGAAGGGGCGGGGGCGGAGCGCGGGCGGGAAGCTCAGCGAAAGGACTTCTTCCGGAAAAGTTGATGCAAAACGCCTCTGGAAAGGCCCAAGGAGGCCCGCTGCAGGCTCCACACCCTTCCCCAGGGCCGGGTTGCGGGTAGAGACGTGGATGGTGGAGCTAGCTGGGGCGGACTGGCCCCAGTGGAGCTTTCTATGGGGAAGGCTACCTACACGTTCACCTGCAGCGACCTACACGCTGCCCTCGCTCAGCTAGTTCCTGGCATTCACGCAGGCACGCTGTTTACACAGGCATCCACCAGGGCAGAGCCTTACCCTTATGGGGGCTGCTGTGCCCAGGTGGCCTGCAGAGATCTGGCTGAGAAGCTAGCTGAGGGTGGGTGCGTGAGTGAAGGCTGTGGGGAGGCTTGGAGGGGTGCCCCCCTGCAAGAAGCCTTCCTGATCCGTGGCACATGTGCAGTGTGGGGGGGTAATGTTACCCATCTCCACAGACCCTGAGCTTAGTTGGGGTATACATGTAAGGTATAAAATGCTGCATGCTTCTCCTGCCAACATCGAAATCAAGGTGACTAAGTGTACCTCCTAACTGGAACTATACCCATCTTGGAGGCTTCCCTTTTTCTCCTGCTGTTCCCCCAACAGTCTAAGCCCTCCCTCCCCAACCAAGCCCGAGAAGCCCACCCATCCCCTGTGTTCTCCTTGTACCCACCCCCATCCCATCTTGGCATCTCAGTCAAAGACAGGATTGACGAAACTTACCCAGTTGTAATTTCTCTCCCTCCCCTGCCCCCCCCACAAAAAAATTCCCCGCAAAACTAACAAAGAAAACACAGAGGACAGAAGTAGAGATGGAAACAGTAAGGCAATGTGGCAATAACCTGCAGGTACAGAACCGAGAGAATTATTGAGAACAGAACATTCAGATTTGGCAAAGTGCAACCTCCTGAGGCTTGCAGGACCCTCCCCCTTCTTTTTCTGGCATTCATTTGGTTAATGTGCCTGCCCAACCCCCAGTCCAGTAAGACCCCAAAAACCTGCCAGCCACCTTCATTTGGTACTGAGAGAGCGCACAGAGCTATTGGGTAGAACCATTCACTGGGAATTCTGCTTGAGTCTCCCTAAATCAGATGACCCCAGGTCCCCCTTTCCCTGCTGCTACAGGAACAAAGTTGGTCCATCACAGTGAGGGTGTGTGCCAGGGGAGAGGAAACGCAGGTAATTCTCTCACACTAGCTCCCCCCTCCCCCGCAGACACGTGCAGAGGGATCTTTTTTCATATTGGTGTGAGAATCTCTGCAGGTAACATCCGTGTGGGTGTGCTGGTGGCATCCCATCAGCACAGACTAGGCAGGAGGCTCCTAGGAGGTGGCATCCCCTCCGGCGCCATCTCCCTTGACCTCCTTCCTCTGGAGGAAAGTTGTCTGAGGACTCCTCAGTCTGCCCCCAGAGCTGTTGCCCCTGACCTCTGCCTGGGGCGCTGGCTGCCCTGCCTCGGGGACTTGCCCCTGGGAGAGTTGTCTGTGGAGATGACTAGAAAAAGGGCAGTGGGCAAGCTGAAGAGGCACAGTCACCCTGGGGCACCTCTGGTGGGGGCAGCACCTGGGGGCTCGCTGCAGGCACAGCTGGATGGTCGCTGGCAGTGCCAAGGCCAGGACAGAATCCTTCACCAAGTAGTCAGAGCTCCCTGGGGATTGCTGGGGGGGGGGGAGTCTGCACTCAGGTCTGGGGCCTGGAAAGTGCTTTTCAGCCTTGGTTACATCCCCCCCCCCAAAGAGCTGGAATGGAACAGTACTGAAGGAGGGTTTCTTGAGATGTGGGGCAGCCAGTAGGATTAGCAGCTGGGGGAAAGGAAGAGAAAGAGCAAGAACATTTAGAGAAATTAGGGTCTCCTGGAGTCATTTACATTTAATAAATGCTTTGGAGAGAATGGCCTCCATCACCCCTTTTCCCTGGTTAGTCTAGACCCCAGAGAAATCCTTAAGAGCCCCCCCCCAAGTCAAGAGGACCCCCAGTGGCCAGATAGGCCCGCAGCTGGGCAAGGGCTGGCTTAGCCACCCCACAGCAGGCTGGCCAGGGCTGCAGCCTGCAGGCTGCCCCGGGGTTCCCTCTTGAAGAAATACTTATGCAAATAATGTTATTTTTAACAGAGGAGATAAAGGCAGAAAACACCACAGGAAATTGGCTGACAGCAAAGAGCGGAAGGAAGAAGAGGTGTCCCTATACTAAACACCAGACGCTGGAATTGGAGAAAGAATTTCTGTTCAATATGTATTTGACGCGAGAGCGCCGCCTGGAGATTAGCAAGACCATTAACCTTACAGACAGACAAGTCAAAATCTGGTTTCAAAATCGCAGAATGAAACTCAAGAAAATGAACCGAGAGAATCGGATCCGGGAACTGACCTCCAATTTTAATTTCACCTGAACGTGGGGGGGCTTTCCCCTCCCCTTCCCTCCTTTTCCCCGCCCCCCTCCCTTTGTGCCTGGTGATATTTTCCCTCCCTCTCTGAGTATAAATGCAACGCGTCTGAAAAAAAAAAAAAAGGCAAAGACTATCGTCCAAGGGACCTATGGCTTGTGCTGTGAGGATGCCTCTACCTAGAGCATGAGCAATGGGGTGCCAGGGTGTGTGATGTGGGGTGCGCCCTTGGTAGATGGGGGTGGGAGTGTGGTTGGTGTGTGTGTCAACCCCTCACTCTCCCACGCACTCGCCCTTAGCATTCTGTTCTCCGTGCAAACTTAAGACTGAATCCACCGATGGTAGGGAAAAAGAAAGGAAAAAGCTCAACCAGAAAGGGTCTGTAATCTGGCAGAACAAGTCAGGATCGCTTCTCTTCTTGCTGTGTCTCCTCCTTAGGATAATAGAGAATAATTTGGAGAAAGTTCCGCTAGTGTTCCTGTGTTTGTCGTAGCTCCCCGTGCCTCCCCAGCCTCCTTGTGTCTAGCCCTCCCAGTTGCTCTGAGAATCTGCTTGAAGTCTTGTATTCGTACTGCTTTTTGCTTTCCTCCCATCCCTCCCAGAGCCCCCCCTCCCATTCACTAACATCCCAGTAATTCCATCCAGAGGAACAATAAAAAAAAAGATAAACCTAGAATATAGCCAAGCGAAGGCAGAATGCCTCTCCCCCAACCCTAACCCTTCTCCAAAATTACCTTGTTCCTGTCTGGGAGTTGTGTTATTTAAAGATATTCTGTATGTTGTATCTTTTGCATGTAGCTTCCTTAATGGAGAAAAAAATACTAATAAATTTCCAGAATCGTACTCCTCAAATGGGTGGCTTTTTTGTTTTTAGTGCTTTTTTTTTTTAGTGACACCCCCTCCTCCCCCCCAAGCCGAGCGTGTGGATGTGTGTGTTTTGTGTTTGAATCATCTCCCCGAGCCTTTCTAGAATGTCTCTTGGCGGGTTTAATGTAAGTGAGAGACCATAACGTTGATTTAAATATTATCCAGGTGACCACAATAAGTCAAGGTCATAAAACAGTAATGTCAGGACGGTCTTGGTGCGCGCGAGAGGTGGGTTTTATGATCTGCAAATATAATGTGGTGCTGCAGTAAAAGATGCGTTTAAAGGTGACTGGAGGAGGGAAAGGAGGCAGAGAGCAAACTGCAATCTTGAAGAGCAGACGGATCTGATTGCCTGGGGTGCTGAGCGGGTGCACCCCACTGCTGCCGGGGGGCACCCCAAGAGGCCCCCCCACCATCCAAGGAGAGGAATAAACTTAACCACTGGAGGGGCACGAGGAGCTCAGCGCCGCCCCCCCACCCCACCCCTCGACAGCAGCGAACAGAAGCGCCAGCAGCAGGAGGAGGAGGCAGCGACAAGGTAAGAGGAGCGGTTTCTTGTTCTTCTCTCAGCGGCCGAGTGGGGACTAGCGGTGTCCCCAGGTGTCTGGCGAGCTGCGGGCAGAGCCTGGAGGAAGGTGTTGCAGGCAGTGTTGCTCACGAAGAGCTCAGGCGTGCCTGGTGGCCGCTGGCAACTGAGGGCAGCGGCCGGGAGCCTCCCCCCCACACCCATCCCCGGCCCATGGCCATGGGATTTGGCGGTTAAAGGTGGTGGTGGGGAACGAATTGGTGGCTTTTGGCTTCTTTATCTCTGCGGGGGATTGAGGGTCGCCTTGAGGTCGGCGTACCCGTGTTGTTAGGTGTCGCTCTGTCGGGTTGTCTGTTGGGAGAGGAAGGTGTGTGTGTGGGGGGGTGGTGGATGGGAGGTGCTGGAGAGGGTTGCAGCTTGAAGCTTAGGTTTTGCTGCCTTGGGCTGGTTTGGGTGTGTAAGCCAGATGCATGCTCTTGGTTCTTCCCTAGCACTCCCTTGGTTTGGGGGCTCTGCCAGGCTAAGTGGCAGCCGCTCCAGAGTGAGCACTGGCGCTGTGGCGCAGCTATTCAGGTTCCCCCAGGAAGCCCAAACTGAGCTGGGAGAGGGATAGTGTCAGAGCAGGTCCTGGAGGAGAGTGTGAGAGAAGCCAGAGGAACCAGACTGGGGACCCAGCTCCAGAGAAAGGCTTCCCCCCAGGGCCAGAGTTCTACTGCAGGGCTGGAGGGGAGGGGGAGGTATAGCGGCTGGCAGTCCCCAAGTCGCCCGGACCAGAAAGTGATGCAGCAGCCAGACCCCCTCCCAACACACACCCACACACCCACACCCACCCAGCCACCCAAAATCTGCTCTGAGTCCTTAGGGAGATTGGGGGGCGGAAAGGGGGACGGGGCCGAATTTCTTCCTTCCCCAACCCCCTTCCCTTCTCCTCCGGATAGACGCAAAGCCGAATCTCCCGCCCTGCTCGTTCAGCTGGTCTGTGGCTTAGGTAGTTTCATGTTGTTGGGATTGAGTTTAAAACTCGGCAACAAGAAACTGCCTGAGTTACATCAGTCGGTTTTCGTCGAGGGCCCCCCCACCCGCCTCTCCTGCCTGTTCCCTCCCAGAGGGACTGCCCCCACAAGCCCCCTCCCAGAGAAGGCCAAGTGGGGTGCAGACCGAGGAAGGGCAAGCCGGGAGTGGGGCCGCGGGGCAGCCCAGGGAACCCCACTTTCTACCATCATCCAGCTCAACTCATCCCAGTCCCCAGGACCAAGGGAGACCGAGGGAGTTCTTCCCGCAGCTATTGTCTCCCTGAGCCCAGCTGATAGACACAAAGAAGCCAATTCCAAGGAAATTCAGGAGTTAGAGTGTGAGGTAGCCAGGCAGGGCCAGCTCAGTGGGGCAGCAGGGTGGGGCAGAATCCCTAGAACAGCACAGAGAAGACAGGGAGTCTGTGGGAATGCCGGGCTAGTCCCACTAGCCACTTCCAGGGCTCCACTCTGCCTCCGGCCGCCTGGTCCGGAACTGGAGCTTCCCCTAAGGAAAGCAGAGACCCCTACAGGACCCAAGAGTTGGGGAACTTTGTGCCTCCGTAAAGCCACCTTCTTTTTCCCCTTCTGTAGCCCTATATCCAACAGCAGGGCATATTTGGGGTATCATTGCTGGGTTCCAGGAAAGCCGTCAAGTCCAAGGAGCCACCTTCCCCACCATATCCTACAGGAAACCCAGGCTCTAGGCTCTGTCTAGTCCATCACCACCTGCCCCCCCCCCGCTATAGGCCTGGAACTGCGTGGCCGTGGTGGCCAGGCTGTTGCCTGTCCCCGCGCCATGCGGAAATTTCCAGGGAAGCAGAAGCTGCCAGTGCTCAGCAACACCACGTTGTTGGAAAGCTGGCGGGCTGATGCCAGGAATGGCGAGGGAGTAAAATGGGGCAGGGGGAGATGGAAGGAACGGAAACTTTAGAGCGCTTCCTCCATTCCTGCCCCCTCCCTGGTCCCTCAATGCTTCAATTCTGGCCCGAGCTTGGGGGTGTGGAGAGAGAGAGAGAGAGAGAGAGAGAGAGAGAAGGCTTTGCCTGCGGAGAAAAGTGGGGGAGGGGTCAAGGAGACTGGGAGAGACATCCCTGGTGTTAGAGCCCACAGGAGGTCAGGTTCTTGGTCCTCGGACTTGGGAAATAATTATGACTATTAAACATTGTCAGCTCTCCCACAGGAGGGGAACAAAAGCATGGCCTTGTAACAAAATAGAGACCTGGAGCTCCTGATGCTCCAAGCGTTCTGGGGCAGGTCTATGTGCCCCTGTCTGAGGGTCCCTTTCTCTCTCTTCTCTCGCTGGCTCTCGCCCTCCCTCCCCACCAGCTCCTCTGGGCACTTTCAGATCACCACCTGCTTATATCCATACCATCCTCTCTCATTCCCCCCTCCTTCTCACACAAGAGAGATTTCCTTTGACCCCAAGGAAACTAGGCTTCTCTCCCCACTCAGAATTGCTGGTCTGTTCGTCCATCCGTCCCCACCCTTTGTGGGAGGGAATTATTTTTTTGTTTGTTTGTTTGTTTGTTTGTTTCTACTCTTGAAAGGCAGACTTCTGTGGCTCAGACTTCTCTGGCTCCCTGGGAAACAGGCTGCTAGTGAGCGTGGGAGCCAGATGGTGGTGGTGTGGGGGGAGGGAAAGCAGGCGAAGGGGTCCCCCAGCCCTTGAGTCTTCAGGCTGCCCCAGGCACACAGCCATGTGGGGTGAAGGGGCTCCCATGCCGGGACAGGATGCTTAGCAGCACTTGGCTTGGAGAAAGCCTGTCCCTGATGGGCCGAAATTCACCAATGAACGACTTCTAGGCTTTGGGTCCCTCTGCCCCCATTTCCTGTTTCCAAGCTGGTGGGTTTATTTGGGAAGGGGATGGTGGCCCCAAAGCC
Source organism: Ochotona princeps (assembly GCF_030435755.1). Lineage (NCBI taxonomy): Eukaryota > Metazoa > Chordata > Mammalia > Lagomorpha > Ochotonidae > Ochotona > Ochotona princeps. The sequence goes on along the minus strand of NC_080846.1, from coordinate 50,153,802 downwards.
GGTGGTCGGAGGAGTACACCCCATCCAGAGGACTGGAGCAAGGTTTCAGAGGGCCAAGGTGAGGGCCAGCCTGGTGGTAACCGTCCAGCCGCGGGGGCCCTGGGGCTGTGGATCATGGCTAAGGCGATGGTGATTATTTATTCGCTTCGCTGGAAGGGAGTCTTCAGAAGGAACAGCGTGAAGAGGAGGGGAAAAAATTATCTCTCTCGTCTGCGGATATTAAGATGGATTTTTATTTCTTAAAGGACCCTCCCCGCCGAGAGCGCATAAGCGTAAACTTAATATATGCTCCGCAGCCCAACTCCAGAAATCGCAATAAAAGTTAAAACCTCCCCTACTGGTTTTTTTTAATTATGATATGGGAAAGAGGAGCAGGATTTATAGAGCTGAACTCTGAGTGTTGGAGACTTGCGGGAGAAGGAAGCAAAGGCAAGAAGAGCTCGGCAAGGAGAGAAGCCTTGGGGCTCTGAGCTGCTTCACAGGCTGCGGGGGCCTCCCTGGGATCTCAGGCCCGGCCCACCGGCCCGGTGCCTCGCCTTGGAGATGCAGCCCTTCTCCGGAACAGGTGAAGGGGGCGGCGGCGGCGGGGGGCGGCCGTGGAGGGCGGGGAAGGAGGCTGCAGGGCTCCGGGGCTTTTGTTATGGATCCCCACCCCACCCCCCAGGCAGGGGAACAGGTCTCCAGCGGTCCCGGGTAGCGCCCCGCAGCCCAAGTGCGGCCCTGGCAGGACGGCTTGGCAAAGGAGGGACGTCCGGGCAGGGCGCGCGGAAGAGCACGGGCAAGGTGGACTGTTTGGTGGACTTTGGCCCGGCAGATGGAGCAGAGAGGGCTCCCGGTGGCTGTGGCCAGTAGCGAGGCAGGCAGCCGGATGTTGAGTCTGTGGGAAAGACCTTGAGGTCTGCTGGGTGTCTGGGCTGCCGGGGGGCGGCGGCCCAGAGCGTGGAGCGGGCAGCGCGCGCGGGGGAGCGGCGGGCAGTGCGAGCCGGGCAGCAGGCCCTGCGCGCCTCTGCGGCTGCTGGGCCGTGTCCTGGGCGTCTGAACCGAGGCTCAGCTACGGTCGGAGCGTGGAAAATAAATGCAGTTACGGATTTTTTTTTCTCCCTCCTTGTGTCTTATCATAAGAGGTCCTTTCTGCTTCTCTCTGGGTGTCTTTCGGAGATACCTGGATTCGGTCCAGAGCAGGTTGCCCGCGGGAGGGCCCCGCGAGCGGCATCGCGCGCGAGGGAGGGAGAGAGGGAGGGAGGGAGGGCGAGAAGGAGGGAGGGAGGGTGGGTAGCGGTGGCTGCGGTGGCCGGGGCTTCCCTCCCTGGGAGGGAGGCGGCTGCCCTGCCTCTGTGGCCGTGGGGAGTCGCGGAGCAGGTAACAGAGGTGCTTGCCGAGGCGGGAGTGGACCAAGCCTGCCAGAGGGACCGAGTCTTCGGGTTCTCTGCCCGAGGCCCTGGAAGGAGAGAAGGTAGGGAGATCCGGCGTCGGCCAGGCCTGGCGAAGAGGCCTGGGGAAGGAATTTGAACCTGTGCATGATTTCAGGCTCGCACTCATGTTGTGAGTCTGCCTGCCTCGGGAGATGCGGTTGGCGTGTCTGTCTGAAATGCCCGGATCTTTAGGCTCTCCTTCCAAGGGTTGGGACGGGGGGTTGGGGAGGGGTAAGGGTGTAGGAGGCGCGCGAGTATTAAAAAAAAAAAATCGAGAAATTTTGTCAGAATGTGCACTTTCATTCATTGGATTCCGTGCGGCTCGGCGGGGCTGCCCGCGGCGCCCCCAGGCTGGAAGGGCGCGCTCGCTCGCGTCCGCGGGGCGCCCTGCACTCGTGCGGCCTCCACCCCGGGGGCAGAGTTTCCGGCTCCAGGTTCGCGAGTCTCCCTGAGGTCTGAGGCCAGACAAGCTCCCAGTCGCGCCGGGGAGGGCGGGGGAGAGGCCAGCCGCTGCGGCCCTTTAATTGTACTTCGGGCCGGTATTGTCTCTGCTTTTCGCCACCTCCGCTTCCTCAGTCTGAGCTCCAAAGTCACTGCAAATTTCCGTGCGACACACACATCACACAAAAGATCAGGTAACGGCGCGCTCAGGGCCACGGGGGCTCCTGCAGCCCCAGCTCTGGGACGGCCCCCTCCGGCCACTCCCCGGGCTACAAACCAGAGTGCTGTTGGGGGAGCCGGAAATAGCCCCGTTTGCTGCGGAGCTGGCGGCAGGGCGGGGGCGCCGGCGGAACACGGGCTCGCAGGCCGTGGCGTTGAGAGGGCCACGTTCACCGGCCCTGGGGCCTTTGCTCCTGCTGGGCTCGCGGGGAGCCCTGGCTCCCGGCGTGCGGGGATCCCGGATACCCACCTGGGGGTGGGGGCCGGCCGCGCGGGATTCCTCGCTGCATGCCGGGAGGACTCCGTGTCTCGGCTTCCACAGCAGGCCTGAGCTGGGAGTTGTCAGTGTGTGTGTGTGTGTGTGTGTGTGTGCCCCCAACAAAGAGGAAATCTGGAGGGAAATGGGGGAAAATAGAAGGGAACTGGGGAGGGGGTGAGGAGGGGGGAGAGGGCAGCTGGGAGGTGGAGTGAGCCCATTTCATGGAGAGAAGCAAAATGAAAGCGAATGGAGTGCGGCCTCCTCCTCTTCCTCCCTGGCGCTGGGCGGGTGCTCAGGCACCCGGGAGCCGGCTCCCTGCCTGCAGGGTCGGGGGAGTGGGATGTGCAGGCGGGTGAAGGGGTGTGGGGGGGGAACATGGGTGGGAAGGAAAACCTGTTTTGAATTTAATCCGAACTTGACAGTGTGGATTGAGCCTAAGGGAATTTAAATCACTTTAAAAAGGGGGGTGGGGGAGGCGCGTGGCAGGGGAGAGGGGACCACTGGAACCTGTCTGTCTATCCTCCCTGTGGCTGGATAGAGGTGATGGAGCCAGAGTTGCCCCTCCCCCCTGGAGTAAGTAGGTGGGGTGGGGGAGCCCTCCTGGGCCCATTGAACTCTGTTGGGGTTGGGAGAGGAACTCGCAAATCCAGCAGCCAGGCTGTGACAGAGTTGAAGTTGGAGTGCCCCCCTCCTAGCAGGGACTCCCAGCCACCCTAGTCCCTTGGGTTCCACCCCCATCCCCAGTCTTGCTAGGGAAAGTAGGAGGGAGTGGTGGTGGTGTGGTGACAGGGAACCTGGAAATACAGCTGGAGAGCTATCAGCCTTAGTAATTGGGTTCCAGCAGAGGAGACCCTCTTTCTTAGTACCCCCCAACACACACACACACACACACAGGCCTGGATTGGGGAGAAGCCGGAAAGCCTGCCTCATCCCACAGACTTGCCGTGCTGGCCTCCACATGTACAGAATGGGGACTGCAACCCACATGCACTTGTGCTGTCTATGGGAGGGAGGGACCTCGGCCTAGTGGCCTCTCAGCCCTTCCAGGGCCTCCTCCCCTAGGCCACCTCTCAGCCGGTTCTAGGGAAACTGGGCCATTGGGCCCAGGCCTGCTTCTGGAGCCACCTTAGTGCCTGTGCCAGAGAGGAGAGGGTCGGAAGGTGACAGTAGCTGTGTTGGCTGCGGGAGGGGGGGGGAGGTGGTGAGAGGGGAGTAAGAGATTGGATGGCAACAGGGATCCCGGTTGCCCGACTGCCGCCTGCCACAGCCAGGGGCAGGCAGGGTGCAAAGGCAGGGAAAGCAGGCAGTGTTGGGGGAGGGTAGGAGGGAAGAGGGCAGCTCGGCAGAGCCAGCCCCCCACCCTGAGCTAAGGAACCTTAAGGACTCTCAGGTCTAAGGGTGGGGCACACAGGCCCTGCAGCTGGCAGAGTGGCAGAGGAGGAGCCCCGGAAGGGATCTGTCTGTCCCCTTGTGTTTCTTTGCCCCTGTGGCTCAGCCCCCAGTCGCCTGTGCCTTGGCTGCCCGGCCCAGCGTGGGGATTCTGGGCCCCAAAGGCCTCCTATGTCCACACCAGACCGAGCAGGTCTCTCGGCAGGGGCAGGAGAGGAGGCCTCCTGCCTCCTTTGTGTCCATACAGAAGTGGCTGCTCCGCTTGCCCGCCCGTCCGCCCCCGAGGAGCTGGTCCCGCGGTAGAGGCCCGGCAAGCCAGCGGGCTGCACAATGCCATGGCTGCCTGGTCCTGCCTGTGGCTGGCTGGCCTTCCTCCTTGCCTTGCCTTCCGCCTTGCCTCGCTCTCCGCTCGCCTTCATCCTGCTCTCCCATCTCGCCTGTCTTCTTTTCTTCCATTCTCCCCCTTTGCTCTTCTCGTACAGTTCCGTCTCATTCTTTCCTTCCTTCCAGCCTGGCGCCGTGTTCGCTGCCTCTGTCTGGGGCTGTCTCGGAGTAGGCTCTTGTCCCCTGGTGTCCTCTTGGTCACAGTCTGGCCCCAGGCCCCGCTGAAGGCTAAATGTCCTCGCTCCATCGCTGCCAGCAGCCGCTGAGTCCCCAGCCAGCCGGAGCTGGGGGAGGTGCTGGCCGCTGTACTGGGGGGGGGGTGGTTTGGAAAAAAGGCTTGGCCAAGAGGTAGGAACCTCTTGTCTTTTCCTTGAACTAGTGAAGATTTTTGATTGACAGTTCACCGGACTCCATCAAGGCCAAAGGGATATTCCGTTTCTTGCTAGAATTTGCATTTTCCCACTTCAGTCCGGGCCAAGGGAGTGAAGAACAGAGCCCTTGGATGAGGGGGATGGAGGCTGAGGTCCCGTCTGATCCCCCTCCCTTTGCCTTCCCCCCCCAGCCAGACACTTTCCTTGTACCCCCACCCCACCACCAATGCGCATCCAAATCCCAGCCCCGCTAGACCGAAAAGGGACGAAGCAGAGAGGGGGAGGAGCAGGAATTGGGGAGGGGGCCAGTAGCAGAGCTGGGATCCCTGCTTTAGGCAGCTGCTGTACCCTCTGCCCAATTTACTAGTCCCCCCCCAACCTCTAGCCCTTTCCAACCTAGAGGAGACAGCTCCACAAAGGTGGGAGGGCGGGGAGGGTGGAGGGAGAAACAGCCCCTCGTCCAAGCCCTGGGGTTTGGTCCTCTCCAGGGGACTGGCAGAGGGATGACAGGGCCAAGGGCTGGGACTGGGAAGCCTCCTTCCCGGCTTCCCCCAGAGGCTGCATCCCCACCCTAGTTCCTGTGTTTCCCCTAGTACCGCCTGACATTAGCCTTCTGACTCCAAAGCTGCACCACCACCACCCCCTTTCAAACTTCTGCCCTGTCTGGGTGCACCAGGTCTGTGGGGGAACAGCACCTGCCCCAGTCCTCTCCCCTTCCCCAGACAACAACCCTGCACCCACACTGGACATTTCCTGCTTGCCTAAAGCCCACCCCTACCCCCCTTCATGAAGATACCATGGGACAGTCTTTTAGAAAGCACAAGACTGGGCGAAGAACCCCAAATTCCAGGGGCAAGAGCAGCCACGCAACTTGTGGGGGGGACCGGCCAAGTTGTCCGATACTGCCCCTGCAGTCATACAAGTCCTCCAGAATTCTTGCCTCCAATACCCCCCCAGAAAACCTGCTTCCTCCCCATGCCTCCATTGCTTTTTTCCCGTTCCAAAAACAGCCTACAATTTTATTTAATGAAAGACACATTTATGAACAATCAAATGATCCTCATAAAAATTTTATTGAAGGACGTAAAAATAAGCTACTTGCCCACAACCGAGGTCGCTCCCTCGCTCTGCCCGTTCTCACCCTGGCTGTCTGCGGGCAGAGCCCCCGGGGAGTGACTTCTCTTTGGGGGGCTCTGAGGGGGTGGCAGAGCGTCGCTGCAGTGCTGGAACTGGGGGCAAAGGAGAGGGAGCAGCAGCAGGCCGGAGTGGGGATGCCCCCAGTGAAGTTCTGTCCATCACACTCTCTCCTCCACTTCTTCAAGCTGGCAAAGAAACAGATAGATACAGACAATAAATTTAAAATAAAGGCGCTTGTGTTATCTTGTGCCAAAGCCAGGAGAAGACTCCCAAAGCGGATGGGAAGAGCCCGAAGTTCTACCCCTCCCACCGCTGGAGCACCTTTCGCCCCAGCAGCTTGCCCTAGCCCCAGACTTGGGGGGCTTGAGTTGGCCAGTGCCAGGAGGACGGTCCCCTGTCCCTCCTTCCCTCCCCTCCACCCCAGCTTTCTCCAATCCCCTCCCACCCGCCCTCCCTCACCGCGGCCGCCTCCGCTTCTGGAAGAAATACATACATGCACACTATTTAAAAACGCATTTTTAAAAAGCCACGTTCCGAACTGACAATCGCCCGGCTCGGCTCGCGCAGAGGCTGCGGGCGCGTCCGGGCCGACAGAGACAGATTACGTCAAGAAATAGTTCCTCCACCTACCTCGGGCCGGCTCCCCGCCCCTGCGGGGGGCTCCCTCGCACCCCGGCCTGGGTCCCCGGGGCTGAGCTGGGGGTGCTCTGCAACCCCGGCCTCCTCCTGCTGCTCCTGCTCCTCCTCCGCGGGGATGGGGTCATTTCACCCCATCTCTCCCTGCCCCCTCCCCAAATCCTCACGCTCTCAGGGCCGGGTGTGTGCGTCTTAGGGTGGGGGGGAGTGGGAGGCCATCTGCTTATGCGTGGACAGACGTGGGCAAGGGGGAATCCTGTTGGCGAGCTCGGAGCCGTCCTGCAAGGGGTGGCCGGTGGCTGGGGTCCAGAGTCCGCGGACCCCCGGGAGGGGGTGCTGAGGGGTGGGGTGGGAGACGCAGGTCGCGGGGATCAGGGCAGAGGAGGGGGCAGGATGGCGGGGGGGTGGGGGCAGAAAAAGCAAAGGGGAAAAAAAAGCCCCTGCGCATTGATCCGCGCCGTATTTTTGGGTAAATACGATCACGTGGGGGCTGGGGAGCCAATGAGCAGCGGGGAAAAGGCTGGAAAAATAATTACCTGCCTTGATTGTTCTGTGAGCAGATAAAAAGTACATATACAGTTCATACAATAATCTTATGTATGTAAAACCCCGTTACGATGTCGGCGACGGGGCCCATCAGTAACTATTACGTGGACTCGCTCATCTCGCACGACAATGAAGACCTCTTAGCGTCCAGGTTTCCGGCCACCGGGGCTCACCCCGCCGCCGCCAGACCCAGCGGGCTGGTGCCGGACTGTAGCGATTTTCCGTCCTGTAGCTTCGCGCCCAAGCCGGCCGTGTTCAGCACGTCGTGGGCGCCCGTGCCCTCGCAGTCGTCCGTGGTCTATCACCCCTACGGCCCCCAGCCCCACCTCGGCGCCGACACGCGCTACATGCGGACTTGGCTCGAGCCGCTGTCCGGCGCCGTCTCCTTCCCCAGCTTCCCGGCCGGGGGCCGCCACTACGCCCTCAAGCCGGACGCCTACCCCGGGCGCCGCGCCGACTGCGGCCCGGGCGACGGCCGCAGCTACCCGGACTACATGTACGGCTCGCCCGGGGAGCTGCGCGACCGCGCCCCGCAGACGCTGCCCTCGCCCGAGGCGGACGCCCTCGGCGGCAGCAAGCACAAAGAAGAGAAGGCCGACCTGGACCCCAGTAAGTTGGGAGCAATTTTCCTTTACAACCCGCGCGGGAGGGGAGGGGAGGACGGGGCGGGCAGGGGTGTGTGTGTGTGTGTGTGTGTGTGTGTGGTGGGGGGAAGCCGGGATTACAGCCCCCCTGGCCGCGGCGGCGGCGGCGGCAGGCGGTGGTGCTGGCGGTGGTGGCGGCGGCTGCCGGGCGCGCAGGGAGCGCGGGAGAGGGGCGAGGGCGAAGGGGGCGGCGAGGACTCAATAAAAGCGAATTACCTTGGGGAGCTTGGGCAGGGGCAGGAAGGTCTGAGGAGGGGGGCCCCAGGGAGCCAGATTGTTGGGTGGGAGAGGACAGAGGGGGGCTTCTTTCCCAGGAACTGACTTGGAGGAGGGGGGTCCCCCGGTCTCCCACCCCACATTCCCCAGGCTAGGCGTTTGGGGCTCAATTCAGCACTTGCAAAGAAATCCAAGACGTGCCTGGGGGACAGTAGGGAAGCCAGGGGATTTAGGGTGGGGAGGAAGCACAAGCAGGCTTTGAGATGGGATGGGGGTGCATAGAGTGTGTGAGCAAAGAGGTAGCACCCCAGGGAGGAAAGCCACCCCTGTACCTGCCTGTCAACGTGGAGGGAGAGTCCCAGAATAGGAAACAATTGTGGGGAGCTTGGGACATTTCCCACGCTGGGAACTTGGGAGAACGCAGGACTTGGAGAGAAGAGTGGGGTGGTCCTCGCCTCCTTCAACTGGAGAACCCTCTCTTGAGGGTCTTCAGGATGTGTGTGTGGGGGGGGTCAGGGGTGAGGAGTTAAGGATGGAAGTCCCAGACTGGGGAAGCAGCACTTAACTCCAACCTGGGACAGTGGGACTCCTGGAGGGGGGCTTGGATGGAGACAGTGGGAGGCAGGTGGGAACTGCAGGGTCAGAGAAAGACGGAAGGAGGAACCGCAGGGGAGGGTGCAGCCCCTAGGGTATGAGGAAGTGTCTGGGGCATGGGGGGTTCCAGAAATAGGCTTCCTCCAGCCCCTAAAGGGGCCAGGGCCTAATTCTACACCTCCTAGGGCCCCTTGCTTCCCTACTCTCAGCTGCTTCCACCAACCTGAAATCGGAAGCTTGACTCCTACAGAGCCTGGCCTGGGGTTGGCAGGAAAGAGGCCCCTGGAGGCTAGTGGGAGAGCTGAGATCTGGGGGTGCCTGTCCCCATTCCCCTCCCCCCCCACCAGCCAGCAGCTCTCTGGGGAAGTGGAGAAAAAGCCTGGGCTGTGGCAAGATCTTCGTGAGAATTCGCCTCAGCAGGGTTGCACACGCGGGGAGCTGAGAGTGGAGCTGGTGCAGGAGAGGGGATGGGGGCTCTCAGGGTCAGGAAGCACAAGTGCTGAAATTTCAGGACTTGGTCGTGGGCTGTGAGGAGGGGAGGGGGCAGGGGAGGAGGGAGGTGGGGAGGAGGGAGACTTCGCTATAAAAATAAAAAACAAGAGAGAGAAGCGTTTATGGGCCTATGAAATGGTTGGGAATTTGGACTTTTTATGAGGATATTCTCAAATTACTACTCTGGAAGCGGAGGACCAGACTGGAGTAGGGGCTTTGATAGCTTTGCATCCTACAGCTTTAGGTGCTGGAAAATGCAGGGGGGCGGGGAGAAAGAGTAGTGGGGTGGTTTGCAGAATGCAGAAGGGCTGGGGGGGGGGGTGGATGCCTACAGCAAAATGTGTTCCAAATTCAGGTTCAATTCTTGGGTTTGGGGAGCCTGGCTAACAGCCGGGGGTGGCGTGGTCGGGGTGGTGGGTTGCTGAGGGGCTCTGTTGACTCCTGTTTTGTGTGTGTTTGGCCCCTTCAGGCAACCCCGTGGCCAACTGGATCCACGCCCGCTCCACGAGAAAGAAGCGCTGCCCCTACACCAAGTACCAGACGCTGGAACTGGAGAAAGAATTTCTCTTCAATATGTATTTAACCAGGGACCGTAGGTACGAGGTGGCCCGAGTTCTCAATCTCACCGAGCGGCAGGTCAAAATCTGGTTTCAGAACCGGAGGATGAAGATGAAAAAGATGAATAAAGAGAAAACCGACAAGGAGCAATCCTAAAGCCCTGTCCTACAGCCTGCTGCCTGGGCACAGCCAAGGAAAAACAAAACAAAAACAAAACAAACAACAACAACAAAAAACCCACACACAAAAAAATTATACCCCGGTCCTGGCGGGAGAAAGCACGAGAAAAAGCAAAAAAACAAGCTAGAGAAAAAAGCAAATCAGCTTAAAAAGGAAAAAAAAAAAGATGAAGGGGAAAAGGAGCTACTTTGGCGATTGGGGAGGGTTCAGTGTTGAGAAAGTGTTTTAGAGTTAGTTCTGCGCAGTCAGGAGGAGGTGGAGAGAGACCCTTCTTCTCTTCCCCCCAGCGCAACTGAAATAAACGACACACACAAATGTGATTTTTTTCCTCCTTTCTTCAGAAGAAGCCAGTACTTGAATCAATCTATTTCTATTTTGGCCCCCTGTATTGTATCTGGTCCAGGCCACCCCTTCCCTGGCCTTGGACGCGCTGCGTTGCAAATTTTGTACAAAAAGACACCCCCCCACACACACCCACACAGACACACCGACACAGACACGCGCTTCGCGGCAGGCCCAGGAGCTGCGGGGCGAGCGGGCGAGCGAGCGAGCGAGGAGGGCCCGGGTCGGGCGGCGGCAGTGGTGGCGGCGGCGGCGCGCAGGCCGGCGCCTCGGGCGTGTACATAGCAGCTTCCTCTCCCCGCCAGCGTCCGTCCGTCCCTCACCAGCGTCCATCCTGTAATGTGCTTCTGTTTGTTATGGTTAGATCGGCTCTGTGTTAATATATCGAAGTCACGTAAAAAAACCAGAAACCCAACCGCATCCAGTTCTCCTTATTTCTCCTCCCTGTGGGCACGCGCTCAGGCCGCTGCTATCATGGAGGATGCGAGGGCTTGGGTCCGCCAGGGGAGGCTTGGAGCCGGAGGAGGACGCGCCCCGGAACCGGCGTTTCTTGGCAGGCAGGGTGCCCGGGGAGGGGATGGCCGGTGGAGGGGGGGGCAAGGGGGCATCGAGGGCTTGCACTTGCAGTGGCTGGGTGTGCCTACTAGTTATCCTGATGGCTGGATGCAGGGGGGGGGGAGGCTTGGCATGAGTGGCTTTGGTTGGCTGTAATGAATTGCAATAATTTATGAGTACAAGAGATCGGAGGGGAGAGATAGGTGAAGATGCGAGTTGGGTGCTTGGGTGAAGGCCCGGGCAGGAATCTGGCCTGGCTGCTTGAGGTGTAACTCTGCTGCTGCTGCTGCTGCTGTTGCTGCTGCTGCCAGGCGTGACTTGGGGGTGGGGGTCGTTGGCCAGGAGGGTGACTTCCCTGACAGGCCTCAGGGAACAGGCAGTGCTGAGGGCTAAAGGAGAAAAATAGGGAGGAGAAAGGGAAGGGAGACGGAGCAAAAGCAAGGCAGTTTTAGCTCTACTTGTGAGTGCAGCATGCGTCCGCAATTCTCCTTTTCCTGGCTGTCCTCCCTGTCTTGGGCGCTGGTGTTTGAGTGTTGCTCTTTGGGGGACTGGGGAGCTTTCCCTGTCAGCTGGGCAAGGCCAGAGACCTCAAAGCTGAGCTAGGTGCTCCCTGGCACTATAGGTCCCAGAGAGGAGGTTCAGGGACGTGTGTGTAGGAGTGGGGGACAGCTCCACTGAGACCACCGCGCCCCACCCCTGGACTGCACCCCGACCCGTTCCTTGGAACCAACAGTTTTCATCTGTTAATCAGAAGCAGACTTGTGCTGATGGGTATGCCTCGGCCGGGTGCCCCCTTTCTCGGAAATCCCCCAATCTGGAAACTATTAAAATCAGACTGCTTGAGATATAGCCCTTTAATATATCTCGGGCTGCCCATTCTGTTGAGGGTGCAGGGTGTCACCCGACAGACTTAGGGGAGCCTGCCCCTACTTCCCTCCCAGCCCCCAGAGCATCACCTTGCACTGACAGGGCACTTGTGGGGACAGGCCC